>NC_139706.1:25255149-25265442 GCF_964188405.1 Protomyctophum parallelum
TTTTGCCTCGCTAATATTACTATGAATATGAATAATGATCATGATAATATTAGTTGTGATTGATTTATTGATTGATTGATTAAAAAAAACTGCTATGCTAAGAGAGCAGCACCAAAACAGCACCATCAAAACAAAAAAGTCAGGATAACACAATACATGTCTAAGGGTTATTTCTAGGGCCTATAGCAACCTGGTATGTTAAAGTCTGGTTCTTACATCACCAATAAATACTTCAGTACTTCACTAAATACAATAATAATGTTGGCTGCAAAACCCATCATTTAAAAGGAAGGCCTTTTGTTTTGTTAGAATCTCAACTAGGTGATGAGGTCACTGGAGGTGGGCTATAAACAGTACTTGATACTGCCTTAAAAAATGGCCTCACTATGGGAGGAAATGAGTGACAGATTTACAAGAGGACAAACCAAGCCTACATGGGCCACCTCAGACTAATGAATATCTGTTAGCTCTCACTGGCAGAAAACTCAAAAGGACAATGGAGAAGCAAGCGGTCAATTCTATGAGGAGCCTTTATGTTGTACATGTACATACAGTACTGTATATATCTATGTGTTGCTTACAGTGTGTATTCTGCCTAGTAGACACTGTGCACAGAGTGGAGAGTTATTGGAGTTGACAGGTTTTTTAAACTCATTAGAGCTGAGTGGCAGTGAACTCCCCACAGCCCCGACACTGCTACTCCCCGAGGGCTGGTGTTTGACCTATAGACGTTCACTTAACATGCACTCTGGATGAAGTGCTGCTTAGCACTACAACAGTTGGTTGGCTCTGTAGGGTTAGGGTTAATGCCATGATGATGATGGGGTGGCAATGGACATGGACATGGACATGGTACCTGCCAGCCGGAGGAGCCTTAATAACACTATCACAGAATGAAGAAAATCAGTCAGCCAGTCAGTCAGCCAGTCAGCCAGCCAGCCAGCCAGCCAGCCAGCCAGCCACTTACTGAATGGGAACGTTTCATCATTCAATCATTTTCATTTAAACCACTCATTGAAATGGATATATTGCTCCATTCAGTTTTATTCTGTGGGATAAAAAGATTGAGAAAAAAGGCAAAGAGAGAGCAAGGGGGGTGGGGGTGGGATAGGGGGGTCTGTGACCCCCACCCCACACACTGCGTTACGTGCAGGACGACAGGGCCCCCCTGGTGGAAACTGAACACCATGATCTCCTTCCCTTTAGACATCCCCCTTACCCCTCCCTCCCTGCCCTGAACCCACCCTGTCCCCCGCTGGCCACTGTCCTTACCCAAACACACACACACACACACACACACACACACACACACACACACACACACACACCACACACACACACACACACAACACACACACACACACACACACACACACACACACACACACACACACTATCAGACGTTCTCACACACCCCACACACTGTACAAACAGTATCGGAACTTTTATATCGGATTCTGTTTCACTAGTGCACGCACATAAAGACGCACGAAGAGACAAATGTCAGACACACATTCTGTCACACACACACACACACACACACACACACACACACACACACACACACACACACACACACATCCTTTCACTTTCTTTGATCGCGAGTGAAGGAAGTATACACAAGATACACAAACAAAAACCTCCATCCCTAAAACTCCTTTACTTCTCCATGGCTTTCCTGCACAGTCAAATCCTCAGTGTTTATTGAACTCAGATAGTGTAAGAAACACGTCTTAACACGTCTATTTGGGTCCATTTTTTACACTCTCTGAACACTCCCGTTGAGTCTTTTTAGAAGCTGACGTATACAACAGCTCCGCCTCTCTCTCTCTGTCTGTCTGTCTCTCTAGCCCGATTCATACTTCATCACATGACGGTGTCGCGGGCAGAGAATAGCAGACATATAAGCTCATAATGCATCACTTTCGCACCACATTATGAGCTTGTAGGTCTGCTATTTTCGTGCGACAGAGCATAGGTTAGGCTTCTCCTTCTCTCTCTCTCTGTCTCTCTCTCTCTCTCTCTCTCTCTGTCTCTCTCTCTCTCTCTCTCTCAGCCCAGGCCCTACCTGATTGTCTGCTTGTTTTCCCTGGCGGCTCCCAGCTTCCGTTCCCAGGCTGGGAGGTGGGAGGTGGGAGCACAGCCCACGACACATACTTTCCTACCCTTGAAGGCTGCGGGCCAAGCGATGGCTCCTCCTGTCCAACAGGCCCAGCAGGAAACACTTCAACCCCTGCATGCCTGCTGCCCACCCGCTCACGTTCTTCTGGGGGCCCTCCTCCATTGGCCTATACAGCAGAGGGAGGTGGGCTGAAAAAAAAAAGAGGGATGTGCGTTTAGAAGAAAGGAGGGGTGGCGGGGGGGGGGGGGGGGTGAAGACAGTGCAGCGTGTGGGAGGATGTGAGGGACAAAGGTGAGGTCAGATGGAACGAGAGGGGATGGAACATAAGGTGCAGACAGTGAGGTCAGAGGTATGGGCTCATGGTTGGGAACGTAAGGTGCAGACAGTGAGGTCAGAGAGGTGGGCTCATGGTGGGAACGTAAGGTGCAGACAGTGAGGTCAGAGGTGGGCTCATGGTGGGAACGTAAGGTGCAGACAGTGAGGTCAGAGGTGGGCTCATGGTGGGAACATCAGATGCAGACAGTGTGTCCGAGGTGGGCTCATTTGAGTAATCGTGCCCATGTAAGGAGCAGTCTGATGCGTTTCTTGGATTTGTTGGAGGTCAAGCTTAGGGAGTGTTGCACCTGCTGTGCAGCATGTACCGTAACAAAGTGTCTCAACGCTGACTTACACGGTCAAATCCAGGGTGGCGGTCATTTAACTCTGAGTGTATAAAACTTGAACCGTAAAGGTTGGAGTTCCTTCTTTTATATATATAGGCATCTCTCTGAGTAAACACAGCTTCTGGGGGTTACTACAAATGACTCCCATTAAGCCGCTAATGCTTCAATTACGCGACTTGAAGTGCAGAGCGCTGCAATTAGGCTACGTCACGTTGTATTGAGCCTTCTGTCACCGCCAGTAACGAGAGGTTACACTCCCTCCAACCAGCACTGAGCTGGCAGCCTACGACACTTGTACTCATTTGTAAACACATTAATTAGCGCCTCCCCTGCGGCGCCCCACAGGCCTCCTCCGCCCCTTCCAATTGCTTGACTCCCCCCCCCCCCCCCCCTCCCCCCCTCCGACACCAGCTTGGTTTCAGCACGTCTTGGTGAGGATCATTATTTCACTGCCAGCGTTTGTTGTCGCGTCGGACACGGGGAGGGGTTGGGGGTGAACCCAAAACAATGGCGGCTGGGGGCACTCATTCTGCGTTTTACTTCTGTTTTATATGAACTAAGTGTTATAGTAACCCACCAGATCACATAATGGTAATGCGGTACCCATTTCCTCAATCAAGAAGCCTTTATGGTGGCCTAGTAATCATCTGCAGAGAGCTTGAACTGTACGCCGTACCACTAAAGCTCAAAAACATCTGTACAGGCCAATAAAAAGACAAGGGAGGATGTGTTATTAGACGCTGGGAGTTCTTTGCCATGCCCGGGTACAACCAGCATCGAAAAAGCAGATTTAGACAAAATCTGTCTGCCGGTTTGCCTCAGCGCTTGGATCTGTGTTTAGTGGTTGAGTTTGGAAGAAACGCAGACACTTACTGTATCTCGCAGACATGGCTAAAGAGCACGAGTGGCTTGTGTAAAACATGGGTCAGCTACAACACACATCACCACTGAGTGAGCTCATTTTGTTTGGCTTAACTTTCAGTTCTAAGAAGAAGCATTATCAACCAAAACTACACTTCATTTCCATTGCAACTACAGTGCAAAGATTAGGAGCAGATTCAAAGTGAAACACGCATTTGCATTTTGTCATCGATAGGAAAACGCCTGTTCCGAAAATGTTATGCTAATCTGCCATCTGATAAAACTGGTCATACGTATCGGGCGTGATAAGAATGCAGTTGCTGCTAATAAGTGTGTGTGTGACACACTTCGACCCCGTTGAGGCATGAAAGACATGAGAGAAAACAAAACCTCACACTTTGGTTCATACTGAGCATACTGTGCGTTGTGGAATGTACAGCATGTCTATTAAAGTCCTCCTTACTCAGTCATGACATGATTTCTGTACGACACATCGAGAGAGCAATGTCATATACCGTAAATAAATGGGGGCAGCTATAACTCGATGAAAAAGACACACGTGTTTTTGAATGGCTATGCATTTGAATCCTCTGTGTTCATGTATTCATTTGTAACTCTGAGAGCGTCTCACATGCAGAGTTAAACTATAATACTCAGGATTGCACAAGCCTAGTGGCCTGGTGGTGGTGGTGTCCCTTTTCACCAGGGGAGTGAGCGAGAGCTCTAATCCTGATTGAATTACGCAGTAAACTAACTAGCAGGCTCTCCAGGGTTAAGACAGTGTCCTCTCTGTGCCCTCGCCCCAGAACAGGAAGTTGCCAGCCTTTCTGAGAGATTACGCCCGTTTCCTCTCGCTCTCTCCCCGCGGTGCACTCCACGCGACCCTGTGCACCGTGACCCCACAACCTTCCTCCCTCCGCACATGGCACACACACGTGCACACATACACACACACACACGCACACACTAGTCGGGGAGCATGCCGACAGACGCCCAACACGTATTAATAACATACACACATATACACACACGCCTGCATGCACCCATACACACGTACACACGCACGCACACACACATACACACACACACACACTCACGCATGCACGCACACACACACAAGCACACAAAAATGACACCACAATTCAATTCAAAAACAACATGGCCTTTCTTGGCACGGGGCAGAGAGGGGAAGGGGGGCGGGGGGGGGGCGAGGGTGGAATGCTGAAGCATTCAGCAGACACAACACGGCCATGAATTCATGTGTCAATACTGTATCCATACACTGTGCTGCTCCGCGTAGCCTCTCCCCCTCCCCCCTCCCTCTCAAACAAATTGTGGCAGTAATTTTTCCCTCTCGCTGAGTTTTACGAGCAGTAATGTGTAGCACCTGTAACCACAGTGGGGCCAGACGAGGGCTGCAGGAGTCTGTCTGTGACCCTGCTGCAGCCAGCCAGGACACACACACACACACACACACACACACACCACACAATAGATACAGGAATCTGCATTGTATACCGGTATATATACAGCATCATCCCTTCGAGTCTCATCGAAGCTTGCCATCAAACCAGGCTGAGATGTCACCATGTCTCATTGCTTCACGGTACAGCAGATACACGTTTGGTTCCTTGAAGCCGTCGTATCAGAGAAACCGAGGTTATTCATCTGGAGCATTTCATCAGGCCCTGCACATAACTCTAAAATAAACTACAATATTGTTTGGAAGTGTCACAAAGTTTTAGAGATAGGAAGCCGTCTCACGAAATGTCAACTGTCTGTCATAAGTGTTGCAAAGCCTGGGATCGTCGTGCCAAGTAACAAGAGATGTTTAATTTGCCTGATATTTCGACAGAGTGAAACTCAAGTTTGGAAATTAATGCACAGTCAGCATCAGCAATCACGAAAGCAACTGTGAGAGATAAAGACAGAGTGCGGAAGTGATGAAGTGATATAGCCTACGTACGACACCTCATTGGTAATCAGATCACATATCAGGGTCATAGGGTCATAGAAAGATATCGTTGCTAGGTTGCTAGTAGGTTCCATTTACACTACCCCATGGTTGTTGTTTTGCTGTTTTAGTTGTCTAGTACCGGTATGTTGAAAATTGTATGAATGCATACAATACTAACCCTAACCCTAATTGATTTTATTTTTGCCACACCCCACCGCCCCCTAACATGTGCCACTAACTTTACACTTACTTAAAGAACCACAATGGAACATTAACCTTAAACTTCTATCCAGTGGAGTCAATTATCATTTAGTCATAAGCTTGTGGCAGTTTTATTTTTATTTTATTTATTCTATCCCATGATTTTGTAACCCATTTTTCACCCAGTGTCAATTGTCTAATGTAAACCTGGGTGTAATACACTCCCTCTGCCAACCTGGGGAGAGCAACGGACCTTCAATGCACGAGGAGTCCAAGCCGCTTCTTTTCACCTGACAGCCAGGACATATTTCAACTCCATCACGTCACAGTCCTGAGTGACTGTCTCAATGAAGTGAATCAACTGCCAGGAAGACATTCACTCCAACGCTGGTCACACCTTCAGCCACACATAGCTGCGTGCTCCCAGGCAATGGTGCATCATCTCACATGTGACGCCGCAGAGGTGAAGTCACACTTGCGCTCCTCAAAGTTCACAACGCGTGTTGTTAAAGGGAGGGTGAGATTCCTTTCATGTGACTGTGTGTGTGTACAAATGTGCTCTATTGGGGACACATGTAAGGCCCATGCACTCGGCTTGCAATGAAAACAAGGGCCTATTAAGCCACGAGCGCAAGTCTTTAACCTGCCGTTAGCTAAGGTTTCAGGTCAGCTGCTTTCCATTAGTTAGGGGGTTGACTTGATGTTAGGTTAGGCACTGAAAACCTGTTAGCCTCGCATGGCCTACTCTCAAAGTATCAACACACAATCATTGATGCCATTGATGGCCTCACGTTTTGTGTGCGTGCGTGCGTGTGTGCATAGGTCATCATTGTTGTTTCATCACGCTGTCATCTCTGCATTGAGTTAACCCTGTCACACAGGTTGCCAGGTTGGCGCAGCCAGTGTGTGGACAGTTCATAATGCAGAAAAAGCCACAGTAATTGACCATAAGGGCCCCTTTATACTCTCAAAAGAACACTGGACTGTGTGTGAGTTCTGAGTTGTGACGACCTGAACTGCAGTGTCTTTCCCTATCTTTCTACTCCTTTCCTATAATATCTCTATGCACTGACCTGTAAAGTTAAAAGCTACGTTAAAAAGCTGTACAAATATCGCACTCATATACACATACACAGGTCCACACACACAAGTGCACGAACGCACGCACGCACGGACACACACGCCCACACAGCTTTTTGAACGAGGTACTGTTGTACGACAGAACCCAAAACCGATCTTCTTAAAATATATTTTTTATCCCACGATTTTGTAACCCATTTTTCACCCCTGTGTCAATCATCTAATGTGATCCTGGGCTCTACACACCCTCCGCCAACCTGGGGAGAGCAACGGACTTAACTATGCTTCCTTCAGTTTCCCTGGTTGGACGTAGCGCGTGGAAGGAACACGTTATTCCAACCAGTTCCTTTCCCCTGCATGAGGCGCCCCGGCTGGCCAGGGGGAGGCAGTTTAGAGACCAGGATTACTGCATGTTTTTGTGAGGGTACCTATCCTAGGGGACACGGGGAGAACATGCAAACTCCACACAGAAAGGCCCTTTCGCCAACCCCGCCTTCAGGTATGGTCACTGATGACGCGGAGGAGGAAACACGCCGCCAGCACCCACAGCGCCCCGAGCGGGAATCGAACCCAGGACCTTCTAGCTGTGAGGCGACAGCACTACCAACTGTGCCACCGTGCCCCCCTTTAAGCTCACATGTTTCAATGTGACAGATTGTGAGCTTGTATAGATTGACTATTTTTGCAATTGTGAAAGTATGAAATATAGGGTTACAGTGCTTAAATGTTTTACCCTGATGTCATCAACATTGGCCAGCAACTGTACATCTGACCTCAAACCTCAAACCCTTAGATCTCCATATATGGAGCTGACCTGTTCTGACATTCCATATGTTGATCCTTCCCCATCCATCCTTCCTATTCGATGTCTCCCTTTTGACTGATACCTGTCCATTTAAACTCTAGACGGGCCTGCCCTAAAGTTATTAGTGCAGCTGCGCCCGGCATCTGCACTAATACTAGAGTTCTCAACAGGCCCGGAAATTAAGGCCGGGCCCTAACTGGGCCCTCATCAAACCCTGTACACTCAAAGACACCGCTGCCACCCTTATCTCCATTTGGACCTGACCTGTTCTGACCTCCCATATGCTGATCTGACCACATCGAACCCTGTACACTCAACACACGCTCCATATTATGCAGACAAAAAAACATATTGTGCTATAATGCATGTGCTCATATATGCGTGCTTGTGCACCAAGACGTGCATGTGTCACCAAAATGCTTCCACAGAGGGAAGCTTCCACAGACCCTGTGTGTCAGTGGAAATCACCCGTCCAAATATATCAAACCTTGTACCAGCCTGGAACCACAAATGTCACAGACCAGAAGGAAATACAGAGTAGGAACAGATGAGAGCCTCGTTGAGTGGCGAGGAAGATGAGAGAACATGTACGGACAGACGATGGGGGGAAAATGAGGCAACGTGAAATGGTACACACTAGTGACAGAAGTGAAAGACATCATGACAAGTGAACGCAGCTGTGAAACTAGCTGAGCACCTGAGTAAAAGCTTTTACCACCGTACCACGGCACGGGCTATAATTACTATTATACAAGCACACAGCAAAACACAGTAAAAATGGACCCACAAGGGTCAGTTTTTACATTCTGTTAAATTAACAGCGTGGATTTGACTGTGCAGTGATACAGCATTCGATGCTGTCGGGAGGAAACCACCTAACTCCATTTTTGAGGGGTTTTTTTCTCTTCCATAAATCAATGCTATTGAACACCCTTTACGTCTGTGTGTTTGTTTAAAAAGATATTGAACCAATGAAAAGTATTAAAAAGACAAAAAACTAATTGGACCCTCAAACAGTCTGCTAAAACAGCTAACTCCACCACCTCTCCCCCTCTCATGTAATTATTGACAATAGTCACAATACGAACTTTGATGGGGCAGTTTTGCTTTGTCTTAAAATATAACGTTTTCTTAATTTCCTGAAAAATTTACATTTTTCATTTCCTGAAAAATTTACATTTTGGAGTTAGGTTACAGCAGAGATATCATGCATTCAGTAAAATAGTGAGTGATGGCCCTGAGATGCCAACACACGCACACGCACACCTGGGCCACGACCCCGCTGTGAGTTTGGCCCTTAAGTAGTTATAAAGCTCCTCGGCCTTGGATGGTTTAATCAAAGGCCTCTTTTGATGCAGGTCGTCTTTTGGCTGAACGATGAACAAGTTGAGTCATTGGAGAGATCCAGCAGAGCTGCAGGGCACCACTATCTGTTTGAAATGGAAATGAGCGATGCTCTTCCCTACACCAACCACCGGCAAGGTGAGTCCCCTAATTAATTCAGCGGTGTGATATCTCTTCCAGATGAATAGGTGATTAATTTTGCCACGCAAAGGATATAATTTGTAACGGATCAGAGGCAACAAAGGGACGGCAGAGTATCCAGGGGTGCTACTGAAGAGGTTTGAGGTTTGAGGTCTCGGGGGAAACACTTAGGCCTTCGGTAAACATGCTTATCAAGAGGTGAGATGTTGAAATGTGATCTGTTCAGACAGAGAAGAGAGCCAAAGCCTGAGGCCTGGAATGTGTGTATGTGTGCGCACATGCGTATGCGTATACAGTATAAAGTGTGTGTGTGTGTGCGTGTGTGCGTATGCATATGTGATAGCTTAAAAGGGGGATGTCCCACATTGGCTGCCTTTCTCTCCCTTCATCTGCATCGCTGAGGGCCTGTTTTATCAGCCCCACTACTGGAGCTGACAGTAATGTGTGCCACCACCCATGAATCAACAAAGTGTTAGCACGAAGTGTTGAGTGCGTGTGTGTGTGTGTGTGTGTGTGTGTGTGTGTGTGTGTGTGTGTGTGTGTGTGTGTGTGTGTGTGTGAACGCATGCACGCACGTGTATGTGTGTGCGTGTGTACAGTATGTGTGCGTGTGTGTGTGTGTGTGTGTGTGTGTGTGCCAGCCTCCCTCCCAGTGGGATGGAGTAATGCTCAGAATAGCCTGGTTAGATTTACAGCGTTTCTCCAGGCTTCAGAGTGATCTCCTCTATGACTAAACAGAGAGAGAGGTCTGGGCAGACCGATCCAGCAGAGCCCAAAGTAAACTCCTTTGATGGTGCCAACTCATGCACACTCACTCGCAGAGTCGCATGGGCATATGAGAAAGCACGCCGCTATACACATGTGCAACACACACACCACACACACACACACACGCACACGCACACGCACACGCACACGCACGCCCGCACACGGGCACAGACACACACACACGCACACGGGCACATACTCACACGTGACACGCATGCATGCACCTACTCAGCACTGCAATTAAACACACTTCAAGGCAACAAGGAACTGAGAAGAGGCCCTGGTCGGTTAGCTCAATCGTCTGGGCACCTATAGGCTGCTGAGCCAGCCTGGCGGCAGTGCCGTGGGTTCG
>NC_139706.1:25265642-25273142 GCF_964188405.1 Protomyctophum parallelum
CTATCAATTCTTTATTGTAGTTTCATTGAGAAAACGAGTGGATTTTCTTTTGTATACCAACGAATTGAGCCCTATTTTTATTGTTAATCGTGCAACAAAATAGAAAATAGCCAATCTGTGCAGGGTTAGGCTATGACTGGTTTCTGAACGTCATTCAACCACAGCTTTAATAAGGTGAAGCTACACAGACCCATACACACAAGTAATTGAAGAAAATTGATAATTTCCTTATCTCTGGTTTTGCTGTCAGCATTTTGCATCCCCAAACCGAGTGACCACATTTTATGACATAATTCTGTCACCGCAAAAGAAAGCAACACACACACACACACACTCGTTCAATCACGTGCACACACACACACTCGTTCAATCACGCACACACACACTCGTACAATCGCGCGCGCGCGCTCGCGCACGCACGCACGCACGCACGCACGCGCACACACACACACACACACACACACACACACACACACACACACACACACACACACACACACACACACACACACACACACACACACACACACACACACACACACACACACACACACACACACACACACACACACACACACACATTTTCACTATTAGGAAAAATGTGAATAAGAGCAAGCATTATCTTACATACTGTATCACTGCTCTGTTAAAAATAATTTTGACAATCAGGAATGTTGATGCATTAACGGCAAATAACACATCTTTTACTTTACACGATAGCTTCTTTTCCTGCCCGCTCTACCGCCGGTCTACGCAAGGGGACGGACCGGAGTAGCTCTGAGTGCTGTAATGGCATCCAGAGTGCACCAGCGCACGCGGCCGCACGTGTGCGCGCGTTATGCGTGTGTGCAATGTGCCGCTCTGTTGCTGGTGGCTCGGCTTCAGGATTGTGTCGAGGGCGTCCATAATAAATGTGCCCAGGCGAGAGGGCCTGAAAAGATATATCACAAACAGGAGGGGAGGCAGAGAGGGAGAGAGAGTGCACTGGGGAGAGAAGAGGATGGAGGCGGGCGGAGGAGGAGGAGCGGTGGAGAGGGGAGAGAGTGAAGAAGGGGAGAAAGGAGATGGGGAGAAGGGGAGGATAGATTGGTAAGGAAAAAGGGGAAAGGGGGGTTTGGGGATAGGGGTAGATGCTTTCTCCTGGGTCCTGCTATGTTTCCCATTATGTAAGCCCTGGTCACCGGCAGCATGCCAGCAGGCAAAATAAAAGAGTCTCTCTGGCTTGGCACGGCTCGTATTTTCCTATCCTCGGCGCGGGGTCAGGGAGGGGTCAGGCAGCTGGATGGGGCGCTGGGGGGATTGTGGGGTCTGGGCTGGCCTCCAAAACCAAAAGGCCCAGGGTTCAAGTACCAGCTGAAAGCAATCAGGGGGAAATCTGGGAGTGCCACAGCTGCTCACAGCGGCGTTGTTCTGTGGCTCAACTCTCTCTCTCTCTCTCTCTCTGCCTCCCCCCCCCCCCCCAGTCCTTCTTTCTACCCATTGCCTCCTCCTACTCCTCCTCCTTTATACTTGCTTTCTTGACAGACGCACAAACACAGACAAAAAAAACCCCTGCATACTTAAAACATGAAGCCAGAAGTACAGTATTACGTGTATTAGTCTGTAATGCTGGCGTGTGAGTATGTGTGTGCTGTTGTGTTTAAATGCGTGCATGTGTGTGTACTGGCGTGTGTTTGTGTGTGTGAGAGCGTGTGTAAGTAGGGTCAGAGGGACTGATTTAGAGGGAAGAAACAATAGCATAGTACTGCTCCAGTCTGCTCAGACCACAGTGAATGTACACTACAGCCTTGTGTGTGTGTGTGTGTGTGTGTGTGTGTGTGTGTGTGTGTGTGTGTGTGTGTGTGTGTGTGTGTGTGTGTGTGTGTGAGAGTGTGTGCGCGCGTGCGTGCTTGTGTGTGTTTGACCGCAGTCTGATTCAGAACATGTTGTTGAATGTGCATGTCTGATGCTGCTGTATTTTGTATTGTGTGTGCATGTGCATGTGCATGAGCATGTGCGTGTGTTTGTACTTGTGTGTGAGAGAGAGAAGTGTGTGTATTGTTAAATGCCCAGTCAATAGGCCTACAGAAATGGAGTAACAGGTAGGCCACCACTGACCAATTAACCACTCCACCGGCCAGATTCCAGGTCATCTTTTAAATCTCTTCTTAAAATCTATTTTAATCATAAATAATTATAGAATAATGATAAAAATGAAAATTATAGTTACATTGTCTTTTTTTATTCAGTCAGTGTCTGCGTTATTCTTTAATTTGTTGCATTGTTGTAATCGGGATTTCCATGAGGTTCCTCGGGCCTATTTATTATGTTTCATGTTAGCGGTTAAAAAATAAATCATTACTTGTATATTTTTTTTTGTAGAAATAAAATTATTATTATTATTAAACCTTGATATCATGTCTTTGTATTACACAGACACAGCAGCAAAGTAATGATGGATGCAGCATATATTGACAGCAGGTGTGGTGGATTTTCGCGATCTGGTTTTGGTTTGCTCTTTTCTGTAGCGGGCACGGCAAACGCAAATAAATACAAAACCATTGTGATTGATTGCATTTTTTTTGTTGTCATACCAGTATCCAATTCCCAGTTCTCCTCCTGAACAGGACTGGTCTCTCCCACCACTGCTCCCATTTGGAGAGCCTGAAATGGTGTAAACCTTGCTTCTACTGTAACTGTACAGTACACTGCAGAATCTGTGCGACGCGTGACAATATAACTGCCTTTTTACAGTCAAGAGATCAAATTAACACAGATCCTGGAGCTGCACTTAAAACATAATTACTTAAAACACCAAATAATGACCATTCAAAAAATAAATACCGTAGTGGTTCAATTGCCACACAGAATTTATACCTGGGGGTTTTGAAGCCGTTTATGGCTTTTTGTGGTGGCAACACACCATTTGTATAAAACACTTTCTGTTGGTGTTCAACCTTATTTGGAAGTTACTCTTACGCCGTGTAAGAGACATTTGAAGGCAAGTCCCTCATTACTCTAGAGATTAGTGGCTATGGGGACCATTAAAGCTCCTTGGAGGTAATTCATCTGTTAATGGGCTCGAGTTAGAGCAGAACACTGAACAGGGGCCATTAAGCTTTGCATAATGTTTATGACAGGCCATGGATCTCTGTTATGTCTCGCTTAATGTGGTAGAGCACGTTGTCTCCTTGACCCGCTGTGTGTTTACGCTGTAAGCTGGCACTGCCACAGCCAGGAAAAGAACCCTCCAACACTGAAATGGTCGCTTTCGAGGTTCAGAAACCTTGTATGTCTAAAACCGTTCATTTGTATTACCGTTTTTACATGGCCGATCTACAAGCTCACGGCGCCTGGCGAAGTGTTGTGAGCTTGTGGATCTGCTGTTTTCACCACTTGTGCAACGCCGCTGTATGATGAGGTACTGTAAGGGGTGACCGGAGAACTTGCCGGTTTTCCCGACTCGCCACGGTTTAGTGCATTTTAGTTTTACGTCACCTTTATTTAAATTGCATTGAATTGAGAGAGAGAGGGGGTAGTTGTTTAGAGTTTACACACTATAGATGAAGGAATGCCAAAGTACCGAAAACAATATCCTGAAATATCATTGGTACTATCATTGGTATTCACATACTGCGGGTTTGACATACTACTGTATGGCTCAGGGCTAGAGTGACCGGATGGCAACCGGCTCAAGGTTGCCAGTTCGAACCTGGGCTCCCCCAGAGTTTGTGTCGAAATGTCCTTGAGCAAGACACTGAACCCCTAATTGCTCCTGATGTGCAGATTGGTACCTTGCATGGTTTCTGCCGCCATCTGTGTATGAATGTGTGTGTGAATGGGTGAATGTAATGCATAATCTTTAATCTATGTAAAGCGCCTTGGATAAAGGCGCTATATAAATATAACTGCATCATACTGTATACTGATGAAGACAGCATGTTTTGGTCGTGTCCCAGATTGACTTCATTTTGGACAGAGATATTTAATACCTTCTCGTATATTTGCAAGTCATCAGGCTGAAGCTATAGCGTTCTCCTCTTTACTTGCCAGACGCCTGATACTATTTAATTGGAAAAAGGCAGCACCGCCATCTCACAAACGTTGGGTGGAGGATGTTATGTCACATCTCAAGCTCGAAGAACTTAAATATACGATCAGGGGCTCCACTCAGAAATATACCAGAGTTTGGCAACCGTTTCTAATCTACTTTGCGGTAGTATTTTCTACATAGTCATTGGCCATCTCCCCCCCCCCCCCCTCTTTTTCATTTGTATTTACCCACTTGTTTTGTATTTTTTTATATTTTATTTCAGTTATTGTTGATGTCATTAATGTACAATTTGGTTTTTTCTTTACATTGTATTTCAGACTTTTATATTTTTTACATGACTGTTGAGTACTGGTGGTGTTGTTGTTGTTGGTTTGTCCTGTATCTGTCATGTATCTGTTGTCTCGGTAGAATCTGCATCTGGCTCGCTGATAACAAACTATCCTTACACCTGGGAAAAACTGAATCCATCCTCTTCGGATCAAATAGTAATCTCAGCAAGGCAGATGGCTTCTTGGTTAGAGTGGGTGACAATATTATCACACGAAAAGATCAAATTACCTACCTAGGTTCCATCCTGGAGGCCAATCTTTCCGGTGATAAGATGGCCACCAACGTAATCAAAAAAGTCAATCAAAGAACAAGATTCCTTTACAGGATCTCCTCACTGGTCAGCAAAAACACCTTGAAGACCTTAACAGGAGCCCTCGTACAAGGTTTCTTTGACTATGCATCCACCTCTTGGTACCACAGCACCTCAAAGGCCCTTAAAACAAGGCTCCAGACCTCCCAAAACAAACTGGTCAGGCTCCTACTTGGCCTCACCCCCCGAACCCACCTCACCCCTGCCCACTTTGACTGGCTGGGATGGCTTAGGGTCGACGACAGAGTACAGCATCTTGCAATGGGTCTGGTCCACAAGATTCGATACACCACCAAGATACCCATGTACCTGTCTAAATACTTCCTTAATGTAAACGAAGTCCACACCCACAACACCAGAGGGAGTGCAACAAACCATGTACAACCCAGATTCGGCACAAACAAGGGACTAAATTCTTTTCGCTCCTATGCCACCAAAATGTGGAACGCCCTACCAACAGTCATTAAGACATGTGAATCCCTTGACTCCTTCAAAACCGCTCTCAAAGGGCACCTACGGATGGCTGCAATTCGAAACTGGCCTCTGTAAAATCTGAATCCCCCCCACCCCCCCACCCCATTTTCCCTCACTGTATATTGTATCTTTTCCCTTTTTTGCTTCCCATATGATGAATTTAGCTACATAGAAATGTCTATTTGTATGTCTCTAAATGTTTGTATGTCTTTAAATGTTTTGATGAATTGAACAATGTGGACCCTGTTGTAAACAAGTGTAATGCTTAATTGGGTCGTCCACTCACAGTTGACAGTCTTTGTATTGAGTTTGTGCTTAAAATGTACTGTAAATTCTACAAACTGTTAATAAATATTTCAATCAATCAAAAAAAAAAGTCTGTCCTGTTTTATGTACAAAAAACTTCAATAATAATACTGATGAAGACAGCATGTTAGCATAACGATGAAGACATTGAAACTTGCTTCTATCCACTTCACCCTGGGCCAAGTTGGTAAACCGGCGAGTTATCCGGTATTCCTGTAAGGGATTCATATACACCGCTGTATGAGGTACTGTAACTAGGGATGTCCCGATCACATGTTTTTGCTCCCGATCAGATTCCGATCATTTGATTTTGAGACATACCGATACCGATCTTTCCAGATCCGATCTTTATATTGTTACTCTAGTGTAGTCTGTTGTGTTGCCTTTCAATTATTGAAAGGCAAAATGTGACTATACTTTTATTAGAATGACTGTCAGTGTTTTTTTTTTCTTTCTATGAAAGCATGGAATCATAGCAAAATAATGATGTATTGGTTAATTAGAGTGAATACAGTTCTACAGCTTATAAAGAAGTCAAGTTAAAACTCTTAAAGAGTATCTCTCTCATTCAGACAGAGTACTACAGACACATATTCCATCTTGCATATCGGGGGTTGCATTTCCTTTGTTTTCATCATAGGTGTCTTTCACGCCTCTGTTTGTGACTAGTCTTTGTTTGATGATCTCTGACTGGGACCAGAAGGAACAGTTTTTACAAAATCTCATCTTTCTTTGAGATTTACATTAGACAATTAAAAATCCGATCTTTTCTCCCTGATTCCGACCTTTTGAAAATCATGTGATCGGAGCCGATTTCCGATCCCCAGATCCGATCGGGACAACCCTAACTGTAAGGCATTAAGTTACACCCCTGTATGATGAGGTACTGAAAGGCATTTACGAAAACATGGGAGAAATGAGGATACGAGGTTTCTGCCCGACAGTGACGAAATATAGCCATTAAGTGTCCATTTGATTACATTTGTACACTATTGGAGCTACAAATGGACAAATGACCACTGGGGATTTTACCGTATAGTAGGCAGACGAGGCCTGCAACCCCTCTCATCATCTGTATTCCACTATACGCAGGGATCTGGACTGAATCAAAGTATGCCCCCCATTCAGACACCTGGGAGGAGGAAGGAGGGAGTGAGTGAGTGTGTGTGTGTGTGTGTGGGGGGGGGGGGGGGGGGGCAGACAGAGAGAGAGAGAGCAGCGGTATGATTGAGTGTGGCAGAAAACAGAGGAAGTGATAGAGACAGAGAGCCAGCCAGCTGAGCTGCAACCCAGACACAAAGGGCTGGGATGACACACACACACACACACACACACACACGCCGATGGTCCCACGTAAGGAGGGGGACTGACAGATAAGGCTGGTGCCCAGGCAGGGCATGCACTGGACGCTGGAGGAGGGAGACGCCCACCGCCCGCTCGCCCATTGGCTCCCGGGTTCTGGAGTGACGGAAGGAGCACGGCTGGCTGTCGTCAGCCTGGCCCGGAGCAGGAAGTGTGCTTGGGATAAGGCGGCCATGTGGCAGGATGTTATGGATTTCTAATTAGAGCAATTCATCTGTCAGCGAGGGCGCGCTTTCACTGCAGCCCTGCTCTCACTGGAGCCCACTTTAACTTTAACACCCCCAACCTATATAGTGGAACGGTCAACACGCAGGCACACTTCACACACACGCACACACACCACTTATTAAACCCTCTGGACTTATAGTGAACTGGACCCGCGTTGTCTCTGTACTTGGACCGCTTTTTTCTGTTGACACCCCTTATCTAAACTTCTTTGCCTTTTTTACTACTTTTTACTATTTTGAAAAACATTTTTTAATTGTTCAACTAGCCAATCTACATTGACATGTGAGAAAATAGTAAAACAAGAAATGGTGACAGTCACATTTGTCAGGTGAAATAAACGCTGTCTCCGTTGTGCATCTTTCCTGCTCTCCACTCCAGTTAGCTCATAACATTAGCCGGTGTTATCAGGCGCTCCTGTGTGTGCATATGGGTGTTGGCGTGTGTGCTTAGGAGGCAG
>NC_139706.1:25278142-25280642 GCF_964188405.1 Protomyctophum parallelum
TCCCTATTTGGCGTTCTTCCTGAAACCACCCCCCTGCCTAAATATCAATCAGACCTTGTTGCCTTTGTGAAAAGACGTCTTATTCTGATCCACTGGGGAAAACAACATTCCCGTTTCATCTCCAAATTCAGTAAAGTATGGCAGCCTTTTCTATCGCCTTACACGTGTGCCCCCGACTGAACCCAATTAGCCTGCCTGTCTTGCCTGGATGTGTTTGTGACCATCGAGCTGATCGACATCACATGATGTCATCAATATTAAGCCCATATATGGAGATCCCTGATGTCATCAATATTGGCCACCTCAAACTCTTAGATCTCCATATATGGAGCTGACCTGTTCTGACATTCCATATGTCCCATGCATCCTTCCCCTTCAATGTCAGAATGTCTCCCTTTTGACTGATACCTGTCCATTTAAACTCTAGACGGGCTTGCCCCAAAGTTATTAGTGCAGCCACACGCGGCAGCCGGCGAAAACTAGAGTTCTGGACCTGGACCTACCTTGGCCCTCATCAAACACTGTACACTCAAGACACTGCCCCCGCTGCCACCCTTAGATTTCCATATATGGAGCTGACCTGTTCTGACATTCCATTCAAACCCTGTACACTCAAGACATGCTCCATATATGACCAGTACAGAATTCATTCCATATGTTGATCTGACCCCCCCATGCCAAAGCACCATCGCTTGCCCAGCAGTCTGCTGTCACCCAGGTGGATGCGTAAAGGGCGAGGTCACTTCTCGCCCTCGGGTGACTGGCTGGTTTATTGTCATTTTCTTGTGTGTGTGTGTATGTGTGTGTGTGTGTGTGTGTGTGTTTTTTTCTGTTTGTTACTCTGTGTCTCACTCAATTTATCTCTGAATATTATGTAAAAATACACCTAAAATAATTTAATAAACAGAACATTAAAAAGCAGTCCACCGAAGATAATGACCCTTCAATTAACAGAATAATAGTGGGGTTGTAACTTGTAAGCAACTCTGCACAAGTTGAAGTCTGTGACCAGTGATGACGCGCGTCACGTCACATTCAATCCTGGAACACAGATATGATACAAGTGAGGGCAGGATGTGAGGGGGAGGGTCACGGTGTCTTCATTGCCACTGATTCATCTGAATTCTACCAAGGTGACTGAGCGGCTGGGTGGCCCAGTATTTAGACTGCTGCTGGACAAGAAGCTCAGTTTGTGGGTGTTTATCTGAAGCCCTAAAGAGCAGTCTACTGACTAAGGAACAGTAGTGGAAAAAATACTCAAATGCTTTACTTAAGTAAAAGTATCAATTCTGCAATATCGAAATACTCATGGATGGTGGAGATGTTGCATTCAGTAAGAGCTTGCAGTCGCCTGAGATTGAACAGACTGCCATCCAGCGCAACTGCAGCCAGGAACAGGTTAAAAAGGACTGGAGCATAGTACACAGCCCTGAGTAACGCCTCGTTTCCAGTCAGCTCTGTGTTCTGTCCGTAATTCTGTTTATGTGCGAAACTCCTCCTTCTGTTTGCCTCGAGTACGTTGACTTTTTCTTTTTTTACTTTCTAATGAATGGAAAGACTGTATTGCTCTGTGTACCAGAAAATAAGCAATTCAGTTGCTCGACTGTATTGTCAATTTACTCTCAATTACACTTCACATACATTTTAAAGTGATAATTTCGATTCATCCATTTGCAGTAGAGGGCACATTGAGTATCACACACAGTATCCTTATGTGCCCAGAGGGCTGGCATACTTGGGCTGCATATTGAGACAGATAGATATGTAGGCACGGTTGAGGAGGATATATGTAGATTATATATCCTCTTTTTATTTGACTTATTCCTTGAAAAGGCCTGATCAATGAGGAGGGCCATTTAGAAGTAAAACAGCATTGTTTTTATATTATATTCAAATACTGTACAAATATGTATTCATGTATTTAATAATGCAATATGTAATATGAACAGGAAGGACTGTAATTGTAGTTATTTTCAACTTATTCTGCCAAATGTGTCGCATAATCATGGGCCAAAGTGGCATGACACGAAAATAAATATTTCATTCATTCATCCATTCACAGTATAATGTAAAGAGGCATAAACTTCACTTTCACTGGGAGGTGAACACACACGCACGCACACACGCGTACACCCGCACGCACATATATAGTACTGTAGTATGCGAGCACACACACACACACACACACACACACAACATTGGCTCCGTATAACCCCGCCTAGCCCAGACACCTCTGAGCTTAGCAAGGAGAATGGACAGTCTCACCATGTTTAGTCTGTTTCACTGTTCCTTTGGTCGTTCATAATATGACAAGTCCCATGAAGTGCTGAGAGAGACTTACACTGTCATGATAGATTCTAACTTCCCCTTTCTGGGATAGCCATACGTTCAGAGGAACATTCACTCCGTCTGTGTCATGGGGGTATAGATAACACTAAGCTACCACTAAATAACAAGTCTGCATAGTGACATATTGGAACCATTTTTCACAGTAACTGCT
>NC_139706.1:25285642-25300642 GCF_964188405.1 Protomyctophum parallelum
TATAAGATGGTTTTACTAATTCTGGGAGTTTGTTATCCCAGATAAATATAACTATAAGTTGGTCTATGGTTTTGTATCATTTAGGTAGAAAGATTGGAAAGCACTGGAAGTACTGTATAAACACAAAATGTAGCACGTTGCATTACTCTAGATTTATTTATACTAATATATAATATAATTTGCCACATTACAAGATAACTGTGCAGGTGGGCAGAATCTCTTAACATTTATTTTTTATTATTTTCCCTTCGGCATCACATTCTTCATTGAGCACAAGATTTTAGTGGCTTGTACTATAGAGAAATCTGTGTTAAATTGTACAGTTCAAAACGTTTCTACCAATTGGTAGAAACTAAGATCAATCCAAAAGTTCATCAATATTTTATTTATATCCATTATTCCAAAAATATGATTTAGTTATTATTCCTTATTTAACCTAAAATGACAGTTATCAAGCTAAACCTTATTTTGTCCTAATAATCAAGTAAAATCTTTTATGAAATAGATACAATTAATTGTAATTATGGATGGATCATAATAATCAAATATTCCAAAAATCATTTTAGGGATACAAATCGATTATTATTATTATTATTATTATTATTATTATTGCGACCGCAGCTCGCATTTACTATGAACTCGTACATTTCAGTCAGTCAGTCAGAATCAGAATCCCCATACACAGGAAAGCCTCCATATATGGTGCCCAGGTCTCATGATATCACGTGACATCGGAGATCTCTGATGTCATAGTAAATGCGACCCGCTGTCGCAATTAAGCCCATATATGGAGATCCCTGATGTCATCAATATTGGCCAGCAACTCTACATCTGACTTCAACCCCTTAGATCTCCATATATGGATATATGTCAGAACCGGTTCTGACATTCCATATGCTGATCCTTCCCCTTTCTTTGTCTCCCTTTTGACTGATACCTGTCCATTTAAAATCTAGACGGTCCTGGCCCAAAGTTATTAATGCAGCCGCGCCCGACAGTATAATACGCTAGTGTGGTTACCTGAGATCTGGACCTGCAGGTCTCCAAATTATATGTCATGCTGGTAAAGGTAACTCTTAAAAAATGCCAATTGATGATAATACATGGAAACAAGATTCACCACTAACTTGCACGGGTATTATTAATTGGGTCAGATTCTGGTCCAATATATCAATTACTTTAAGAAACCCCAATCATTAGATGATACATTGCAATTTTGTTTTGTGAACATATTGCATACCTCACAAATTATTTCTGATGAAAGCCAGACAATCCCCAAATTGCCTGCTTTGCGCTCAGGGAGTTTCTGGTCCTTTTTGCATATGGTTATTGGTTTGGGAACGTACAGTATAGAAGGAACTGTATCTCTTCATGTCTCTCGGACTCAGTGCTCATGGAATGCACCGTGCCTGCCATGCCCTCCTTTGAATGATTATTCTGTATTGAAATGTACACTTAAGTAATGGCATCAACGCATGGTGTTGTGTCCTGGCACACTATACACTGTCTTTCTTTTATCATTCATTTTTTAAGAGCCTGCCCAGGGACTACAGATGAAATTTAGCTTTGGCTAACTCTGGCCCATTTACATTGAGGTGAAAACTGACATGTTGATTAATGAGCTTTGTCCCTGTCAAATAAAGAAATAAATTGTCCAGAACCTCCAATCCGACCGATATGTCCATACATAATACGCACAGTATATATGCCCATAACACACAGTATCCAGAAGTAGGTTGTTTTTGCTACTACTCCTACAGATTTTCTCCAAACCTCAACCACAACTCAGTACATATTCTCTCTGGAGTTAGATTCTTCAGATTCCATTCAAATTCCATTCAAACACTATCATCCCATGCAAATGTGCGCCTTGAAAGCAAATGTTGGAGTGTAATTGTACAAATTATTTAACTTTTTTTTGTTGCTACGATTGCCTTTGAAAATGTGCACATTTTAAATGTTGAAAAATGGTCACCAAATGTGATTTTCAAGTTGCCCGTTAGCTAGATTTGATATTAACCTCTGGAGAACAAACACACCAAATGTCATGCTCTCATCATGATTTGCACAAGGTTTTCTATTAGTCACTGCACTGCATGTGGCCTCGTTCACAGATGGGAGGACAGCATGGAAGGGATATGTTTTTTTGTGTCACTGCACTAGCAAGGGACTGGAACTGGTCCTTCATGGTCCTCCTGGTCAAACTCCTCTCTGTCAGGTGAAAAGCAACAGCTTGTGACAGACACCCTCCCCAAGACCAACAGTTCTAGAGGTTGGCAATAACCAACAGCAACAACAAAATAGAGTACAGTAGTAATGAAAGTACATGCAAGTGTACAAGTGTTCTGTATTCTGAAAAATAAAAAGCAGTAATATGCTGACACTATTGAACACAAATAGCCTGATCTTTGGTTACAATGAACACACAGACACACAAAAGAGGATGTAGAATGCACTCCTGCACTTTCAGTGACACAGTTTCCCAGGCTTTGCTCCGGCGTGCGTCTTGCGTCACTACTTCTGGTCTCATGTGGTTTTTCTGTGGTTGCAACTGCTCCAGTTCACAGAGCGAGCAGCGAGCATCTAAAACAGCTTTCATGATCACAGATCCATTCTAGCACACTTACTCGCTGCAACACACTAGAAAAACATCGCTGGTGTGGATTACCAACCGGGGGCAATCAGAAAAAACAACTGATTCCAGGCCCGACATTCCGATCTACTAAAATCTTCCAGATTCCCCTCGGATGGATCCCCGCGCGCCACTCGGAAGCCTTCGGGTTCAGGCTTGGTCTCAGTCCGAATGACCTTAGCAGATGCTCCAGTAGGAATGCTGGAGTCACCGTGGTACTGTCTTTCTGTCCGTCTCTCCTCTGCACTGCAGTGAGCCACAGCCGTGGTACTGTCTTTCTGTCCGTCTCTCCTCTGCACTGCAGTGAGCCACAGCCGTGGCATTACATTCAACCCCATCTGCCCTCCTCCATGCTGGGCCACAAAGCAAAGTCACTAATCTATTCCGGCACTACAATGTGAATTCAGGGCCCTAAAGAGCATTGACGGGTGTGTGTGTTTGCATGTTGTACAACGTGTATTGTTTGTGGTTTGGTATTATGGAAGGGAAGATGGTGATGACAAGAGGCTGTTAGATACAGTACAAAATGTCCCCCATGTCTTTTACAAAGGCAGTTAGGGATGTCCCGATCACGTTTTTTTGCTCCCGATCGGATTTGATTTTGAGATACCGAATCACCGATACCGATCTTTCCCGATCCGATCTTTATATTTTTATATAACACTTATATACACTTTATATAAGCCATATCACAATAGCAAATATCTTAATGTATGTCACTCTAGTGTAGTCTGCTGTGTTGCATTTCAATTATTGAAAGGCAAGCATATGAAAGCATGGAATCATAGCAAAATAATGATGTATTGGTTAATTAGAGTGAATACAGTTCTACAGCTTATAAAGAAGTCAAGTTAAAACTCTCTCATTCAGACAGAGTACTACAGACACCTATTCCATCTTGCATATCGGGGGTTGCACTTCCTTTGTTTTCTTCATAGGTGTCTTTCACGCCTCTGAGTGTGACTAGTCTTTGTTTGATGATCTCTGACTGGGACCAGAAGGAAAACAACTAGCATAAAACACAACAGTTTTAGACAGACAATTAAAAATCCGATCTTTTCTCCCCGGTTCCGATCTTTTGAAAATCATGTGAACGGAGTCGATTTCCGATCCCCCGATCCGATCAGGACAACCCTAAAGGCAGTATATAGAGCTGGAACAGTGATAACATACCTCTGTTCTTTTCCAATGAGATGTGCTTTTTTCAGCGTGGCTCTGAAAGCGGATCACCTTCTATGAGAGGGTCATATTGTGTGTGTGTGTGTGTGTGTGTGTGTGTGTGTCTGGAACTAATCTCGCAAACTGCTGGACCGATCGGAGCCAAACTTTGTATGCAACTATGCATGCTGCCAATAGGCCACCAAAGTACCTCCACTCATTATATTTTTCACGTGTGTTTATTTATTTTGATATTAATGGGAGTCAATGGGGCTCTGATCAGGTTGAAGCCTTGGCCAAATTTGCAGCCATACATACGTCATAGATCAGTGGTTCTCAAAGTCAGGGTTCCTCTGGGAAGCTCCAAATGGGCCCTTGCAGGTCTGTCACGCTGAGAGTTATTGCAACGTTTGAGTACCATGCACTGTCATAGATGCCTGACCTCAGGATGGCCACGTGAAGGCCGACATCCACATTGGAGCAACAGAGTTTCCATGTAGACATTGCAGATATACAGATTCTCTTCTCACCTATATTTACAGTGTTTGCAGCATATTATAAGCTGTCATCGGCTAGTTCATACAACCAGGTGAGCAAGTGATAAATAGATGTGTGAATTTATGAGACAGACCATGGAATCACTCTCAGCGGTGGGGTCTCAGGGTGTCTCATGCACACATGGACGCACGCACGGCCAGCCAAATAGCACCTGCTCTGACATCACACAGCACCGATCCGAGACAAACTGTAAACAGTTCAGTTGATGTAGACTCGGCAATAACCGTGCGGTGCAGAAACACACTTCAGACGAACGCAGAGTAAACACAATAAAAGGTGCACCTCTGTCTTCTGTAAACACGCCGCTCTAACCTGGGCGCCCATTCAGACGGCGCAGTCGTCCCGTGCGAGCTATAACTCCCCGCAACGAGCCCATCCACCAGGCCCATGTGTCTGTCCCCAGCAGTAAAGAGAACGGTGAGACTACCCAGTGACCGCTGGTTTATAATCAGTCAAACACAGGCGTGTCAGCCCTGTGCACCCTGTAACACTGTACTATGCACATTACACAGGCCCGGCGGCGGCCCGGCGAGAAAGCCCGCTTTGGACTGACATTCCCCCTTTGCCTTGTACTGTACTAAATTGACTCAATTCATTCTCGTGACCCGTGGCGAATCAACGTGACCCATTTACTGGGCCGTCCACTGCCTTGCCTGTCAGCGCAGCCCCTCGGGTCCATCAGCACAGATAGGTCCTGCAAGAGATGACAGTGGGGAATTTAAACATTTCAAACCGTGCGAAGCATAATGTTCGTTTTTCCCCCGTAACTTGGGCCATATGGGATTTGGCACATTTATTACAGGGACGGTGGAGCGCTGTACACTGCAGCCGTGCTGTGGTATTTATCATAGCAACCTGTCTGTTGGACTCCACACTGTAAAGTCCTGAGTATTCTTTTAACACTAGAACACTGAGGATGCTACTGTGCAAAGGTCCTCAAACAATGTGAGCATTTATGTCGCGTTTTGATGAAAAGCATCAGCGTATGAATGAGACCTTGAGTGACAATGTTCTGCGGAAGGTGGGCCTACGTGGTGAGGTCAGCTGAGCCTATGTGGTGAGGTCAGCTGAGCCTACGTGGTGAGGTCAGCTGAGCCTACGTGGTGAGGTCAGCTGAGCCTACGTGGTGAGGTCAGCTGAGCCTACGTGGTGAGGTCAGCTGAGCCTACGTGGTGAGGTCAGCTGAGCCTACGTGGTGAGGTCAGCTGAGCCTACGTGGTGAGGTCAGCTGAGCCTACGTGGTGAGGTCAGCTGAGCCTACGTGGTGAGGTCAGCTGAGCCTACGTGGTGAGGTCAGCTGAGCACACCACAGGGAGCTCTCTCGTAGCCCTGGAGGACGTTTACCTGCTGTGGTGAAAGTTCTCCAGGGATACCAGAGTGCTTCAGTAGGACTATATGAGCACCACCCCAGTAAAAGTGCTTGAGGTGTATCAAAGCCCTGTGCTCAGCGCATGAGCACAAATAAAAGAACACAGTCTAGTGTGTACCTCACTAGACATTCTATTATCTTCCCCCCGAATTAGACACATTCCCCGTTGCAAGCTAAGAGGTTTTTTAAAAAGGCTGTAAAACAGAGCCTGTCTTACCTTTTAACCTTGTTTTAACCGTTTCCCCTGCAAAAAACTTAGCCTGTGTTATTAGTCGGGAAACGACGCTGCCAAAATACGTATCCTACGTTTATTCAGTTGTGTTAATTTGTTTGATCCGATCTAGTGGAAAGGCTACTCACAATAGCTTCGGATGGCTATCTGTTGTTAGCTTAGACACTGGACTGCGCCATATTCATTGTGCACACGCACGCTTTCAGTCGCTTTAGTCTCCAAATCCCCCTCCCAGGCGGCATTTCTGGTCAAAACAACGCTTATTGCACGGAGCCTGGCGGTCGTAGTAACGGCGCCGGCCTGTGCTGATTATGCTCCAGGCAGAGAACAACAACCGGTCGAGAGTCAACACACACCATTAAGCTGACACAACAACCGGTCGCGTTGTTTTGGATCTTCAAAATAAGGGCGATTTCCTGGCATGTTATTAATTAATCCCGGTGGAAATTGTGTTAACCATACTTTATAACAATTTAACAATTACAATTTAGGCATTTGGCAGACGCTCTTAATCCAGAGCGATTTACAATAAGCAAGAACAAAAAAAGCATGGCAATACATCACATACATAAAAGTAGTTATCATGAAACATGAAACTATACATATAAACTATACATACTATACTATATGTACTATAAAGTGCTATGACTACATAAAATGCAATTCTAGTGCTGTCTACGTAACATGCTATAAGTCTGTGTAAATGCTATCTAAGCCTACATTATCTTTTTATTTTATTTGATATATATTTATTTTTATCCCACGATTTTGTAACCCATTTTTCAACCCTGTGTCAATCATCTAATGTGATCCTGGGCTCTACACACCCTCCACCAACCTAGACCCCATATATGGGGGACAAGGGGAAAGCAACGGACTTGAACTCATGCTTCCTTCATGCCTGAGTGTCCAAGTTGCTCCTTTACACCTGACAGGGGGGAGTTTCCCTGGTTGGACGTAGCGTGTGGAAGGAACACGTTATTCCAACCAGTTCCTTTCCTCTCCATCAGGCGCCCCGGCTGGCCAAGTCTACATTATCTTATACCGTTTACTCATAGCCTGATTTATACTTGGTTGTACGACTACACTGATCACCGATGATGACTTTGATTTGAATGACTTTGAACTGCAAAAATATTTTACAGAGGCATCATTTCAGACAGATGAAATGTAGAGCTGTACAAATCTAGAATCTCAAATATGTGTCACGTCACATGTCAATGGACTGGGGCTGAGGTTGTGAGCCACTCTGCTACACCAGCGCTGATCTAAAATCAGATTAGAGAAAATATGAATAAAATAACAGAATTTGAGGTTATGTGAGAAATTGCTATCCCCTGGGACCACCAAACAATACCCCTGGCCTGTCGAGAGCTGTGAGACAAACCTTCAGAAGCATCTTCGATCTGTGTCCTTTTGCTTTAGGCACAACACAGATTAGATCAACGGTCAGGTTACATTCTGGTCAAAGTGACCTTAAACGACTGTCTAAGGCGGAGTTTAAACCACAGCGGCATATACGGTACATCACTGTCAGCGAGAGTGGCCGCGGAGCGAGATGAGAGGGAAGGAGTGCAAAAGGCAAACAGACTCACAGAGAATGGAGTGGAGCGATGTACAGTTTACAGTATAAGAACAAAGAAAGAGTCGTGGAGAGGATGGCCACGGAGAGGAAGAGACGAACAGACGGTTATTTATGATGGAAAATCCCTTTTCATCTCCCAGGTTGGATTCCCTGATGCACTCCATTGTCACTGGGAGGGAGCGTCATATGGATGCGCAACAGTGGTTCTCATGTCATAGCCAGGGGCAGCTATATCGCAGTGTGTGTGTGTGTGTGTGTGTGTGTGTGTGTGTGTGTGTGCGTGCGTGTGTGTGTGCGTGCGTGCCTGAAATGGCCTTTCGGCTCAGATGAACGGGCATCAAGTAAAGACATTTCTGTAAGAAAAAGTATGCAAGAAAAACTAGCATGTGTCCTGGCCTTGGTGTATAAAAGTACTGTAGGCCTATACACGTGTACAAATCCACATATTGAAATGGAACTTTTCGGGGGGAGGGGGTTCTGCAGTGTGCGCATAATATGCATGTTGCAATGTCTCTGGGTGTTGTGTGATACTGATTGAGAGAGATTGTGTTTGTATGTGCCTGCGTGTGTGTGTGTGTGTGTGTGTGTGTGTGTGTGTGTGTGTGTGTGTGTGTGTGTGTGTGTACAATACTGTATGAGTGTATGTGTGTGTGTGTGTGTGTCCATGCGCGCGCATGTGTGATTAAGGAGGGGGAGGTTATGCAGGTGGCTTACTACGGTGTTCTGCCAAGAAAGCAGAATACCCCGGGGTGGGGTGGAATAAATGAGAGTGGGAGAGGTGAAGGAGGGGAGGAGAGAACAGAGGAGAGGAGAGGAGAGAAGAGGGGAGGAGAACAGAGGAGAGGAGAGGAGAGAAGAGGGGAGGAGAACAGAGGAGAGGAGAGGAGAGAAGAGGGGAGGAGAACAGAGGAGAGGAGAGGAGAGAAGAGGGGAGGAGAACAGAGGAGAGGAGAGGAGAGAAGAGGGGAGGAGAACAGAGTATATAGGAGAGGGGAGGAGAACAGAGTATATAGGAGAGGGGAGGAGAGGTTCAGGTGAGGAGAGGAGAACAGAGTATATAGGAGAGGGGAGGAGAGGTTCAGGGGAGGAGGAGTGTATAGGAAGAGGAGGAGAAGGGAGTGGAGGGGACTTGATTTAGATCATGGTTATCCTAAATCGATTCAAAATTGTTTTCTCTTTAGTCTCAGCACCCTGTGTCTCTCCCCGAGCCCCGGGCGGGGCTTCCAGAGAAGGGCCAGGCCGAATGACTTCATGGCCATATGGTATCTAACCTCGCTGTCACACTCATTTACAACAATACAGCACATTACCCATTTCCCAAGCGCTCCTCCTTGCAACGCAGCACTCTGTATTCCTGATAAGGCCATGCCCACACACACAATCGAATGAGTCGACATGGAACCCGAGCAGCCGTTAACCACAGCCAGCCAGCCAGCCAGCCTCCCTGACTGGAGTGATTACTGTACATCCTCTGCATGGCGGGATTTCTCATCAATCAAGTTCACCGTGGCTTTCGCAATCTGTTGTCTCTAAAAACCGCAGTGGTAGGGGACTGCTTGATCTCCCAAGCTATATTTGCTGATAGTCTGAAATTTTGTTCGTTAGCTCATGTAACGGCACATCCAGGCTTTATTTGACAAATCGGAAGTCAATCCATTTAGCTAAAATTCTCCCATCTAGAACGGCACTCTCTGCTGATTCCAACGCTTGGAATCAGCCATCTAATTGTAACAGCTAACATGTAACCTTGTGAAACATGCAACTGTTTGCTTTGCTGTTTACAAAGACAAATCCGGCACAAACTTTACCTGACCACGGCCCACGCTTCAAACCCAAATTCCAACCACAGCGCTGGACGTAACCATAACCCCAAAAACCAAGAGTTCTCAATGTGATTGAGCGTTATTACCATGGCAGTTAATACAGAGCATACCTCTGTAATTACCATGTGCTTTAAGGAGAATGTTAGCCTCTATAGAAGTCAATAGAATTAGGGGGTCAGGCTCTGCGAAATCTGCAATACTGCAGATGAAGAATGGAGAGGGGGAAAAGCGCCTGTGCTTCACTGTGCCACGCTATAGTGTCTATTTTTGTAATCGTTTTTGTTTTATTCTCTGTATATATTTCTACATGTATGTCACGTTTTCTTTCTTTTTTTTTGTTAATTTTATTTTAATTTCTTTCCTTACTCTGTGTCATTCAAATGCATTTTAATTCTTATGTTTTGCCTCCCCTAGGACAGGGGTTCTCAACGTTTCTAGCCCCCGGAGATGCTTTGGCAGTGTCTCGGGACCCCCGCCCCGCCCCATCCCGATTCCCGACCCCCAATATAAATTGACTGCTACAATAACCTTAAAAATACACCATAAATAAATACTGAAACCAGATATAATCATTATGGAAGGTGTATATGTGTACTATATGTAAACTCTTCATTTCCATTTTCCAGCCATTCAGTTGTAAAAAAAATATATGTGGGGACCCCCCAAAATAATTTGGCGACCCCCAGAAGGGTCACCACCCACGGGTTGAGAACCCCTGCCCTAGGACCCATGGGAGGGTGGGAGGGAGAACGGGAGGGTATAGGCTGGGCAAGCGTGACCACTCTTGGTCATTCTGCCCAACCTAAGGGGGAGGGTTGCACACAAAAGAAAAAAGGGGGGAATGTCACCAATAACAATAACGATGTAAACCTAACTTTGTTATAAAGAAATATATCCAAGAAAATGTAGGGAGAAGACGCGCCTGCGCTACACTGTGCCACGCTATAGAAAGCGAGTGTCTGTGTCAGCCCCACAATATGGAACTCATTACGGAAGTGACAGAGTCGGGGACAGAGACACAAACAAACACATAAATCCCTCGATGACTGACAAACAGATGATTGCTGAGACAGACAGGCACCCTCTGCCACAGATATCTCCCTACATCTGCTCTGTCGCTCTCTTTATCTTCTCTCTATCGCTCCATCTCCGCAACCTCACTCTCCACACTACCCAGGCACATCCCTCTCTCTCTCTCTCTCTCTCACTCTCTCTCTCGTGCTCTCTCTTTCACCCATAAACATCTATCAATCACTTCTTTTTGGGGTTCTCTCTCTTCTCTCCAGTGCCCAGGATCCATTGTGGACTGTGTCCCACCCTCTCGTTCTCTTCCCAGCCTGTCTTCCCCTCCTTGTTTTTCAGAGGCCCACGGAGAAGCAGAGAAACTATTTGCCCGGTCGCTCCCTCTCTCTCTCTCTCTCTCTGGCTGTGTCTTGGCTGCTCTATAAAGGTTAGTGAGAGCATGGTGTGGGTGTTGGTGTCTCGGGGTGAATTATGGGTACTACAGCCAGGGGACCCCAGAAAGAACGGAATGAGTGCACTGTTGGGAGAGGGATGAAAGGGAACGAGGAAGGAGGAGGGATGGAGGGAGGGAGCAAGGGAGGGAGGGCAATTTAAGGGTTCAGAATGCCAAGTGCTGATGTGTTTGTTTTCCATCACTGCTGTTCCGGGCAATGACAGCGAGAGAAAACAAACGGCACAACTGATATATTACACACAGACGCTCCGCTCCGTTCTCAAAGCAATAATTCTACGATGAATATGCTTCCCGCGTCGCGAACCTACTGTTATCTCTTATATGTGTGTGAATTGCAATCTTTGTTCAGTGAGTTTTGTGAACTGGTCAGGTTGATTTAAACTAGTCGTTAATCGTTAATTTTACTGGTACAGCAAGCGATAAAGTATATAGCCTAACTGAGAGCGTGGCTTCACCGAGGCCCCAGTGTCAAATTAACTGGCCGCGCGTCAGACATGAACAGAGTCCACTATCACGACACAATTACCAATTTAACATGGCGATTAATTGTCACACAAATAATTGTGATTAAGGATTTTATTGTGTTTTTGCCATTGAGCATTGGAACATGTGAATACAAATTAAATTTCCGTTTGGTTTTTAGCCTTCGTAAAAAAAAATTTGCACAGGGCAGATATATGACAAATAACTCAAATATACAAATAATGCACACTTGTGTGAAGTGAGGGGTGCTCTTATCATCATAAATCGTCAGACATCACATTCTGTGCTCAGCCAATCAGCAGAGCACATTCCGTGTATACAGACACACATACACACAAAGCTGTGCATAGTGCATACATGCACTTAGTGCCCCTCGATAAATTACTGACATATTTAATCATTTTATACATTCCTTTCGACTTGAAAGAAATTGAAAATAGCGGAACTTATGTGATAATTGTGACAGGCCTATAAAGTGTCGGCGGGTTCCATTAGCCTCTGGCGACTGATGCGAATGCATGGCTTCCATTCAAAAAGAGCTCCTGTTTTACTGTATCGCTTCAAAAGGTGTCTGTCAACCCTTTACACTGTGCAGCAGGTCCTTCATGCTACGTGCGAATAGAATACCTGTCTTTATAAGGCAGTGCGCATCGTGCTCCCGTTGCGTTGCACATGCAGGCCGCGTCAGGCACGCCATATTGTTCTGGCACCTCGCTGTAAGGTAATGTATGTATTACGGGACAGGCCCGAGGGCGGAGAGGAGAGGATGTGGAGGAGAGAGTGTACGGTAGAGAGACACGCAGGGAGTCTATACTGTACTGTACGGCGACTTGGCTCCATCACCCCCTCAGCCTACACCCGACAAGCAGACGGATAGAGAGACATGAACTCCACAGCTGGATGGAGGGAAACTTTGCAGGGATAGTCGGAGGGGAAAGAAGGATCTTGGGGGGTGGGGGGGGGGGGGGGGTCAGAGAATAGGAAGAGGGGAAGAGATGCAGAAGGAGGAGGCTGGAGGACAAGAAAGAGCAGGACAAGAAGGGGACGGTAGGAGATGGAGTGAGTCTGACGAGGGGGAAAGGGAAGACCCCCGGCGTCCAGGCCCTCCTCAGACACACACACACACACACACACAATCGCACACGTGCACGCACATGTCGCACACACGCACACACTCCAACCCGTGTCTGACCCACTGAATTTCTTATGAATGGAAGGAAATTGAACCCCCCCCACACCCCCCAAAAAAGGCCCTATTTAAAAAGCATGAGTAATAACAATAATAGAATCAAGCTAATGCTATAGTCTTCTGAGCTCGAGACAACAGAGAGAGGGAGAGTGGTGGTGGTGGTGGGGGGGGGGGGGGGGGGGGGGGGAGGGCACAGGGGGCAATGTGAGTGGGAGTGAAAAGAGGACAAGAGAAAGAAAGGGAGAGGGACAACAAGAGAGGTTTATTTTATTAGCCCTTAATAAATATCTGACAGATTTCCTGAGGAAATATCGCAGATCACATGTAAAATAGTTTAAGACTGATGTCAACTGAAGCAACATATGAAATCTATTAGCGAGGAGCCACAGCAGACACGGGGTGAGAGAGGGAGCGAGAGAGAGCAACGCAGACAGAGGGAGGGAGAGAGAGAGAGAGAGAGAGAGAGCCATGCTGAAAGTCGTGCAGGGAAAGAAAAAAAAATCTCGCAGCCTTTCCAAATTCTTCGAGAGGTAAAAAAGTCAGCCAACACACAAAATCAGAAAAAGGAGAAGGAAAAAAAGTTCAGAAACACACACACATACAAATACACATACGCATACGCACACACGCACACACACAGATATATGCACACACAAGCACTGAACTCCACATCCTGCTGGGGTCAGGGCCAAGAGTGAAGCGAGTGCCCAGACACTGCTGCCAGCCCCAGGGAGGGATGGAGAATGGAGAGAGAGAGAGGGAGGGGGGGGTGAGAGAGAGAGAGAGAGAGAGGGGGGCGGGGGGTGAGAGAGAGAGATGGGGGGGAGGAGTGTGTGAGGGAGAGAGAGAGAGACAAAGGAAGAAGCACAGAGTAAAGACAAAGAAAGAAAGAAAGTCACATGAGTTTAATGAATCTATAGTAGGCCTATAATGTTACATGTTAACTCATCTATAGCCTATAATGTTACATGTTAACTCATCTATAGCCTATAATGTTACATGTTAACTCATCTATAGCCTATAGTGTTACATGTTAACTCATCTATAGCCTAGTGTTACATATTAACTCATCTATAGCCTAGTGTTACATATTAACTCATCTATAGCCTAGTGTTACATATTAACTCATCTATAGCCTAGTGTTACATATTAACTCATCTATAGCCTATAGTGTTACATGTTAACTCATCTATAGCCTAGTGTTACATATTAACTCATCTATAGCCTAGTGTTACATGTTAACTCATCTATAGCCTAGTGTTACATATTAACTCAGTGTTACATGTTAACTCATCTATAGGCTAGTGTTACATGTTAACTCATCTATAGCCTAGTGTTACATATTAACTCATAGTGTTACATGTTAACTCATCTATATGCTAGTGTTACATGTTAACTCATCTATAGCCTATAGTGTTACATGTTAACTCATGTATAGCCTAGTGTTACATGTTAACTCATCTATAGCCTAGTGTTACATGTTAACTCATAGTGTTACATGTTAACTCATCTATAGGCTAGTGTTACATGTTAACTCATCTATAATGTTACATGTTAACTCATATATAATGTTACATGTTAACTCATCTATAATGTTACATGTTAACTCTTATATAGCCTAGTGTTACATGTTAACTCACCTATAATGTTACTCATTACATGTTAACTCATCTATAGCCTAGTGTTACATATTAACTCATAGTGTTACATGTTAACTCATCTATAGGCTAGTGTTACATGTTAACTCATCTATAGCCTATAGTGTTACATGTTAACTCATGTATAGCCTAGTGTTACATGTTAACTCATCTATAGCCTAGTGTTACATGTTAACTCATAGTGTTACATGTTAACTCATCTATAGGCTAGTGTTACATGTTAACTCATCTATAATGTTACATGTTAACTCATATATAATGTTACATGTTAACTCATCTATAATGTTACATGTTAACTCTTATATAGCCTAGTGTTACATGTTAACTCACCTATAATGTTACATGTTAACTTATCTATAGCCTAGTGTTACATGTTAACTCATCTATAGTATAATGTTACATGTTAACTCATCTATAGTATAATGTTACATGTTAACTCATCTATAGTATAATGTTACATGTTAACTCATCTATAGTATAATGTTACATGTTAACTCATCTATAGTATAATGTTACATGTTAACTCGTCTATAGCCTAGTGTTACATGTTAACTCATCTATAATGTTACAAGTTAACATTTCTATAGTATAATGTTGCATGTTAACTCATCTATAGTATAATGTTACATGTTAAATCACCTATAGTATAATGTTACATGTTAACTCATCTATAGTATAATGTTACATGTTAATTCATCTTACATGAGTTGAGAGCTGGTAAGCATCATGGCAACACTGACCTTGCCATGACCCTTACTGTCAATTTATCATAAGTCAATTACAGCTCACAGTTTCCAATTTCTCATTCATGCCCTATCTTAAAAGTCAGGACAATT
>NC_139706.1:25305642-25588142 GCF_964188405.1 Protomyctophum parallelum
TGAAGATCATGTGAAGTTTTGGCTGGAGTTACTGTAAGCTATGAGCCCCGTTCTGCCCAGAAGAGGACAGAGGGAGTAGGCGATAAGTACACCCTAATATGAATGACTTCCTGTACTGTGGGTCTGGATTGTGGCATCTGTCACCCCCCCCACCCCCCCGCTCATTTCTGCCTCTGTTTACTCTCCCTCCATCCCTTAACGCTGTTGATCAATCCTCCTCTGACGAGGAACTGAATCACACAATGTCTCACTCAGTAATCCTGGCAGCCACTCCTTTTTTACTTCTAGTCCCCTGGAACACCCTCCCACCGTCTTCCTCTCTTCTTTCTCTTCACCCTCCCTTGGCATTGCCACCCACACACCAGAGTTCTTAATTGCTTGCACTCCCCACTCCAACCAAACACCCCCACCTGCCCCCTCCGAGCCCCCCAGTGGCAGTACTCAGCTGCCTCGGGGCTAGCGGGTGAAGCCGGTGGGGGAGAGAGGGAAAGGTGGGCGGTTGTTGGCAGGGGCAGCGGAGAGCAGAGAAGGTCTCTCTCGCTGGAAACTCCATCAGTGGCTGAATGGCTCTCAGCTGGGTCTCACCGAGAACTCAGCGGCTGCCCGTGCACTTCCTCCTGCATCCCCCTGCACCCCCCCACCCTCCTCTATCTGCCTTTCTGTCAAATATTCAACATCACGTCTGCTTCCCACTAACCGGCAAAGCAGAAAATCTGTTATTCAAACCTCAGATTCCTAAACAAACAGACTGGTTAACCAAAGAAGCAGAAAACCCAGAAAAGAGAGGATAGTGGTATTCTATTAATGATGCACATTGCACAAGTCATCAAAATGAGCCGGTCCCAAATACGACATATTTGATGTTTGATCTGTATTTGTTAATTGTATGATGGTGATGGCATACTGTACATATCATTAGAACCATTAGAATACCGTACATCAATTCAATCTTTGTGAAACAAAAAAATAGGTTTCTACTGTTGTGCTTGGATATCCAAAATTGTTACTTATGAACATACTTGTTATTTAGTCAGAATCTCTTGTTAAAAATTTGCATTGCTTAAATATTTATAAAACCCATAGACACTTATAGCCACATTAAAACTGGCATCCCTATTTTGGGCATGTCAATCTACTTGTAAATTGTAAACAATTAAAAAATTAGCAGAAGTATGCACTGTGTAATGTATGTGAAGACAGAGTTACACGCAAACACTGACACATTCACAGACAAGCATTGGCCGTCACCCACTGCCAAACAGTAGTTCCCCCCCCCCCCCAATAAATATCACAAAAAGTTCCATGACCAGGACATTTCTCTTTCACTCTCCTTGACACATTTATGACGGCTGCACTTTGAGTTCTCCCTTTCCCACACGTTGAACTCTCACAGTGAAAGAGGCCGAAAGATCTCCTTTCTGCCAACAAACCACAATGAGATGCGACAGCTCTTACCACCCCGTGTAAAGAAAGGACATTAAAGATATTTAGGCATGAATGACAGAAAATGGAATGCTTTTCAAGCAACTCTTTTTTCACTTGAAAATCCGTTATCGTCAGTGAGACACTCTCGGACGATATAGTGATGTAAGCATAAATTGAGTTTTAATCATAGACGCAAGACATGCATGGCTGAAATAGCTTTCATATCTATATTGACTGATAACAGCAAGTGCAACAAATATGTTTCACACTCCGCTGAGTGTGTGAAATTGAACACACATGACTTCCCATGCACAGGTGGCCACTATATATGACGAGGAGGGGCAAAGGACGGCAGTACGTGCACAGAGGAGTGTGCGTACGTGCCGACCTGCCCGTGTGCGGCTGCATCAGACTGTGTGTGACCACACAGAGCGGAAGGTGCCGCCACGAAAAGAAAGAATAAAGGCAAAAAAAAGTGAAGCGTGAAGGTGTCAGCGGTTCTCGAGAATGGCGTCTGTACAAATGTGGGTACAGAGAGACACATGGCACAATGCTACGCCTACACACACACACACACACACACACACACACACAGTGTCTCACACACACACACACACACACACACAGCAAGCTGACACCACGCTATCACAAAGCCACTCACCCACAGGTTTCACTTCTGCCTGGTGTGGCAGCAAACTCTTGAAACACTAGTGAGCCAAGGTTAAGGTTCACACACAGGTCAATGTACACACACACACACACACACACAGAGTACAAGGTACATTTAAGATGTATTTTAGCACAGTGCACAAACTGCACATGCATATAGATGTAAAATATATATAGCGGAAGGTAGAAACATTTCTTGCACTATACCCACACCCACAGTGCAGTATATGATAAGTGCAGTGGCCTGCCAGCAATGAGAATGGCACATATAGAATACATAAAGGTTCCTTTCTGTTCTGTTCAACTGTTATTTTAGCTGTTAAAAGTGCCATTAACATATAACACAGGATGACAGTTAATACAAATGGAGTGAAAGCCTGCACTGTGGTAGGGCACCAAGGAAGGAAGATAGAGAGGTCAAAGCAACACACACGCACACACACACACACACACGCACACGCACACGCACACGCACACGCACACACACGCAGACATACAGTACAGTAACAGAGCATACAGAAGGCAGGCCAGTTGTAGTGCCAGTGTGTGCATGTCGCTCATTATGCAGTGCGAGAGGCTGGAGAGTTTTACAGCGGAGCTGCTCGGTTGGTGTGAGTGCTAAGACTTGCCCACGTTGCTATAGGGGAAACAAACGCATGAGAAAATGTGTTGATGGAGACGATACTACACACTTTACTGAGAAAGGGAACTCAACCCTGGGAAATCCTGATTTACACGCAGCCACACTAACAGGGAAGCGTTGTCTAACCACGCAGCAGTGGTTAACCTTGACCTTATGACTTGTAACAATGTAGGCCCAAAGAAACTGTCAAGACAGCACCGTGTAATGTGGATGTGACATCTAAACCAATCTAACCACATATACTTGGTCCTTTCCCCCCACTCTACACCAAATCTCCTCTAAGCTCTAGATTGTCTATTTTCCTCTGTAAACAATGTGTTCATATTTCAGACGACAATGTGCAAGCAGTGCGGTTATATGTTGCATAAAGAGTGCATGGAAAAATGTGTATGTATGTTTTCAGCATTATGCGACAGAGCTTGAATGTGTGTGTGTGTGTGTGTGTGTGTGTGTGTGTGACTGTGTGTGCGTGTGTGTGTCAAGAGCGTCGGCAGGGGTGAGATCAACGCTGGTTAGGGGGAGATGGTGAGTGGGGAGGCAGGCTTTTCTCATGGCCTCTTAGCCCCCTCTGGACCCTGTCCTGCTCTTGCGATTGGTCAACTCCCAGACACTGTCACTGGGAGCAGACATACTGCAGTCGCACACACACACACACACACACACACACACACACACACACACACACACACACACACACACACACACACACACACACACACACACACACACACACACACACACTCACACTAGCTGGAGAGACAGACAGAGAGACAGAAAGGATGCAAAGGAGAAAGGGGAGATATCAGATTGTAAAGAGAGATAATTCAAACAGCACACAGAGTGGGCAATGTGAGCGATTAAGTCAACATGCGATTAAGAGGGCATCAAACTCTCTCTGTCAAGGAGTCAATGTGTCATTCAGCTCAGCTGCCATTTCAGCCTGGGATCCCGGTCCTTTAAAAACAACTGTGCTGCTCTTACTTACCAGAGTCTTTCTCTCTGTCAAAGGAAGAGTCTGCCCTCTACTGACCACATCACCTAACTACATGACAGAAAGTCTACTCTAAACCGTCACTGATTCTGTGGTTGTGAGAAGAGGCCCTTTCTCAAAAGGTTCCTGCAGGGATACATGATATCTGATGCAGAAGTAGCAGATGTGACATGTTGAGCTTGCTTCACTATACAAGGTACCGTCAACCATTTGGTGGAAACTGTGACAAGACTATGACAAATACTGCAGTGACTGCACACATTTCACCACTCAGACACTTATACTGTATTTCATTGACCGAGGTCACCCAGGGGTCTATACTTGTTCCTCTCCTTTTTTGCCTCTATGACCAAGAATAGCTGATCTACAATGTGTTGTGTTGCAAAGTGTTGTGAGCTTGTAGACTGGCAACTTTTGGCGAATGTTCGCATGTTATGACATGCCCAAAATAGGCACACTAGGGATAAATCAATGGTCGTGTTAATTATTGCAAATCTGTAAATCTGTGTCCTTTTCAGTCCAGATCACAATTAGCAGGTTGCTTATTGCCCACAAACGTATTGCCTGCACAGATTGTGGCAAAACCCTGAGGGTTAAAGACATAATTGGTGAACATTTGAGTAGCAAGATCTACAATATTTAACCTCACAAGGCATCGCAATGTGAAGCAACAAGATTTGGTGAAGAGGGACAAAAGGAGGGAACCCATTTAGACCCATGGAGGTCAATGAATAAGGTTTAAGTAGACTTTAAACTCTCGGGCGGGAACCCTTTTTGGTGTTTTAAACATTATGTTATAATTTAGCTATTGAAAAATAGCAGATCTACAAGCTCGTAGCGCGCCACCGAGTGGCGCACTACGATCTTGTAGGTCTGCTATTTTTGAAAAATCGTGAAAATATTTATTGGAGGATTTAGAAGATTTTTTTTATTTTTGAGGTCAGGCCTAAATGGGTTAATATTAACTGTACGCTGTGACATTGCAGGTTACTCATATCTGCAGTAGAATGGTATCCATGAATACAAGAATAAGAATTGTGGCACCTCCCCCTAGTAAAAGGTTATTGTTACACTGTCTGCTATTGGATGAGGAAATACCCCAGTGTCCACTAGTCTGTCTTTTATGCACCCAGGTACTGCAGAACATTCATTGCTTAGACAGCGTATACCATTACATTGGGATTCTTATCAGTTAAACGTAGCATTATGATGAACTGGAAAGAGTACAAATTAAACTGTTTCAGTGTTGAAATTTGGAAGGACTTGAAATGAAGGACTTTTTGGACTTGCTGGCTATGAAGCGGGCAGCATGGAGCCTCTCTAAGTATATGACAGTGGAGAGAACGGTGGCCTTTTATTAGATGATAATATGGAGCACAGGCATACTAACTCATACTGCACCCCCCACCCCACCGATCTGTAATGAAATGTACAGTACAGTGTGTGTGTGTGTGTGTGTGTGTGTGTGTGTGTGTGTGTGTGTGTGTGTGTGTGTGTGTGTGTGTGTGTGTGATATATATACCGCTTATCTCTAAACTTCTTTGCCTTTTTTACTATATTATTTTGAAAAACATTAAATTGTTCAACTAGTCGGTCTACAACACATTGTGAGCTTGTAGATTGGCTATTTGAACTATTCAAAAATGTTTTTCAAAATAGTAAAAAAAAAAAAAAGGGCAAAGAAGTTTAGGTATAAGGGCTTTTGCAATGACGGAACTAGGGCCCTGAGACTATAGGCTACAACTGTGACCAAATGGACCCGTATGGACCACTCTGGATATAGGCTGCAATAAGTGCAAGCTGGATGCCCCTCTGTTGTAACACAAAACCTCTATAATGCTTGGCACATCTCAGCCGTGGCCAACTTCACAGGTTGGGAGACTCTTTAGAGCGGAAGATGTAGCCCAGGGCACGGAGACGCAGCCATTAGTCAAAAGCTAATGGCTGTCTTTAATATGCAGAGTCATATACACAGACATTAACATGGCACTGACCTGGAGCGGGCAGGATTAAAACAATAGTTTACACAGTAGCCTCTCCTGATCCTTTCATAAATCACCTTCAGTATCAACACACCCTAAGAGTGTTTCTATAGATTATACACACTCACCAGTGGGTGTGTATACAGAAGCCCCTCAGGCAGGTCTGGTACTTAGTGTTAGTACAAAGCCAAGGCTGTTTATCTCAGCATCACCTGCACAATCCTTCCCCTGGGCTCAGCTGCCCTTTAGGCTTGCACAAACGGGTGAAACTCTCAAAGCGTACAAATGGCACCAAATAGATACATTAAACACTCTATACTACTATATGCTAATGGGAACACATAATTTCACTTGAGCATGTCCATGTGTGCTTAAATTAAAATGGGGGCTTCCCCTTAATTAAGTCAGACCTCCTGTCAGTCCAACCTATGCTGCGGGTTACAAATCAGCCGTTCTGCGGGTTACAAATCAGCCGTTCTGCGGGTTACAAATCAGCCGTGGCTTCCTGTGAGGTTAGGGTTTGGGATAGTGTTAGTAATGGTCGGACTAACAGGAGGTTGGACCAATGCCACGCTACCCTTAAAACCCACACATACACACAGCAAGTGAGAGAGTCATCCACGCTTTTATTTGTTTGAGGCTTGAATCACGTCAACGCTCTCTATGTAGGCAATAGGCATTGACCAGTCAAGTATTAGATCTGTACAGCTTGTGCAAACGCTGCTGCTCGCCTCCTCACTGGCAAGGAAGAAATGTGACCATATTTTCAGGCCTACGCTGAAACCTTCAGCGTACAATGTAAATCAATGAGGAGCATATTTAGAATGATCAATTTATAATCACTGGAGCAAGTTTTTTTTGTGCACATTTGGAGTTGGTAAGGTAACTACACAACCCAAACCTTACCCTTTAAAGCCCAAAGTGGGCTGACCCCTCCCATTGAGCTCATCCCAGCCAGAGCCCTGAGTTGGGCTGACCAGTGGCTCCTGGTTGTGCTCGATACTCAGTACAAAACCAGAGGTGACCGAGCCTTCGTGGCGGCCAGCCCGTCTCTGGAATGTCCTGCCGCTGTCATTGCCGGTTTTTAAATCATTTTTCTCTCGCTGCTTTTAATGCAGCTGTTTGACTGTGGAATTTCCCTGGCTTACCTTTGATATGCTGCATAATTGTCATTTCATTTTCTTGTTGTGTCATGTTTCTTTTCTTTTATCCTCCATTTTAATTTCTGTCTGTACTGTATTTTTAACTTTATTTCTGTCTGTACTGTATTTTTAACTGTATTTCTGTTTGTACTTTAGTTCGACCTTGGTCGTTGGAAATGTGCTATTCAAATAAAGCTTGATTTGATTTGAACCGTGCATGTGTAATGCGTTAGGTGGTTCATGACATTAAAGCCATTCCTAAGAGACTATTCCAATGATTGTGTTGAATACACAACAAAACGCAGATGACACACACACACACACACACACACACACACACACACACACACACACACACACACACACACACACACACACACACACACACACACACACACACACACACACACACACACACACACACACACACACACACACACACACACACACACACACACACACACACACACACACACACACACCAAAATGGCTTTAGGGTGCACTGGGTTCTCTAGGGTTCAACTCACTGAGAAGTGCAGTGGCCTTGCCTTTATGAGCAGGTCCGGGCACATGTGTTTGCGTAAGTGTTGACGAGAGGCGGTAACCGTGGTAACAGGCTGCTGAGTTACTGCTATCTCCATTTCCTGCCTCTGCCCTCTATCTCTCTCCTCCGTGCTAACCGATTCTCATCTGTCTCTCTCTCTTTCTCTATCTAGTAGCTAGTGAGTCATACCACTCATCTGTTGTAGACCTGCCTTTCTGTCTTATATCAATGTATAGTCAAGTATACATAATACATCATCCATAACAGTAAATGTAATTTTTGTTTGCCTTCCTTCAGACAATGCAGCAGCATAGATAGAGCAACAACAGCAAAAGAGAGCAAACAAAGAATGCAAAAGTGTATCATCAGATGTGATGTACATGTGCATATGTTTTCCCTGCAGTAGCAAAGTTATGTGAACTTTGTATGAACAACTTCACAGTAGGTGCAGTGCAAGTATAATAGTGTGTGTGTGTGTGTGTGTGTGTGTGTGTGTGTGTGTGTGTGTGTGGGGAGGGGGGGGGGGGGGGGTTGGTGCTACCGCTTTCCTTTGCCCTGGTTCTCTCTGGTTCTTATCAGTTCGTTCATGTGTGATTGTTCGGGGAAAGAAGCCTTTTTGCAGTTGTTTTGCATTTCTAGTAGTTTTGAGACTGCGATACCATTTTCCATGCTGCAACAGTCTGCGGTCGGGATGGTTTGAATCCTTCATGATTCATGAATCAGTTGGCCAAGAATGTCATATCTGTGTGTTCCTCCTAACCAGTACTTCCATTCAATCACTCTGAGGTGTTCCTTTAACAGATTTGTTGTAAGGTTACCTCTGTGGTGCAGGAAAAGAGAAGGGAACCCGCACACTCATATGCTCCAAAATAAATATATATCTTTTGGAGCATATGAGTGTGCGGGTTCCCTTCTCTTTTCCCATGTTACTTTTTGAACCCAGCACCTCCACGAAGTGATGTGCATATTTTACTATAGTTTCTGTACCTCTGTGGTGCCATTATTACAGCCATTATCAAACCAATTGTCATCCTTCCTTGTTTTCCGCTGAGAGGGCTTCAGATTTGTTAATGAGGCTGTAAGGTCGGATATGTTATTGAGGCTTTCTAATGCCCTGTTTACATTTTGCCTTGGAAAGTTTTTTTGAAATTTGTCTAGTAGTGATTGTACTTGTTTTTGCCTAATAGCGTTTTGGAATGCTTCCATACTTTGTTCCTTCCATTTGTAACGTTGTCTAATATTGTGTAGCTTGTTTGGTTTTGACATTTCGTGGTTGGGTGTTGTTCTGTTTAGGTAAGCTGTGATTTTACTGTGGTCTGACAGGGGTGTTAGCTGATTGACTGTGAACCAGGGTTGTTTTCGTCGACTAAAACTAAGACGAAAAATGTTCGTCGACTACCTTTTTTCACTGACGGAAACTAAATAAAAACTAAGCTATGATGACTAAAACTAAGACTAAATATACTGACAATTTCGTCAACAAATAAAAACTAGACTAAAATGTTAGGAAGGGACTAGTGGACAAGATATCCAGTATAAGTCATTTTACACTTGGTTGCATGCTGAAAATAGCCGATCTACAAGCTCACAACACGTCGTGCTGCGACGCGTTGTGAGCTTGTAGATCGGCTATTTTCAGCAAGTGAAGAAATCAGTCATTACGACAGCATCGAGGCCCGCCAAAACACATTTTAGTCGACTAAATCAACTGTAGATTTAGTCGACTAAAATCTGATGATATTTAGTCGACTAAAACTAGACTAAACACTAATACATTCCAGGTGACTAAAATGTGACTAAAACTAAATGAAAACGTTTCAAGAGACTATGACTAAAATAAAATAGAAATTTGCTGCCAAAAACAACACTGCCGTGAACGCTCTGACAGACTCCATGTTAATGTCAGTGATAAAGTAATCTACTGTACTGTTACCTTTAGAGGAGCCATGTATATATCTACCATATGAGTCTCCTCGAAACCTGCCATTTATTATATACAGACCCAGTGAACGACAGAGCTGCAAGAGTTGTGATCCATGTTTGTTTGTTTGTGGGGATGAGGTGTTTATCTGTTTACACTTCCCGGTAGGTGTTTATCTCCGTGTGTGCCGAGTGTGTCAGGTAATTGTCCTGTTCTCGCATTTATGTCACCGCAGACTATAATTTGATCATGCACTAGCCTGGAAATAGCTGATATCATCCTCCAGGCGAAGAACATGTTTTCTTTAAAGTAAGGGGATTCTATTGGGGAGATGTAGGTAGCACATAGGAAAACATTTTTCTCAGTTGAGGTGAGGCTTTTGTTAATCAGTGAACGGGCTGATAGCCCAGATTGAAAGGGGAGATGTCGGTCAGTAAAAACAGAGAGATGTGTCAGGGTGAGAGGCGATAATAAGCAATTCACCGTGGCGAGTGAGTGTTGTAGTTTCTCTCTCTCTCTCTCTCTCTCTCTCTCTCTCTCTCTCTCTCCCTCATATCCCCGACCGGTCCGCGATACATGTGTGCGTATAGAAGACTGTAGCCTATTCCATGAGCTTTCTATCATCTTATTATAGTATGCAGTGTCACTGAGCAGTATGGGTGCGGGGGGTTAAGGGATTTCTTTCTCTTTTTTGTCTATTTGTTATTTTTTCTTTCATTTTGTTTCATAAAAAAAAGTATTTATCATAATGTTTGTAATAATTTATAATCTGTTCAATAAAAACATATTTGACAAAAAAAAGAAGAATGTAGCCTACGCACTAGTGCACTGATTGACAGCAGGCCGCGTGTAAACGGTGTATGTGTCTATTTTTTATGCGCAAAATAGCGCTTTTTTTGGCGGTAACCGGTTAATACAATCTTTCCTTTTGGTCATCCCTAATATAAGGAGGAAGACGTTTTTCAAAAAAGTGTACAGTATTTGTTAAAATGTCAGCAACTGTACATCTGATCTCAAACCTCAAACCCTTAGATCTCCATATATGGAGCTGACCTGTTCTGACATTCCATATGTTGATCCCATCCATCCTTCCTCTTCAATGTCTCCCCTTTTGACTGAGATGTGTCAATTTAAGCTCTAGACGGGCCTGCCCAAAAGTCATTAGTGCAAAAACTAGAGTTCTCAACAGGCCCGAAAATTAAGGCCCGGCCCTAACTGGGCCCTCATCAAACCCTGTACACTCAAGACACTGCCACCGCTGCCACCCTTAGATCTCCATATATGGAGCTGACCTGTTCTGACATTCCATTCTGTATGTTGATCTGACCACATCAAACCCTGTACACTCAAGACACGCTCCATATATGACCAGTACAGAATTCATTCCATATGTTGATCTGACCCCCCATGCCAAAGCGCCAGCGCTCGCCCAGCAGTCTGCTGTCACCCAGGCACGTCGCTTCTCGTGTGCACTGTGTGTGTGTGTGTGTGTGTCTGTGTGTGTGTGTGTGTGTGTGTGTGTGTGTGTGTGTGTGTGTGTGTGTGTGTGTGTGTGTGTGTGTGTGTGTGTGTGTGTGTGTGAACTGAAGTCAGTTGGAAAATCTAATTCTACATTCAACCAGGGGAGGCGTCGGGGAGGCGCTAATGCTTTTCAACTTCCTTGAAAAACATGGCTGACTAAATACGCTCATTTCAACCCGTAACTTGGATTTTCTTGTCCGCCTGTAAAGTCAAATTAGTTTCGCTCATCTACGGACCTTTACTTTTTGGATACGATGTGCAGAAAAGGGTAAGCATACTAAGCAACATTCACAGTGGAAACCATGCGCCGTTTCTGCAATGCGGCTGAAGGCTTTCCCGGTGTGACTTCATCTCGGAGCTACAGAATGAGCATAGGGACTGAAGTCACATATGGCCGGGGCTAGCAAATTACATGCCCAGAAAGAGCGTTTCAAATTAGGTAATCCCATTCCACCCTCTGATTTAGGCCTAATTTTATCTAGATTCTTGAAAAAAGTGTTATTGACAAAAATTGGAATACATTGAAATAGAAACAAATATTTAGAAAGGACACTCATTTTAATTATATTGCAGTCACATGTTTATGAAACTTTACAGTATGGTAGAGGATCATGCCAAATAGCACTGACACTAGTCTTACTCCAATTGGCCAAAGGCCATAGCAATCATGCCTCGTTTGGCCAAAAGCCATGGATCTTGTTTACACATGTGCCTTGACTCATGAGGTTTGAAAAAATGCTTAAACCTGAGCAATTTGTGTGAAATGTTTTACACACAATTATGGACCATTATCTGAAATCCCAGTTGAAGAAAATGTGTACAAAAAATATAGCTGCAGCTATGTATTTTGACAGTGCTTTTACTGAAATATTAACTTAGTTTAATTACTTTGAGCATATTCAGAAAATCAACTGGCAACCTCTCCAAATTATTAGGCGATGCCTCTTGGGGGTCACGACCCTCAGGTTGAGAGCCACTGCTCTAGTGTCTCTCTGTCTGTGTGTACAGGTGGAGGATTGTTAGGAGCCAACGCTATGATCTACATGTTTCCAGCATCTGATACGTGGAGAGGATAAGATCTGGCTGAATAGTTAGCCACTCTGGTTGGCCAAGCCACGTCCATGGCCAGCAACAGCTGGCTTGGCACACACACACAACTTCATCTGTCTGATCTGGCCCCGGTCTCCGACAGAAGATCATAATCATTATGCATTCTATTCATTCACTATTCCTTGATAGTCCTGTATGTTTCCTTGGCTCTAGTGTGTGCATCAGTCATCAGTCTTATACAGCATATGACCTCCAGGCATGTGTGTGCAGTACACTGTAATGGATACAGCATTACGTACAGTAGAGACCAGCGTGCAAGCTTGCCCCCCCCCCCCCGCCCCACCCCTGGGTGTGTGTACCTGGGGTGTGTGTGTGTGTGTGTGTGCGTGTGCGTGTGCGTGTGCGTGTGTGTGTGTGTGTGTGTGTGTGTGTGCACATGTGTGTGTTTGAGAGAGAGAGAGAGAACATGGGCTGTGTTGGCTGTGCTGGGCTATGAATTCAGAGCACAAGGTCAAAGTTAAACAAAAGTCAGAAGCAGGTCAGCCCTGCTGATATGTAAAGTACACACAAAACAAGATATGGATGCCATATCTTCTCTCTGTTCAAACCTTTTTTAATTGCATGGCTGCGCATTCTGTGAGTCCACATCATACTCATGTCACTGTCCTGTTTAAAAATATTCCCATGCAATGTGTTAGTTGCTTATCAAATGACTTAAGTCAGCTCAGCTGCATGGAGTGGTATTACACTGTAAAATCCAGTGTTCATTTAACTCTGAGAGTGTTCCTTTTTACACTCAGTCTAACGACCACACTGACTGAACAGACACTAAGAACCCATAAGAATATCACATAAGTATAATCAGGCAATAATTCAACCAGACTCGCTACCCCTTCCTGGCACTGACAGTAGGGGTGAGGAGATGACTCATAGAAGTAAATTTAGCATCACACTGTGTGATGATGTGGTCAAGGAGAGGAGCAGCCATGTTTCATCTGAAGAAAGGCCAAACTCGCAGGCAATCAAAAGGTGTGAAAGGTTTGAAATTCTTCAAACTCGCAGTGGTGGACAGTCACAGTCAGTAAGTACACTTGAGTTTTGATTAATTGAATACTTTATTAACAGTTTGTTTGCCTGGACAAGCACAGGGAAGTACAGTACAACACAAGGTTTGCTAATAGGATAAATCCAAGAAAGCCATATCGGCTTGTTTCCATTGGGGTCCTGTTTAGGACAAGACACTTTCCTGGGGTTTTTATATGTGTAATCCTGGGTTCACAGGTGCGAACTCTTATTTTTTTGTAATAATAATCAAAATGTACAAAGTAACTAGTAACTCAAGTTTGAGCCTATTGGCTCTTCATCAGATGTTTTCTGATGAAGAGCCTTTTAAATGTTTCATGACATTCATTTATTTATTTTAGGTATTTTAGGTTTTATGACCTCAATTAGACCCAAAGAACATGAACTTTGAACATTCAGTGGGTTTTCTGTGGTCTGGAGTTTTCTCTGGGGTTTGGAAGCCTTTTGAGCTGCAATGAAAACAGGCACAACCGTAAAAACAGTGACATCTGCTGGCAAATCCCATTGACATATATGGGATTTGCAGGCTGTGACATCACACACAGCAGGAAAATCAGAACACTTGTTTGAGTCAGAGAACGCCAGACCACAGAACATCTACTGAATGTTAAAAGTTCAGGTTTTTTGGGGAGCAATTGAGCTCAGAAAACCTAAACAAATTAAGAACAAAAAAAAATATTTTATGTCACAATCCCTTTAAACTTTTGGCACATAATCCAGTGTGCTTATTATTTAGTTATTTTGTAATTAATTCTGACCTCAGTTCTCAGGCCAGCACCATGGTTGACAGAGAGACAAGACAAAAGTGGTGGAAACCACTTACATTTACTGAAGTACAATTTTGAAGTATTTTTTACATCACTTGAGTATTTCCAACTTTACTTCTAGTCCACTACATCTCGGATCCAAATATTGTACTTTTACTCCACTACATTTAGGCTATTTGAAAACTTTTGTTACTTTTGATTATTATTAAAAAACATCAGTGTTATTATGTCACGAACAACTACCATGAAATCCTGACACTCTTTGGTAATGTGGACAACATCCTGCATAACTAAATTCAGGACATGTGCGGTGCAGTGAATGTAGACACTAGACAGACACTAGTGCTTCTTGCTGGTGGTGGTTTCATTGTGAATGTCAACAAGTAAGCAGAGTACAGTACTGTATGCATACCCTATCTGGCAGTGAGGACGAAAGAGGTGTTAAGGTGCGTTCAGACTTGGATGGTTAGAGCGGCACGATTAGATACAAAGACAATGCAAAGACGAGATTTGCCTGAACGGGCGCGGCGTGACCTGGCGCGGTACAAACGGGACGAACCAAGGCAAATATATATTCAGCCTAGGTCTAATGGGGGGCAGCCCCCACAGAGATGGCGTCACTGACCAGCGTGCAGATAGCAGAAACTCTACCGCTCGCTCCGTCGAGGCACACAAGCCCTAATACCACCACTTTTACAGAACATAAATGATACAAACCAACAGACAACTACACAAACCTTTGTTGCTCTCACAAGAATGCTGGCAAAAGGATTCAAGATAGATGAGAGTTTATTTGTCACTCACTTTCACCAACACCTATTTTTAGGTTCAGTGACATCAGATATGTTTAGTTTGGACATGAGAGTGAATGACCTTCATTGTGAGGTCAAATCAATACAGTTCTGTGATTTTCCCATTATGAAACATCTTGAGAGTATAAGAAAAAAATCCAGAATGTGTGAAATATGCTACACGGCACAGCACAGTTCGCTTAGTTGAGACACATGGCAAAAAAAGAAAACCATGAAAAGTTCAGGGCACACTCATATCGTCAATGCACACAATCAGAACAGAGAGAACTGTATTTGTCTTGTTGGCACTGTATTTAGTCGGCCACTTACCCTGTTGTTGGTTGACTACAGGGTTCATGTTGCTCGGCTCCAATCTTGCACATTGCAACAACCTAAGCCCGATTCATACTTTGTCGTGTGTCAAAAACAGTCGGCCTACAAGCTCACAAAGTGTCACATCTGCCAAGCATTGTGAGCTTGTAGGTCGGCAATGTTTGGTGTGCGACACCCGGACACCGTCGTGTGACGGAGCATAAATTAGGCTTAACTCACTCTGTCTGGCTAAGAGCATCTGCTAAATGTCTAAATGTTACATTCTTAGGCAATCTGCCAAGTCCACCAGTAAAACTAACAGAGCAGTTGCCATGCACACCAATGGTTTGTGAAGACCCAAAATATGACAGAAGATCCTAACCATTCATTTATAAAAATTGCATTGTAAGAACCTAGAGTAATTTTGAGCAAATCAGGTTTGAATAATATGCTTAACGCAAACACCCTCATACAAACATGCACACAATTACATCAGAATCATTATTCAGAGATGTCAAAATTTAACTAGGTTGTAACGTGTGTGTGTGTGTGTGTGTGTGTGTGTGTGTGTGTGTGTGTGTGTGTGTGCGTGCGTGCATCTGACTCTAGCTGAATCACTAACCACGGCCATTAAACAATGTTAAAGTGAAACAAAATGAAGCTATGCATGTGCAGTTTCGGATGTTATCAGACGATTTAATCGCCGTCATCAGCCCTTATCACTCTAAACTCTAAACTCTAACTCTAAACCTAACCTCAGTCTTAACCAGCCACGTAAGTAAACATAAAGCAAAGTTGTTGTATAGCGCCGTTTCAGGTTGTTTTCGCTTCAGCGGCAGAATGTAGGAAATGTCCCACTGGCGCAGCCATGGGTAGCACATAGAAAGCTTGCCCACCCAATCTATTTAGCAATTTTTTTTTATCATGAATAATGTTCATAATTTCTTTCTTTCTTTCTTTCTTTCATTAAAATGTATTTTGTCTGTCGGTGGTGTGCAAAAGACTACACATCCCAGAAAGCTGAGCTCCCAGCATCCCATGAAAGCTTTGAGCCGGTGAAGCGGAAATGTTTGCTCATAAGGAATTATTTTAAAAAGGCCAGACTGGACAAATCAGATAAACTAAAGATTCTCGGGAGGAGGTCGGTGACAATAACGATAATACATTAAAGGATTATGCTTTTGTTATCGAATGCGGTGAGGTGCCTAATAAATCTTTCGACCCCCTGCCGTCGGCGTGTGTGTGTGTGTGTGTGTGTCAATTAATTACATGAAACTACTGAGGTAAAGAACATTGTAATTCATAATGGATTTTTGGTAAAGCATATTCTACTGTACCTAGATGTATCTTCTAGCATAAAGGTTGAATTCTATATTCCATAATTGCGACCGTACTGTAAGTCACAGTTTACTATTGTGGAGTCTCACTAAGGGACCGCCAGCCAGCCTCCTCCCCAGTGAGAGACAGACAGAGGGGGGCAGGACGCAGCGGCAGAGCCTTGGACCCCATATCAGAAACATTACCAAAGTGTCTTTATCATTTAAGGAATATTGTTAGGGACAACTAGTCCAGAATGCAGCAGCATGCATACTGAACTGACCAAGACCAGTCACTTCACTGATTGCCTGTTTGTTCCTGCGGAATTGATTTTAAGGTCCTTTTGCTGGTTTTTAAATCTATTCATGGAAATGCACCTGCCTATACTTATCTGAAATGCTCCCTGGGTATGTGCCTGGAAGAGCTCTCAGATCCTTTGGAACTGGTCTTTTAGAAGTTCCTAAGGCTTTAAAAGGCATGGAGAAGCAGCCTTTAGGCATTATGTTACTATAACGTGGAACGTAAACCTACGGCTCTCTGAATCCACAGACATTTTTTTAAAGAAATCTTAAGACATACCTTTTTAGCATTGCTTTTAACTAGGTCATATCATTAATCGTTGTTTACGTTTATTCGTAATTTTAAATGTTTTTCTTTTAATGTTTTGTAATCTGTGAAGCACATTGGGTGTATTAAATGTGCTATACAAATAAAGTTTTGATTGATTGATTGATTGATTGATTAATCAAAACGTGTGTCACGGCTGGAACATACAAATTATAATTGGGCTGGCCCAAAGCCCCACACTAATTAGTACACATTTTACGCCCTACCTGGCCCGAAAGCGTCAATTTAAAAAAAAATAACGAAAAAAGGGTCCATAATATATGGGCATTCCCTGACCTGTTGTTTCAGTGCGACCTCGCTTCTCACCCTCAGGGTGTCTTACTGGTTGTTCCATACTGTGTGAATGGAGACACTGAAATGTAAATAAAAGCCATAGGATGGGATCTTCTTAAACAGACAAGTGTGCAGTCAGTTCCAGTTGTATAACTCAAGCAGGTTTAGACAGATATATAAATAAATATATGTCCATAAATATCCTCTGCTTAAAAAAGGAACTAAAGATGAAGCATTCATGCATAGATGTAGGGAATGCAGAGATGCTGCTGCTGATTGTAGATTATCCCATTTAGCTCTCTAGTGCACGTACATATATCTCTTTTTGCGAGAGAGGATTGTGACATTTACGGCAGGAAGAAAGGCCTTCCAAGGGTTTGAGGGCATGGCAGGAACAGAGAGCTGGAGACACTGCATGTGACTGAGGCATGCATGACAGGGCTGGAGCTCGCTGGCTCACAGACCTCTGGGAATTGGTAAAGCCCCGTGGAGCCAGTGGTAGCTTAGGTTTCCACTGTGACACATTCACATGTCTGCAAACACACACACACACACACACACACACACACACACACACACACACACACACTGAAGGAAGTAACCCTGTGGACATGGCATCGTAAGTATGCTTGTGCACGACAGGTCATGCTTAAAACACATGTCGTGCAAAAACACTACATATTAATACAGTGCACGCACGCACGCGCACACACACACACACACACACACACACACACACACACACACACACAGTGTTACATTGGTACTGTATCTCTGAGAGGACAAAACCAGTAAAACGACTGAGGGCGAGAAGCCCTTTGGTCGCAACAAGAAGATCAACAGCAGGGTGTACAATTCATGGAAAAAAACCCTCATATGCTGTACTACAGACGTAGACAATTCATGAACATTTACTGTGTACTTACTGTGTATGGCTATATACACAAGACACCTATCACAGCTAAAACAGCGTGCGCAGTCGCGCACACACACACACACACACACACACACACACACACACACACACACACACACACACACACACACACACACACACACGCATGCACAAACATACAAACACAATCAATTCACTATCTCTGACTGTGAATATATGGATGGCTACATCCCGGAGCCTACTTTTAGCCTCTTCACTTCATAGAAAATGGGACCTGTCAAGATGAGTTAAACTTGTGGTACAGTGTTCCATGGACGGTAATGATGCATAGAACATCCAACAACCACTGATTTACTTTTGCTTTTAATTACTGCTTGGCTCCAGGAAGCATGTGTTTGTGCTTGTGTACTGTATGTGTTTGTGCGCAAAGAAGGAGGCAGAGAGAAGGAGAGGGCCACAGAGTGCACTGACAGGGCAGAGAGGTACTTCCGCCCAGATTAGAGCAGAGCAAGACAACAGGCCAACCACAGAGCAGACTTTACTTCTGCTACCTACAGTATTCTCAAACAAAAGGTCCCTTTTGCAAATAATATCCTATACTGTCCAATAAGTGTGATCCATTCACATGACATTTAAAGAACAATAATGTGTCAAATAATCTATTTTGTGTCACTTTACATGTCAATAGTGTGTGCATATTCTTTATAGATAATTACACCCATTGGTATAGCGAATGGTAGGAATAACAATGCCATACTGAAGTATCATAATTAAATGATTAACTAAATCAAACTGTGTATGTTTTATATAGAACACATTCATATACCTGTATCTTATTACAAGTAAAATATTACATAATGAATGTTTTGTTATGAAATGACACGAGTAAAAGGAAAGTAAAAAGTACAATTATGTCTGTAACTTAAAGGGAAACTTCACCCTTTTTGCAAAGAAATATACGTTAATGACATTTAGAAGATTTAGAACACTTTCCTGGGGGTCTTTGTGTAATATGTGGTTTTAGATAATTTAGATTTTAGCAGTGAGCCCAGTGTCTCTGATGCGTTATTATGGATCCCATCGCAGTTCTAGGAAAGTCTCGCTGTGATTGGCCAGTAGTCGCTGTGATTGACAGTTCTCGTTTTTGCAACTATGCCTAAACCTAACCCTAACCCTAAATATAACCTCAGTAAAACTATGCTTAAACCAACCTTAACCCTGACCTCAGTAAAACTATGCCTCCCTGGGAGCCAATCAGACACATGGTAAGGCGGTCTATTCCAGAACGTTGGTGGGATTCATAATTGTGCGTCTCTGATGTCATGGACACTGGGCTCACTTACTTCATGGACTTACTGACTACTCAGTAAGACAGCCCTCCCCCAATCCACAAGGAGGAGCAGTGCACCAAAGCATTATGGGAATTGTAGTCCAGGAAGGAAGTGAGCCTAGTGTCCATGACATCAGAGACACTGTTAAAATCTAAAATATCTAAAACCACATATTACACAAGACCCCCAGGAAAGTGTTCTAAATCTTCTTGTAACACACACACACACACTGATTAAGGACATTGCACGCACGCACACACCACACAGACTGTGGGTAGTGGGGCAGACAGGTCCTATCATTAATGTCAATACTGTTGATGTATGCATTTACAGGATGTACAAATGAAATGATACCCACAGGGAAAACATTCAGTTTATTAACCTGTGTGTTTATTGTAACCTCAGTAGTTGTATGGCCTCTCCAGTGCTGGCACTTTAAGAGGGGGAAGGTGCCAAGTACTGGTGAGGAGTAGGGGTGTTCCACAATGTCATTTATCAAAGTATGTCTATTATCTGGGGAAATGAATGTAACCCCATATGATGTTAATCTAAAATAGAACATCTAGGTATGGGGTTACTGATTCAGGTTCAGCTGATAACTGGGAGCTTGTAGATAAGCTGGGTATATTTAATTGCTTCTCTGTGGGTGGTAGGATCCTCTCCTATAAAGGGGAGACTGCAGGCAGAGCTAGTCAGTTAGGCTCGGGCAGGCATCATGCTGACACACCCGTGAGAGAGCTGCTAGGGCCCCTGTCATGGGCATAGCCTAGTGCAGTTTGTTATTTTTCCTTCGTTGAGCGTTAAGTATTTTTGAGTTCTTTATTTTGTGTTTTGGCCAGTATTATTTTTGTTGTTTGATTTTTTCCGTTGAGAATATCTGCACTGGAGCTGGAGTTTGGAGTAATAAAAACCATCAAAAAGCATCGCTGACTGTTTTTGGAGCCTTGGCCCTCGGGCAACTTTACATGTGGTGGCAGCGGAAAGTAACAACAGTTCAGGATGCCTCCAAAACCACATCTGCGGAACCATCAACAGCAAGTTTCATTCGATGAGGAGGAAGAAGAGGGTGCCACAGGAGGAGCGATGGAAGAACAAATCCACACCGGGGTGAGCACTACCTCGGCCCAAGAGGAAACTTTCTCAAATCTGGCTAAGATGTTTGAGACCTACATGCAGTCTCAGATGGAGAAAGAGAGGAGACAAGACGAGGAGAGGGAGCGACAGGAGCGGAAGCTCGACGTACTCACTCAGCAGATGACCCAACTCCAATCGGACGTGGAGGCGGCCAGTGCACATCCGAGGGAGCAACCAGCGACGGGAGCGCCACCTACAGGACCAGGGACGGCATCGGGCGTGGCAGGGCCTTCGGTGGCATCTGCACCAGCACAACCACCGCCGGCGCCAATACCTATGGGAGACCCGAGGCTGGTGAGGTTGGAAGACTCTGATGATATTGAACAGTTTCTGACGACATTTGAGAGGCTAGCAGTGGTTTACCAATGGCCACGACAGCAGTGGGCCATCCGGCTGATCCCCTTGCTGACCGGGAAAGCAAGAAGTGCGTTTGTAGCGATGGATCCGGCCTACACGCAAGACTACGACCGACTGAAAGAGGCAGTGTTGAAGAAGTACGAGGTGAACAGAGACTCTTACCGCCAACGCTTCCGTAGCCTTGATGTGCCGCCAGGCGAGTCACCTCACGAGCTATATACACGCCTCAAAGACCTATTCAGCAAGTGGATGAACTACTCGTCTGCCTCCAACGATGACATCAGAGAGATGGTGGTCCTCGAACAGTACCTCAGGGTCCTCCACACAGACGTGAAGATCTGGGTCAAGGAACGGGACCCTAAGACGGCAGAAGAGGCTGCAACACTCGTCGACACCTACGTGTCAGCACACAAGGGTCCGGGGTCCGACTCCTACCATTACTCCGGACAGCGCCAGGCGAGGGGTAAGTCTGAGGGTTGGTTCAAGGGGGGTAGTCCTCAGAATAGCTCTCATACCCAGCCTAAGTCAGGCAGACCAGTGGTTCAGGAGCACAGTGACCCAAGGTATCAGCCAGGGTCTAAGTCACAGATTGTGTGTTATAATTGTGGTGAGGTAGGCCATACACGCCCTGTTTGTCCCCTCAAAAAGCATAATTCCACCAGCCTTTGCTATGTCCCTAGACCCGAGTTCACTGTACACCTGGAAGAGCAGCCAGACTCCCCTTTGGCCACTGTTAAGCTAAATGGCAAGCCATACACTGCCCTCTTAGACACAGGATGTTCACAGTCGCTAGTTCAGTCTCACCTTGTTCTAAGAGAAATGTGGAATGAGAATGACTCAGTTTCAGTCATTTGTGTCCATGGCCATCAAGAACTGTCCCAGAATTGCCCTACCCCATCCTGCTAGGTACAGATTTACCAATCCTGTATGACCTCATTCATGAAAGCAGGGAAAGGTTTTGTGGTGTGGTGACACGTGCCAGAGCCAGGCAGGCTCCATTTCCGGAGGTACAACCACACATTGCCTCTGTAAACCAGCAGGCAGGGCCACCGGTTACAATTGAGACAGGGCCAGTTAGGTCACTCCTACCTATCGCACCCGACACGCAGGCAGACACATTGAAGTTAATGCCATTTCATGGGGAGGTAGTAGGGGAGCCCACAGTTACACAGGAGGACAGATTGGAAAGGCGCAGACAGCAAGTGGGGGGTCTTATGCCACAGTTCACAGAGCAGGCAGAGCCAGAAGTTCCATTTCCAGAACTGCAGGTAGACTTGTTACCATGTGATCTTGCCAAGTGTCAGCGTGAAGACTCCACCCTTGTTAACTGTTTTAAAGAGACAGAGAAGGACCACTCAAGCAGTCTACCCCAACATGAGCGCTATATGATAGAAAACGACCTTCTGTATAGACTCAGTGAGGAGGGCAGACAGCTAGTACTCCCCAAAACCTGTAGAGAGGAGGTTCTGAGGGTGGGTCACACAATCCTTTGGGCAGGTCACCTGGGCTTTATGAAAACCCTGCAGCGCATTTCAAAAAGGTTTTGTTGGCCAGGGATGTATAGCCAGGTTAAAGACTATTGTAAAACCTGTCCAGAATGCCAGCTAACAGCAGGGAAAGCTACAGCCCCTGTACCGCTAATTCCACTCCCTGTCATTGGTACTCCATTTGAGAGAATAGGAGTAGATGTAGTGGGGCTCCTGGAAAGGAGCAAAGCAGGAAACAGATTCATTCTGGTTATCAGTGACTATGCCACCAGATACCCTGAAGCTATCCCCATGAGAGAGGTGACGGCTAGGCAGGTAGCGGCAGTTTTAATGAAGTTTTTCTCTCAGGTCGGTATACCTAGGGAGGTGTTAACAGATCAGGGCCGAAACTTCATGAGCCGTACGCTCGCACAGGCCTATCAGCTTTTAGGGATTAAGAGAGTAAGGACTACCCCCTACCACCCTCAGACTGACGGGCTAGTAGAGCGTTTCAACAAGACTTTGAAAGACATGCTCAAGAAGTTTGTGTCAGAGACTGGGAAAGACTGGGACAAATGGCTGCCATATATTCTGTTTGCTTACCGCGAGGTCCCTCAGGCCTCGACGGGCTTTTCACCGTTTGAGCTGCTTTATGCCCACCAGGTCAGAGGTCCTCTGGATGTTCTCCGTGAGACGTGGGAAGGCCCAGCTAAAGCACAGGACATGAACATCGTTTCCTATGTCCTGAACATGAGAGAACAGCTCATGAGGTCCACTACCATCGCCAGAGAACATCTACTCCAAGCCCAGGCAAAGCAAAAAGAGTGGTATGACCGGTCAGCCAGGCAGAGAAGTCTCCAGCCGGGGGAAGACGTCTTGTTGCTGTTGCCGACATCAGAGCATAAGCTGTTGGCAAAGTGACAGGGTCCCTACAAGGTCAAGCAGAAGATGGGTCCGGTGACGTACCAGATCCACATGCCGGAACGCAGACAGCCATTACAGACTTCCCATATCAACATGCTCAAGAAATGGAATCCTCGTCCCACCCCACCGCCACCAGCTATCCACTCTCTGTATGTCAAGGCTGTGAGGGAGGAAGAGGAGACACCAGAGCAGTACCTACCAGTGGCAGAGGGTGAGCCACCACTGGAGATGAGCCACTTGGAGGCGGAGAAGAGGAAGGAGCTTCTTCAGATCCTGCCCAGACACCTGTTTGGGTTAACTCCAGGCCGCACCGACGTCACCCATCACCATGTCACCTTAAAAGATCCAAAGCCCCTTCGCCAGCCTGTCTACAGGGTTCCAGAACGCCTGCTACCAGTCCTGAAGAAGGAGATTGAGGCGATGAAGGATATGGGTGTCATCGAGCCATCGTCTAGTGAGTGGAGCAGCCCTATCATCTTGGTTCCCAAGAAAGATGGAACTCTGAGGTTCTGTCTGGACTTCAGAAAGGTGAACAATGTCACTAAGAGGGACTTGTATCCTATGCCAAGAATTGACGACCTGTTGGAGAGGGTTGGCAGTTCACACTACATTACGACCCTTGACCTGTGTAAGGGGTACTGGCAGGTCCCCCTCAGCCCAGAGAGCAAAGAGTGCACAGCGTTTAGGACACCGTTTGGACATTTCCAGTTCCCGGTCCTGCCCTTTGGTCTCAATGGAGCACCTGCAACTTTCCAAAGGTTGATGGACAGAGTTCTGGCAGGCACCGAGGCCTTTGCATCTTCATATATCGATGATGTGGTGGTGTACAGCAGGTCCTGGGACGAACATCTGGCCCATCTACAGGAGGGGTTGCAGAGACTCAAGGGGGCGGGCCTGACCATCCGTCCTGACAAGTGCTTCCTTGCCAAACAAGAGACTGAGTACCTGGGGTATGTGCTGGGTAATGGGGTCATTCGTCCACAAGTGGGGAAGCTCGAGGCAGTCAGGGTGGCTGAGAGACCCACCACCAAGTCTCATGTCAAGTCATTCATGGGCCTGATAGGATGGTATCATGCTGACACACCCGTGAGAGAGCTGCTAGGGCCCCTGTCATGGGCATAGCCTAGTGCAGTTTGTTATTTTTCCTTCGTTGAGCGTTAAGTATTTTTGAGTTCTTTATTTTGTGTTTTGGCCAGTATTATTTTTGTTGTTTGATTTTTTCCGTTGAGAATATCTGCACTGGAGCTGGAGTTTGGAGTAATAAAAACCATCAAAAAGCATCGCTGACTGTTTTTGGAGCCTTGGCCCTCGGGCAACTTTACACTTCTAAACATCATTAACATATTTATTTTTTGCAAAAAGGGTGAAGTTTCCCTTTATTGTATTCCCACTGTCAGGCAGATTGTCCAACATCATTACTTTTCAGGAAAAACTAAAAAGGGGAAAAGAATAACCAGATTTCCAACGGACTCAGTGTAGTTATTTGGTCACAGGTATTACCAATTAATACTTTGAATTGGGTAAATACATTCATATAGACAGAATAAATCACTTCCAACCTGGCATGACTATTTTAGGCATAGGTGAAGAGTTTCACACACACACATGAAATATGAGGTTTCTTCCAGACAGCGCCAATATGTTATGTGAAGTGAAACTGGACTGGTTAAAGGCAGTGGTGTAAAGTAACTAAGTACATTTACTTAAGTACTGTACTTAAGTACACTTTTGAGGTATTTGCACTTTACTTGAGTATTTACAATACTTTTACTTCTACTCCACTACATCTCGGAGGCAAATATTGTACAGTAGCCTACTTTTACTCCACTACAATTATTTGAAAACTTTACAAAACTTTACAAAACTGTAAAAAGTAACCGCTTCAGCCCTAGGCCATACATTTTGACTATTTGAAAATAGACGATCTACAAGCTCACAATGTATAGAGTGGCAAATCGAGTGGCAAAGTTAATTTAATGTTGTTTAAAGTCATTTAATTCAATCAAATAGGACTTTTCTGTTTGGATGTATGGGCTGTCAAGGCCAGAAAGTAGTTTTTTGTCACTTAATAGGCATTCCTGCATAACTTCCGGGTATGATGATGATACACTATTGCGGTGTGACACATTGTGAGCTTGTAGATCTGCTATTTTCGAAATATATTTATACATTTGAAAACTTGAAATGAGACATTCTGCACAATGAGTACTTTCTACTTTGGTACTACTTTGGTGCCGAAGTCCTGACGTCACTCGCTCGTCCCCTCGATTTCCCTGGTTCACGGAAGTAATTTCTCTATGGAGAATAACATGGGCTCATCTTAAAATCGTTTCATATAAGCGTTGTGGTCCAAAAATAAACAAGCTGTCTCTGCGTTATTGTCAGGGAGCCTGGGAGGTGTCTCTGTATCGTTTGCGACAGTCAGTCACTCATGATACAGTCTGCTTCATAGCGAAACTGTAACTAATTCAGTAGCAGTAACAATAGCGTTTTCTCTCAGTCAGTTGATTCTTCATATCCATATGAGTGAAACGGCCTGGATGATTCGTTTATTCAAACACAGTTATTATAGAGACGATCTAAAATCGCCCTATGGGGATTACAATGCAAATAAAAAGTACATTTTGCACCCTCTACCGATATTGACGTCAGACTTCGGTGCTCTATTGATACTTTTGCTTAAGTAAAACATTTGAGTACTTTTTCAACCACTGGTTAAAGGTACAGATGCGCCGATATGGAGATTCTTGGCCGTTATATTACCGATGTTTAAAATATCAATTTAGCCGATAGCCAATACAGATACTTGTTTTTGTGCCAGGGAAATAAATTCATTATAAGAAATAACTGTTCAGATAACTAACACACCAGTCGCCAACATAGAAAATGTATAATTCTCAACAGCAGATAAACATCAGCTAAAGGGAAACTTTACAAAAAACAAAAAATATATATGTTAATGACGTTTAGAAGATTTAGAACACTTTCCTGGGCGTCTTTATGTGTGTAATATGTGATTTTAGATATTTTAGATTTTAGAGGTGAGTCTTTGATGTCATGGACACTGGGCTTACTTACTTCCTGGACTACATGTTGTCTCAGTAAGACAGCCCTCCCCCTATCCACAAGGAGCAAAAGCATTATGGGAATGGGAAGGAAGTGAGCCCACTGATGACATCAGAGACACTGGGATCACTGCTAAAATCAAAAATATCTAAAACCACATATTACACAAAGACCCCCAGGAAAGTGTTCTAAATCTTCTAAACGTCATTAACATATATTTTTTTGCAAAAAAGGGTGAAGTGTCCCTTTAATGTCCGATTTGTTTGCCGACACCTATATAAAGCGATAACGGACGAACACATATCGGCCGATACCGATACGTGGCTGATATATCTGTAGTTCTGTACATCCCTAGTTAAAGGTTATGACCCCAGGGTCAGCTGATGAGCTGCCTATATGGTAGGTTGATAAAAACAAGCAGCAGCGGAGAGCAGAGCTCCTGCCTGTGTGGCTTCCCCCGTCGGTGGCTGCTTCCCTGTCTGCAGGGGAAGCGGGACAGTGCCAGGGTGCAATGTTTTATGAGCTGGTCTCGACCAAACTCACCACATTCCCACCGGCCCAGCGCTTGAGGACGTGACATCGGCCTCGCAGCGAGAGCAGCCAGGCCACAGGGCGCGTGCATCATGCGTCAAAATATGCACACACACAGAGGCACGCGCGCACGCGCACACACGCACACAGAGGCCTGTGCGCGCGCACGCACGCACACAGAGGCCGCGCACACACACACACACACGTCCTCATGCTAACTATGGCACATGGCGACAGACATTTACTGAGCAATGAGTCACCACATTTTCCATCAGAAGCAAAGATGCTACATTAGCTTCATTACATTATATGTTATGTCGAAACCGTTCTAGCCCTGCAATGGTGGGTCACTGGATTACGTAAACGTGAATATCAGAATCACACATCTATTTCTAGATATGATTAACCAACATCTAACGTTAATTCACTTTGTTTGATGGTATTTTCTAATCTCTATAAGTTTATCTGCAATAGATGAGCTTTAACCCACTGTCCCAACACTGTCCTCTCAGATCCAATGTTTTGGCTGAGATGCAGACCTAGTAATCTTGACCCGTCCATGATAGAAACCTCTGTACCCTAAGCCTGGCCAAATAATGTTCCCTATCTGCCATAAATGCATCTAAGATTTATGGAGGGTGGACATGCAAGATTCCAGTGGCCGTTTCTAAATGGCACTCAGACAAGTGATTTTTAAAGTGTCACAGATATGTATGAAGGTTTTTCGTATGTGTTCCATTGACGCACTCCAAGTTGGTGATAAATACCTAAGGATGACATTAAAAAGAAATCTGGATATTCAAATTGCAGTGTCACAACACTGAAGTGTCACAGCAGAGTTTGAAAGGGAGGCATTCAATGTCTGAAGTGTGTGTTGGCATATCCTGTATGAGGTTGACCGAAGGCAGATTACACACCCAGAGTGTGTGGTGAGCTGTGCTGCAGCCAGCCAGCAGTGGTTGGAATCATAACACTAAATCATTTCATATCGCAGCCATATCTGCTCTTCCCATGGCAATTAAGAGACACTATGTTAACCGGCACTGTCGCTGGAGGAATGTACATTAAATGAGCCCAATTTTCATCAAGTGGGCAAATTCAAATGTTTCACACCCGGATAAAAAAACACAAATAGAAAAGTTGACATACTACACAACATCTCACTAAAACTATATAGGTGTTATAGTGTTAGGTCAATATTTGATGCCCACACGTGACGTCCCAGTTTGTTTTAGAGGACGTCAATGCAGTCGATAAAGTCTGGGGTTGTTCTAAACTGTCTCCACACCAAGAGGGAGAGACGAGCAGAGAAAAGGATGAAGCTTCACTTGTTTTCCATGACTCTTGACATGGAAATGAAGTGAAACTCAGGCCGAGCCAGGACAGTCTCTGGAGGAGAGAGAGAGAGAGGGTGGATAAATAATTAAAACAAGTCCATGTACAGTATGGCTTGTACATTTACTGGAGGATAAATGTACGGAGGATGTTCTGTTATCTGAGGTCTGGAGCTGCCAGTGGTGGAAAGTAACCAAGTACATTTAAATGATATAATTAAGTACTGTACTTTGTACAATTTTGAGGTACTTTACTTGAGTATTTCCAATTTCCAATACTTACGCTACATCTCAGAAGAAAAAGTTACTATAGTTACAGTACTTTGTTGATTTTGATTATTATTACAAAACATTTCCATTTTCCATTATTACAAACATTTCCAATAAGTTTCCAATACTTCCGCTAAATCTCAGAAGACAATATTTGAAAACTTTAGTTACTATAGTTACAGTACTTTTGGTACTTAAGTATATTTTGATGCCAATGCTTTTGTACTTTTACTCAACTATACATTTTGAATTCCGGACATTTACTTGTAACTAACGGAGTCTTTCTACATTGCAGTATTGATACTTTAACTTAAGTAAAACATTTGATTACTTTTTCCACCACTGGGAGCTGCAACTAGAGTTTCCTCAAATCAACACTGACATCTAATGGTGAAATTAAATCACATCACGTCTAGGTCACATCTAAGTGGTAATATGGAAGAGCATAAACCAAGTAATAACTGTTCCCAAGTCAGCGTATAGCTGCCAGCAAGGGAGGATGCAATGAAAGGTTTTGTTTGTGAGGTTAAGGTTCAATTTGGACATACAGTAGGCTACGATAGTTTAGGTGAGGTTTTGTGAGGTTAGGTTTAGACATACTGTAGTGTAGGCTAGTAGTTTTGTGAGGTTAAAGTTAAGGTTAATGTTTGTTGCAAAAACACAAGGAGGAAGTTGGACACAATGAAAAACCAAGGTTAATTAAATAAGGTTAGGAAGCGAAGACGTATACTGTGGACTCCCTGTTGCTCCCTGGAAGGAAAGAAACATGCGCAATTGAGACCAGGAAGTTGTACATGCCCAAATTTGTGCATGTACGTACATGTATGTATGTATGTACAAGAAGAAGTTTTAGACAAAATCATCATGATTTTTTTTCCTTTTCATCATGATATCACCACAAAAATATATTTCCAGCTAGATAACGGTGGCAGCGTTGTGACGCAGCGTCGTTGGAGTAACCTTCTTTTTATAAGAACATGACATTATGAATGATTGGTTATTGACTATTATAAATATATCCACACGTTGACAAACTAGACATAGCTAATATTCTGGACACTTTATTTTACAATGTGTTGACATCCATTAGACCTTCTATCCAGAAATACAGCTCTACATGTTTGTTTATACGAACATTCTGATACTATGGACCATTTCACATCAAAGTACAACATCTGGGAGTATTTGTGGTATGCCAGATGTTGAAAACTGTTAGAAAATGATGACCGTATTGAAGTTGTCACCTCAGAATAGAATCCCTTACTTGAGAAATTGGTATAAAGAAATTGAATTATTTTATTAATTGGTAGAAATTGTCATGCCAATAATAACAATAATCTATGGGGATTGTCACTCAGTAACTAATGTCTCTTCGAGACATTAGTTACTGAGTGACACACAGATAGCCGGTGAGACTCTTGGAAAAGACGTGCTATACTAAAAACAAATGCTACTAAAATCTGGACAGGCTCCACAGGGAAGATTATGTCAAATAAGGTGGCAGAATGAAGCACGTCTCCAGCCATGTCTTACAATAGAAGCATATTCCTGTTTCTCTGCCATGGTTACAAAGGGTTGATAATACAGAGATGTGTGACTGCTGTGTCCTTGTGCATACGTGCGTGTGCGCGCGTGCGTGCGTTCGTGTGTGTGCTTGGGGAGGGGGAGGGGGTGAGTCATCTGGATGAGTCATGTAGTGTCTGTGTGTGTGTGTGTGTGTGTGTGTGTGTGTGTGTGTGTGTGTGTGTGTGGATGGCAAAAAATGGATGGATAGATGTCAGTAGGGAGGGTGGTGTGGCGATGGCCCATGTTACTGCACAGAGAGACATGCGACAGAACAGCTGAGCAGCGATACATTTGTAGAGAGAGAATAACATCAAATGTGTTGCTTACACAGTAAAATCCTCTTATTGAAGAGTATACAAATGGAACAACAATTTGTACAATCTTCAGAGTTAAATCAACCACTTAAGCCTTGTTTTAAAAATAAAACACTTTTGAAAATGTGTGCTAAAGTGCTAAAGTGCCAAATTTCGAAAATAGACATTAGAGACATGCATTTTTATTTTTCACAGCAGCCTTTCATTGAGACCCGGCTTGATGTCATTCAGAACACATCCCCCCCGCCCCCAGAGTATAGGCACACATCAAGAAAGGCTGACGTATTTCCTCGATGCCGCTGTTCTCACTTTTCATCTCTGGCTCTCTCAATCACACTGTATCAACTACCTTTTGTTCAGCTATTAAGACCTGATGCCGGTTCTAAAAATGCAACAGTTTTACGAAAAACATATGTTTCTGTTTTTCATATTTTCATATGATTTTTCATTCTGGCCAATCACAATTTGCGTCCTCACCTTCATCTTCAATGTTTGTGTTTATGCAATGTTAGTGTTTGCACAAACAGTCAAAACTGTCCATTCATTGTCAATGGCATGGCACAAACCCTAAAAGCTGGACATAGGAGGGGCTAGCACCCCTTAAATAAATAAACAAACAAATAAATACAACATTTTAAAAGGCAAAATATGTCTCACGTCAAGACATAATTGTAATTGTTGTGTTCTAATAGTACACATTTACGTCCATTATGTGCTATATGACACCCTCATTGTGACTTCATACTGTATTTATACTATTTTTTTGTAATGTTTGAGAGGATCATCTCTGTGCCAGTCCTTTATAGTCCTTAAATAAGAAGTAGGTATTTCAATGCATGTGTCCATGTAGCGTGTTTGTGAGACGAATAAATAGGGCAGGCTGACATGGTGAAGTGTCTCTATGTTTGAATGAATTGAAGTTTTTGAGGGGCGCTAGCCCATCCTATGCCCAGCTTTCCGGGTTTGTGTAAACACAAACATTGAAGACAAAAGGGAAAACAGAAAAGTGAGGATGCAAATTGTGATTGGCCAGAATGAGATGATTTATGATGATGTATGATGATAAGAGCGCCCTCAGTCACTTCCGTCATCCGTGTGTGTCTAAATTGGATTGTGTCTATTGTAAATCTCAAAGAAAGATGTATAAACAATGATATTTTGTAAAAACTGTCATGTTTATGCTTGATGTTTGTCCCATGATGATGAAAACAGAATGCAACCCCCACTATGCATGATATGATATCATGATATGCCCTGTAGTAGGCCTACTATCTATCTCTGAATGATAGCCAAAGCCAAAGCCAAGTTTTAACTTTGACTTCAGTTCCATAAGCTGTAGTTGCAAGATTCACTCAATCTAATTAACACATTTTATTTTTGCTATGATTTCCTGCTTTCATATGACATGAAAAAAATAAGAAATCCACAATGACAATCCTTCTATAGTTCTAATAAAAGTAGTAGTCACATATTTTTGCCTTTGAATAATTGAAAGGCAACAGACTAGACTAGAGTGACATACATTTCTCACATGGCATGTTGTATAAAATATAAAGATCGGATCTGGAAAAATCGGTATCGGCATGTCTCAAAATCAAATGATCGGAATCGTATCGGGAGCAAAACATAGTTGTTATATATTAATTTACTTATATTGATCCTATAAACAATTTAATATAGGTATAGTTTTGCACACTCATAATTATATTATTATTATTATTATTATTATTATATTATTATTAATATTTATTATATTATTATTATATTATTATATTCATAATTAACATTCCAATTTTGGAGGACTGGCTCATGGACTAAAAACTGAACTGAACCGGTTCCCAACCGGTGGAAAAGGGGCCTGTGGGAGCCAACACACAACTGTCTGCATTGCATTTCAATAATTGCATATTTTACTCATTATAGTCGTTTGAAATGGGTTGATTTAGACCAGTAAAATTGTTCTTTTTCAGCTCAGCTTAAAGCTGAGATGGGCATGGCACAGTTTGTTGTATTTTTCTTCTCACTTCACTGCATCACAGTCACACGAAGCTTGTAACTATATTCAACTAAACTTCACCCTTCTCAACTAAGCAGCATTTCCATCAGGCCATACGGGGTCAGTCAAGTTGGCGTGTTCTAAGTTTGTAAACAGAAGTTCTGTGCAGTGCTCCCCCACACTGAGGAGACTCCATAGTTATTTAGTTAGTTAGGTCCAAACAATAGGCTAATGAAAAACCCATGAACAAAGGCGGCGGCGGCGATGTGATGCGGGGGGGGGGAGGGGGGTCGGCGGCGGCGGCGATGCGGGGGGGGTTGTGATGCGATCTGATATATAAATATTCATTCAATCTGTATGTATGTTTACATCAATTTGCATGTTTCACTTTCAATCAATCAGTAGGACTGCAGGGCCTGGCTATCAGAAATTACTTTGGACAAACTTTAGTTAAACTTGCAGAGTGACAGATTACTTTACCTGGGTTATCTTCTGATAGTGCTGACTGCTGACATGACATAATAATCCCATGATTCCCATCTAGTGTTTCATTAGCGCGACGGAACGTGACAAAATAGTCTACAGCTGAGCTTGTTGTGCTGACGACAGGCACAGACAGCGCGCCATGAACACAGTATACACACCATAGAGGCATAGATAGACTGTGAAACAAGGTGGTAAAGATAACAAGACTGTGAAACAAGGTGGTAAAGATAACAAGGAGAGGTCAGTGATGTCACTGTTATGCAACAGGGAAGTATTATGGACTTGAAGCTGTTTATAAACCAGTCAGTCAGTGACATCGCTGGCTAATCCTTGGTGTTACTCTTCCTGCGACCGATAGCCCCTGAAACCAGGCTTGCCTTTCACCGTCGTCTCGTCCTGACTCTTTTTCTAGGGGGCACTGGGCCCCGGTGCACCGCACTGGCTGCACTGCCTTATGCTACGCGCCTGATAGAGACAACAAGGCCTACTGTACATAGACATTCTTTGCCACCATGCCGGTCATGAACCAAACAGTCACCCTGTACTCACAACGAACCTCAGCAACCACAACGCAACACACATAACATACTGTGTACGAGTCTTCAATTGAAAATTAACATTTTGGCTGTTATAACTTATAAAGTCCAAAACTTTGAACCAAAAGGAAATAGCAAATTCACTCATAAGATTATTGAGTGATCAAGAGACACATACAACCACACCTTCAACGGCAGATGCAACACAACATAGCATTCAATTCCAGAGCCACATGTTACTGAACATGTTTCATTGCCACCCATGAGTCATTGGTGGCATTCACATGTGCAGCTTGAATCACACTAGCGCGCGCACACACACACACACACACACACACACACACACACACACACACACACACACACACACACACACACACACACAAAAGCAGCAGCAATCATAAGTTCCTACCTTAACTTGAGTCATCTTCCACTTGACTTCATCAATTGTGTAAGTGATGTCAGGGTCAAACTGTTCTCTCTGGTTCATGATGAGCCCTCTAGCAGTGTATCCAACCATCTCCATCCTCCATACGTCTGGCTAGCTGGCCAGTACTTTGAACTTTCCTCCCGGTATGGTACCGACCAGCCTCTTTCTCCTGGCTGCCATCTTCTCACTCAGCCTTGAATGTTTAGTAGCCTACTGTATAGCATTCTGGTGTAGTGCAGTGGTCAGGGATTTAGGGCAGGCTCTAGGGTCCATCATTAAGTCACAGAAGAATGGACCCAGGGCTGAGAAGAAGCTGAACTTGGGGGTCTGGGGTCATCATCACCCTGGCTCATGTACCTGAGGAGCAGGTTGAGAGAGACCATAAGCTTTGAGCACCACATACTGTACACTGTACCCTGTCACAACTCACTAGCAACAGCAGACATACACAGCCTGTGCAATGCATCCTCCAGGTTACAAGTTACAACATACAATAGCCTAGTAGTATACAGCAGTGATTCCCAAACTTTGTCATGTCAAGGACCCCTAACTGAACAATTATTAGCCTGTGGACCCCCATTTGAAAAGATATACCAGGGACCCCATATAAGATTAGATTTCCACTGTTCTAGCAGTGATTCTCAACCATTTTCATTTCAAGAACCTCCAGTTTTACATGAATTAGGCCTCAGACACCCATTCAATGGCATTTCTATCTCTGGAACCCCAATTTTTGTCAAACCACTGTTCATTTAACTCGGAGTGTACAAATGGAAACAAATTGACCCGTTAAGAGTTCATTTGGTTCCATTTGTACACTCTCAGTTAGACCCATAAGGGTCCATTTGCTTCCCAACTACAGTATCTATCACTTAGTTGGGGACCCCCTGGAACTCCCTCAAGGACCCCTGGTGGTCACCGGACCCCACTTTGAGAACCCCGGTATACAGTACAGCAAATTATACCCTGTCACAACACAGCCTATAGTAGTATACGTGCAGTATAGGTGCACCGTGCACGTATACGTAATGTTAGTTTTATATTGAATAATAAATACTACATTTTAGGAAGGAAGCTGTGGGGGCTGCCTGGACCAGGGTATGCCTTGAAATAATTTGAGATGTGCAATTCAGGTTGTAACACTTTGTTCAATATCACTTTCAATTAAACCATGGTAAACAGTTAAGGATGAAACAAGGATTTAGTGCTGTGACACACCCCAAACAAAACATTGTGCTGTACATTTATTCTATCAATGTATTATAAATGTTCATTTCAGCTCCCTCCAACACGCACGCGCGCGCGCACACACACACACACACACACACACACACACACACAAACGTAAACACGTTAATGCTTAGCATAGCGGTAGCTAACTCACCTGCAGAATACAAACAAAACGACCAAACAATTTGTTACAAGAATTAACTTATCTTTCAAACTGTCACACTCACTGTCTCACACACGTGACTTGAGCAGTTTTCATAACAACCCAGACTCGACTCAACTTCCATGAGGTGCAAAGTTACATTATAAGCTCAGCTGTTTATTTCACTGACTGTACTCTTGTTACTACTACACAGAGAACCGGAGCGCGTCACACCGAGCACACTAACCTATGCATTGCACGGTGCGCCGAACGCGCCCATGCACCTACCTCGTTTGTTGAGATGATTAGAGGGGGGAGGGGGCGTGGCTACTGGAGCTACGTGAGTAGGCCTACGTGTGTGTGTGTGTGTGTGTGTGTGTGTGTGTGTGTGTGTGTGTGTGTGTGTGTGTGTGTGTGTGTGTGTGTGTGTGTGTGTGTGACGTGTGTGTGTGTGTGTGTGTGTGTGTGTGTGCGTGTGTGTGTGTGTGCGTGTGAGTGTGTGTGTGTGTGTGTGTGTGTGTGTGTGTGTGTGTGTGTGAGACGCAACTTGGCCTGTTGTAGCGCCACCATGAGGCTGATTTGAAAACTGTCAAGTGGCATTTCTTCCTCAGCCTATAGTGGGAATAGGCAAGCCGTGGATATGCACGGCTTGGGATACACTGCCATATGTCTTCCTTCTCAGAATGCATTTCTTTCATGTGGATTCTTATTATGATATTTAGCGTGGTGACTTCTTGCACCAGCCATCCAAATACACTTTCCAGTGCAACTATAGTCCTTCATTCAGTCTCTCCATTTTTCCTGTGACCATTTTCCAATATTGGTCTCCGCCAATTAGGACTCCTAATTCCACTGCATCCATCCCTATGATGGGTACATCTGCTATGGGCATTCCTTTTGTGGTCCATTATTATGCATTTAGCCACAATTTGATGACACTCAGTCAAATACGTTTTTATTCAGAACAGGTATAGGCCTATAAATTATACAATTGGTACAGTGGGCCTATACATGATTTTATTTAATGAAAAACAAAAATGGAAAAAAAATTAAGACCCTAAAAATGCAGATTCTACCTATAGTTCAGAGCTGAGGGCTATCTAGACATCCGCGAACAGGAACAAGTTGCAGTCACAAGCTGATGATGATAGACAGTCAACCACATCAGTGGTATCCTGTCCATTAGGTGCTTCTATTCAAATAAAATGAAAAGAAAGAAAGAAATAAAGAAAGAAAGAAAGAAAGAAAGAAAGAAAGAAAGAAAGAAATAAAGAAAGAGAGTCCAAATGTACCTGATTTATCCTCAGACAGTGAGTCAGTATAGATTCTGCACGAATAAGAAACACACTTGCGTAAGCAATGCATGACTGTATCCACAATAAAATACTGCAACAACCAGGCTCAGCTCCAGGATGAAAGGACTGAGGAGGAAATTGAAAATGGCGAGGGGGCACACATCATTATCTTTTTTATAGCTAAACAATATTACATAAAACTTAAACTGAGGGGGCAGAATATGCAAATGAGGGTGCCAGGCCCCCTCTGGCACCCCGATGGCGCCAGGCCAACTACACCGAACACCAACGTGCACTGATTACAGCTTAAAATTAAATCTATGCCAGGAGGAAAGCCCCAATAATAATGAAGTTAAATCTCAGCCATGAACGTGATGATTACAGTTGTAACTTGTACATCATCTGTAACTGTATTTCTCTCTCTATTCCTATAGTACATTTCTACCTCTATCTTTCTCTCTGTCTGCATGTGATGACAATATTTTAGTATTTGAAACAGCACAGGGGGGAAAGGGATATAATAAAGGAGGCTTTTGGTAATTCCTTGTCTCAATTATGAGATCAATGGCTGTGATTAGAAATGTAAGTGTCAGATTTTCGTTTGTCCGCACTCATTTTGAGAGTATAAGACTATAAGAACTTGGCATCATTCCGCAATTTTTTAACAGTAGATTTTTGAGGGGTGCTAGCCACTCCTATTCCCAGCTTTCCGGGTTTGTGTAAACACAAACATTGAAGACAAAAGTGAGGACAGAAAAGTTGAGGACGCAAATTGTGATTGGCCAGAATGAGATGATGTAACATGATGTATAATGATGAGCGGCCCTCACTTCACACAGGTGTGATTTTATTAGATATTATAATGACCGGTGGATGACGTCAATACGACAACTCTTGCCACTGTCTCTCATTGTCTTTAATGCTTTGAAAAGTTCAAAGAAATCACTTCAATATACTGGGGCCGCAGTGGTTCAGGGGTAGAGTGGCCAGATGGTAATGTCTGAGCACGAGCATGGTTGTTTTTCACCACCTGTGCGCAACCTAACACACACACGCACATATTAACTGTATGGTATATACTGTCAGTACAGTACAGTGACAGTACAGTAGAGGGTACAGTACAGGGACCTCCACACGGTAACTGTCATTTCTGAACCGTTTCGGACGCGGGGCGCCTCGCCGGAATCGGGCTGGCACCCTGGGTGCGTTCATGTGGGTCTGGAACCCCCCCCCCCGGGGACCCCCACACGGAGTTGCACCACTCACTTCACACGGGTGTGACTTTTTCTACCGTCGACCGGCATCACTACTAAGACTGGTGTACGTATAGCAATGCATCCTCCTGCCCAAAAGTACAGAGATGTCCATGGAAATAGTAACAATAATACGCTTTTAAAGTAATTTTGTGGGTTACAAATTGCTCCTTCCCTCTCGGCTTTCCAATACTAGTCCAGTATAGACACGATGAAGAAAATAATACTGTTCTTAAAGCTGTGTTTTTAAAGAGGGAGAGTGACCTTCACACCTTCTTTTCAAGCAAAGTGAAGTGGTTTCCTCAACCCTTTGTACTTTATTTTGGCAAACATTTTCTTTCAGGAAAATGTCCATCACAAGCCTGCATGTTGGTGACCCCTGCTCTGGACTTTTGTGCCCGGGCAAGTGAATGGGAAATGTACTTGTCTGAAGTGCCTCAAAAAGGTAATGTCAAGCCCTGTGATAGATACAGAAAACAATCTTGATCTGAAACACTGCAAATAGATTTGACTGACTTTGGAAAAGCTCAAAATTAGGTATAGAGGGTATGCACGTGACATCATCATCATACCTGGAAGTTATGCGGGAAAGCCTATACTGAGTGGCAAAAAAAACTATTTTCTGGCCTTGACAGCCCATACATCCAAACAAAAAAGTCCTATCTGATTGCATTAAACAACGTTAAACGACATTAAAATCACTTTGCCAAGTCACTTTGCCACTCGATTTTCCATTCACTTCATGCATGTGCACATGATTCATTCAAATAATATTTGAATGAATGCATATTATTATGCTTGATAAATATTTAAAGTAAATATTATTTACTTTAAATATTTATCAAGCATAATAATATGCATCAATACAACTGTCCTCTCAACCAACATTTATTTGAAACACAAACAAATAGCAACATTAAGGGCTCTAATTCAGTCTGAGCTTTCTAAAGCCATTATTTGAGGATTTAGCATTGGGGAAGGGGCATTCCCCCACTAAAGTGGCTATTTTGGTCACCTGCCTAAAACCCTAAAACACCTCTGCTAACCATTACATTATGCATAAGTGCTTTCTGCATGCAGGTCTAGAGGGGCGGGTCGCGTCTGAGACTTGCGCTGGAGAATATTGGTTTATTTCTGTACACCCGGTATTTAACAACGACATAGCTTCATGTGGATCTTAGACATTCATTTATCTATATTGTATGCACTCACGCACGCACGCATGCACGCACACATACACACCTGTCCTGGTGAATGCATGGGCGAATGGAACAGACGTCATGCCTGGAGGAATGAGATCACCATCAAGTGATCCTGTTTAATTAATTCTCACACACTATATCACTAGCTTCTTTCCACTGGGGAGGGTGTGAGAGCACTGTAGAGAAGAGGGGTGTGGGGATGAAAGATTCATGAGCTGGGGGGGGGGGGGGGGGGGCATTATCAATGTGAGGCAATGGGATGCTGTAAGAAATGTAATATGTTAAAGATATGCAAACTGGACACATTCCACTGTATATACGGCAAATGAGATGTAATATAGCTCTGAAATGGAGAGATGATGTGAGAACATTCTGCCTCATGTGAACTGCATACTGTAGCAGGCTTCTAAGGCTCTCTCTCAGTTGCAATGGGCTGCGGCGCTGCGCGCATTAGATCTGTCAATGTTACACTTCAGTGCATGTAAAACTGCAGTGATGCACGTGTTACAGACAGACAGTCAGACAGATGGATGGATGGATGGATGCATATATAGTAACATGAGGAAGGGGAAAAGAGGTAGAAAAAAGGAGAAAAATAAATAAATTGACTAATGAGACGGAGAAAGAGGGGATGAAATAGAGCAGGGGTGCCCACACCTTTTTTACTTGAGAGGTACTTTTAAAATGACCAGCACAACATGATCTACCCACCCCGAATAAAAATAAATAAAAACTGAGGGAGGTTTGGAATAGCGGCGCTAAGAAAAACACACTTAGAAAGTTATTCTATGGAAGTGGTAGGTTTTCAGGTTCTTCTGGAAAACAATGCATTTCCCTACATTTAGAAGCCATGAAGGGAGCCAACAGGCCCTTCTTGTCAATCCATCAAGTCACCTAACTTGGCAGATGGCAAAAAGAAGGGTTAAACTTTTGTTTTTATATTTTAATTATAATTATTTTGGGGCATGTCATGTGGTCTACCTGCACAGCCTTTGTGATCTACTGGTAGACCATGATCAACCTTTTGGGCACCCCTGAAATAGAGTGTGCATGCGAGCGTGCGTGCGTGCGTGCGTGCGTGCGAGAGAGAGAGAGAGAGAGAGAATACAAATAAGGAAAGTAAAGCAGAATACTGATGACTGTTTCGTTGGAGGGGAGAATAGACGGGTGGGACCTGGAAGCAGCACTCTGCAGGTGAATGCTGAACCCCTCACTCTCTCTCTCTCTCTCTCTCTCTCCTCTGCTGTCTGCAGAGTGATGCCTGTGTACCCTATAAACAAATAAACACATGCACACGGGATGGGAAGAGATGAAGGGGTCGAGAAAGAGAGAGGGAGGGAGAGAAGTGCAGACCGAAATGACACAGGGGATCCGGCGGCGTGCACGAAGAGATCCCTGGAACTTAAAAGAGGCATCCCCCATCTCCCCATCTCCTGTCTCTCTCTCCCTCGATGACAGCTGTTGTTTGGGTTGCATTGGAGAACACTATGTTCTGGAGGAGAGGCTAGCACAGGGTGAGGTGGGGGGCTGCTTTTGGGGGATGATAGTCCTGCACAACCTGCAGAGAGAAGGAGTTAGCAATGAGCATAAGAACATGAGCAACATCAAGCCCTCAAGACCCAGTGACGTCTTTCGTTTTCATGCTTAATTCATCGCACCCCTGTGAAAACACTGAAAACACAATTGTATGAGTATACGAGAGCTGACCATAGTTACCTTTGATTTGGTATGATTTATTAATGCCAGCCTCATTAGTTTGTAGAACTCAACATGTCTCTCTGCCTCTCATCTGGTGACTTTACCCCAGAGAGTTGTGGTTTTATCATTTGCATAATAAGAATGTGCATGGAAGGCCGGAGGTGGTGGTAAACCAAGACTTCACCTCCGCCATGTGTAGATCTCCTATTTTCACTACTAGTGAACCAAGTGAATCATCAGTCCCTTCTGCTCTCTGATTTTCTCTCCAAGATCTCAAAGAAAGGAAATCAGCCACTATACCTGTGGGGCTGAATGAAGAAGCGTGTTTTGTGTGTGTGTGTGTGTGTGTGTGTGTGTGTGTGTGTGTGTGTGTGTGTGTGTGTGTGTGTGTGTGTGTGTGTGTGTGTGTGTGTGTGCGTGCGTGCATGCGTGCGTGCGTACGTGTGTGTGCGTTCGTGTGCGTGTGCTGCTTTTTACAGTATGTCTTTCACCCTGATGTACAGTATATCCACAGTACGTTTCCTTGTCCTATAACTGTAACTGCTGTACTTCGTTTGGTGACTGAGTTCTCTGTAACTCTCTACTGCGTTTGGTGAACTGAGTTCTCTCACGGGATCAATACAGGCTAAAGACTAAATCTTATCTTAAGTGTTGATAGGCAGAGAGAGAACGTGAGGGTGAGAGTAGACCTATAGGCCTACTACTTTCTTAGAGGAGCTATACAGTATAGGTTTCCTCAAAGTGTCATTATGCTTGTGTCCTTAAAATCTCGCTCCCATAGGCCCATGCAGAGACCTTTACAGGGACATACTGACAATGACAATGGGGGCATTCTTCATTTCAACAACTGTTGCTTCACAGTCTCATCATAAACCACCGGATGTAGCCTACCTTAGCCACGTTTTACACTCTGAATTATTAATGTTTCATCAACCCAACACAACTCAATGTTCCAATCAGAAATATTCATTTCAATTCATAAAAGTCTTAAAACAAGCAAACAAAATAATGTGTCCTGATCAGAACTGTTCATGGCTTTGGGCAATATTCTCAAATGCTATAAGCTTTACTTCAGAGGCTTGTAAATGCATCAGCAGCAGATAGAGACATGCATAAAAGAACCACGAGTGATTGATTGATTGATTGAAATATTTATTAACAGTTTGCAGAATTACAGTACAATTCAAGCACAACTCAAAGACTAACTGTGAGTGGACGACCCAATAAAGCATTACACTTGTTTACAAGAGGGTCCACCTTGTTCAATTCATCAAAACATTTAGATACGTACAAATATACACTTCTATAAAAAAGAACAGAATGGGAATTCATCATAAAAGAGGCAAAAAGGGAAAAGAAACAGTGAGGGGGAAAAGGGGTGATCAAGGAAAAACAAGATGTTTAATCCATGGTGATTTAAGAGGATGGTCCTCATTAAATTAAATTTAAATCTAATTAGAGCTGACACCTGCAAGTCCTGACCAACTTGTTACATTTTGGACAGAATGTTTTTTCTTTCTTTTCAGCACCATCTCGTCATGGCTAGCTCACGCTTTTGCTCTATATATAGCAGAAGCAGAGTAGGATATAGTGACCATAACGATTGACCTGTTAATTGTCTGTTGACTTATATGGTCGTTAGGATGGACTGGTGTGCTGTGGTCCATCCCCCGTTTCTCTCACTCTCCTCACGGAACCCTATAGCGCTCTCCTGTTGACCAAATTACCTCGGTGACGTCAGAGTCTACGTACATCGTGTATGTGATGCTGCCGGAGCCGGGGTGATGCTCCTCAATGAATGAGTGTCCCCTCCCATCCCCATTACTAGTACTACGGGATGTCTATAAGAAGAGATTGCCGGGACAGCCCGCCGAATTTCACGAGGCACCAGATGCAAGAGGAATGCCTGGTCGCGGAAGCGGGAAAAAGAAGAGCTATTTCTGGCAATAAAGGCAATTGGTGTTGAGTCTGTTGACAATGATGTTAGTTAGGGGAACAGGACCAAGATGTGAACAAGTTGGCTATACCATTAAAGTATGTTTCAGCGGGCAAACCGTATAGGCTGCTATACCGTAGGCCTTTTTTTCCTACAGTTATAGGTCTTAATTTCTTAAGACGGAAGCATATAGTAGATGGACCACGTGGACTGAGAGGTAAGTTCTTTTTTATATATATTTTTGTGGGTCTATTTTTGTTTAATTGTAATTCTGTCTCATGGGGAGTTTCTATTTCGGCTTCTCGTCCACGTGTAGCCAATAAATCATTATTATGACGACTCCGAGCTGTTAAATCGGTGCCGCTCATTGTTTCTTGTAATATAGCCTATAGTCCTAGATTCATTTTGCGTGCCATTTCGTGAATGTACGGTAGATTACAGATGCTGGAAGTTACTGCAGTGTGAGTCACTTTGACGCACATGGGCACTGTGCAGTGAACAGTGAAGAGAAAAGATGAGAATAATGTCCTGGGTGTAGAGTAGACTCTACGCTAACTGCATGTTAACCAGACTGCATCCGCACACGGGGCAGCACGACATATATACTTATATAGGCTATACTTGACTTGCAGGGGCATAGGGCAGCTATAGTGTATATGCTATAGGCCTACCAATTTAACACACTGATTTCCCTTTGGGGGAGAAGGAGAATGATCGAGTCTACTTTCGTAGCCTAGGTAACACAATCCCCTTTTCATCTGCCGCCTCTTCATGGTAACCTAAAACACATTTTATGCCATTAAAATGTCAGCTTTCGGTTATTCAAACTCGTCACGTCTATAGCCCAGACCCAGGCTATACTAGAACACTGTTTTATCAGTTTTTCATGTTGAAATGACTTCGTGACGCGTTGGGGACGATGAAGTCAATTCTGCGTCATTCCTGCGCATGCAGACGGCTTCCAATCAGCATCGGGGGGACTTTAAAGACACACGCAATTCATGAACTGCATTGCGATGATAGTTTTGGTTGAGTTGAGAGCGGGAGATGAGGGGGTGCAGGGAACGCAGAAAACTCCCTAAGGTAACTCCTCGAGTGGACCATGAACAGAATTACAATAAGTGTGGTTCGATAAGCTCTGATCTCTATAGCGTCTTAATCCCCACTGAGTACTTAACTGGGGTATACTATAGCCTCATGCGTTTGAAATGATTAATCTCTAGAATGAAGTTCAACAGCATTTCTCTGGGGTCTCCGAACGCATTGCACGCACAGGAAGCCTGTGCCGCTGTCCATGGTGCTGAACGTAGAATATATATTTTGAACACGTGATGAAGCTATATAGGCCTATACTGACAGAGTGGATATAGGAATGTTCTCTCAGGCATGCCCTAAACGTGTTAGCTTCAATTTAAAATAAATACATAATGGCAATTTAGAATTTACTTTTAGTAGGCAGAGTCAAAAGACAACCACAACAGCCTATCCTTGATTAGCCTCCATTTCTTTTCTTAGGCCTATCCGTTTAACTTTTGTCAGTGGCACTGTGGAAGAGCTCGGTTTTAAAGCCCAATAAGGTAAACACAGTGAGTTTAGTGTAACCTAACCAACACGTGTGAATCCCAGAAATGGAGTGGAGCATTGTGGAGGTATTTACGGTTCACACGAGCACTCGGTCAGCATCGTCTCGTTTCATTGGCCAGAATCTTTCAGAACCATGGCCAGCGACATTAATCAGATATTATTTCTGTTGCAAAAAGTAGGCCAAATTCAGGCCTAATCATGGCACATTCAACATTCTACACGGCTGCAGAAGATAAACCACAAAGTATTTAAACCACCCCTATAGCCTATAAGGAGCAGATCAGATCAAAGAGCAAATATTATCAGATATCCTGAGTGTTGACGTCAGTCCCAGGGTTATACTCAACTGAACTCTCATAAGCCACCGGTGTCTGAGCCGTGGCTGACTCAGAGATAATCTGCATGACAATCGATACTACAAACACAACAAGTGGGTCATGTTACCACCAGTCTGACCATGTGGCCCAAGGGATATGGCTACAATAGTGCTTGCTTTATGTCTGGACATTCTAATAACACATAATTGTATTTCTTATTTCTTATAGCGTGTTCTTGTCACTGTCAGTGCATCAATACCTTGGCTCTAGACTGCTTACTGCTAAAAGAAAAACCCCTCCAAAACACAGTAACAGTCTACAGTCATGGCTACTGACGTCTGGCAACTCTCTACTTTCTCTGAAATTCATTGTGAAACCGTGGCTGGGAGCTAAGGATGAGTGGGAAGACATTCAATGATGTATTCCTCTAAAAAAGAAACGGACAAACACTACTTAATGCTGTGTCAACTACATCATCATTCCAGTGTGAACGTCAGTAGCTACCACAGCCAACCACATGTATCCAACTGTCTCCATGGTTACCGTGGCATTAGATTGTTACTGTAGCAACAGCACAACTGGTAACAGTCTACAGCCATGGTCGCTAGGGGACAAGCACACATCTGAACCACAGGCACAGCTGACCTGAATGAGAAGACCACAGCACAGAAGTAACATTTGAGTTGTTAAGTTAGTTCCCATTGAATTCATATCAGATCGATTCATGAGACATTTTAAATTGATGTTTTGTTATGTTACGCTCATTCACTGAACTGAGAATGCAATGGTGTTTTTATTTACATTATTTGAGACTTATAATAAATGCTGATATTGCCATGCAGATGCAGGCTATTAAATAACTAACGTCAACCTGACCATATAGTCAGCAAAGTTGGCAATAAATAATGAACCGCAATGTCTCAATTGTAAGCGCTGTGGACTTGATGATGCAATGTTCAAGGCTGGCTCACATCATTAAACAACTTGGAGTGGGGAGGAATCCCTCAGCTGAAGATGAAGCAGATACAGTGAGTTAGAGAAGGTTTTAACAGCAGAGCCAGGAGCACATTTATGTTCTGCTCCTGATGAAAGAGTCCAGTGGGAGCATATAGGGAATACTGTGTGAATCCTGCCATTTACTCTTTACCAGCAGGGGATGCAGTTTCAGCCAAGTAAAAACATGTAGGTCATGGTATTTCTGCACATTGTCCTTGTACACGTACCATGCACATGACATGAATCCCTAGATAGATTTTTTTTCTCTCCATTGTATTGCCTTTGTGATTGAAAAGGTTTTTTTTGCATAATGTACAGTATCCATCACAAACTAAAATAAAATAACTTCATAAGATCATGTGCAATCTTTGTGCCATTGTTATTTGAATAACTTGTGTGATGGCGGGCCAAAAGACTGAAGATTGACAGCGTGTTCCACTTACAGGCATTGGTGTGTAGTAGCTGTAAGGTAGGTAAGCAGTGGTGTAAAGTAACTATACTCAAGTACATACTCAAGTACTGTACTTAAGTACAATTTTTCTACTCCACTACATCTCAAAGGAAAATGTTATACTTTTACTCCACTACAATTATTTGAAAACTTTAGTTACCTGCAGTTATACTTTGTAGATTTTGGTTATTATTACAAAACACTCACTAACTACTTCAGCCCTATATACAGTACAGTATATTTCAGCCTTTGGAAAATAGAAGATCTACAAGTTCACAATGCATCGCAATGCAACACATTGTGAGCTTGTAGATCGGCTATTTTCAGATATATCTATGTTTTATACTCTTTGAACTTGTGAAATGAGACATTCTGCACAATAAGTACCTTCACTTTTGGAACTTTAAGTATTATTTTCATGCCGATACTTTTGTACTTTTACTCAGTACATTAGGGAATACGGGATTTCCACATGCAGTATTGATACTAACATGTGAGTACTTCTTCCATAAGTGTAGGTATAAGTATCCACCGAGGGTGAGTGCCCTTTGTCTCTGCACTGTAAACTATGAGCCTGTGACTCCAATCCAGCAGCAGATAAACTCTACTGTCCAGAGAATAGAACTTAGACCAGTAGAGCCAAGCCAGAGACACTTCTTCCATTATTGAGTCGAATGGTGGAGGAACGGAATAAATGGAATGGAACCTAAATAAATAAAGCGTACCCGTGACCCACTATCAGGCTGGATTAGCAGCCTATAGGTGCCCGCTAGGCCCCGCCAATAAAGCCAATTTTAATATAGAATAAGTAGTCGTTTTTTCAGGACCAGCTTAAACCTTTAACCACCGTACTTTTTTCTTTTTTTAAAAAGAGCATTATAGTCAAACATGATCAAGCCAGGACAAAGTTGAAGAATTATCACAGTAAGAAAAAACCATGCGTGTGCAATGTTTAGAGGCAGTGGATGTGATGTGATGTAAGACTGTGTGGTGGTGACAGCTTTGTGCTGGGGTGGCTCTTGCCTGAATGATCAATGACATGCTGACCTCCCACACAGAATTAGCTTAATCTCTTTACACCAGTTAGGTTTTTGTGAGGGTTTTATCCAACCCTCTAACAACCTTCACTGCTATCTGGTCGCCTGGTCTTCATCTCTGCCAGAAATTTTTACTTTAGTTGATCATTTTCCATTTTCAATACTTTTACTTCTACTCCAGTAATTCTCATTCTGGCAAATATTGTACTTTCTTTTACTCAATATTGCCTACTTCTAATACTTCTCACTATACTTTCATAATAGCGGGTAGCTTGGCAACAGATGAGTCATGATTGCTGAGTGCAGTTCATCCATTCAATTGAAACCCATTATGGGTCTTAATTAATAATAATTCACCATGGATTTCGTCCATCCTCCATCTTCATTCACTTCATACACATCATAAGAGCATGTGCTCTTATCAGACGGGTGCTCAAAATAAAAATGTTTTATTCATATAAAATCATGTAGCCTGCCTCCAACACTCTTAACACAATAAGACACTTCCATACCAATGACTCATTCACAGAATATACTGAAAAATCGACTTCCTCTTTTCTTAACCCATTTTGGGCGGGAACCCCTTTTTGGACCAACACAAAAATGATCCTATCAAATATCATAATGCATGAATGCAGGCAGGCCATGCTTCATACAAAGCAGGCCCTAATAAGGAAGTGTTAACTTGTGTCCTATGGGACCTGTAGGACACCACAAACGCTCAAACGGTTAAATTGTATGTGCTGGTGGGGGGACTACTGTGACTCACTCAGCCTTTCCCAGGTCAGACAAATAAGACAAGCAGGAACATAAATCACAAGGCCAGACACGTTTTCATACTGTTAAAATGCACCAGAAAAGACATTTGCAACAAGATAACTGGAACCCTATCTGCGCGTCACTCCTCCACCACTCCTGCTAAGACCCAGTAAACACTTAGGTTGTGACAGCACTGACCTCCATTTGATTGACATTTTGCAACTAAAATAAAGTACAGTGGTATGTACAGATTCATACAAAAGGTGCTAAAAGGATAACCAAAAAAGTCAATTATTTTAAGGCTAGAATCAAGCCATCCAGGATCCTGGTGAGTCATGACCATAAAACCTTTGATTCTGTGAAAAAAAGAAAAGGAAATACGCTAAACAATGGGAACATTTTGGAATTGCAGCCACTTCAAATGTCAGCAGCTGTCACAGGGTGGGAAAGCAAACAAATCTGCCACAGGAAGAAGAAAAATCCCTGGTGAGATTGGACTGGTACTCTTCAGTTTGAATTACATTTGGCTCACCCCAGAGTTGTGGGTGACCAATCAGAGCCCACTATTCAAAGTGAGACTTTTTTGCTGTGATGTTGGAATCTGTTTGTAACCGCCCCTTGGAAATAAATGTTCCACACAATGTTCCAGACTTAGACTAACATCTATGCAGTGATATTAGTCGGTTAGGTAACATATATAATTGTTCTCCCCAAGAATCTATTTTATTAATATTAAGAACCGGAAATGAATCAATAAAATAATAATTGTATAATATTTGTGCGGTCATTTATTTACTGACACTCACTGTGCTCATGGGCAAGATCTGTGTATTTGTTGTTACCTGTGAGGGAGGAAAACGTGTCTGGCCTTGTGATGTATGTTGTTCCTGCTTGTCTATTTGTCTGACCTGAGAAAGGCTGAGTCACAGTAGTCCACCCCCACCAACACATACAAAACACACTCTTCTATCTATTCAGCGCCTTCCTGCTTGGAGGGCAGATGAGTTACATAAAGCCCACGCATTATTCAGAGCGCTCAATTCAAGCCTGGCTTGAATTTGACACTGTTTATTATTGTTTGACTTTTAGATAGCTGCAAATATGGTTTGACCCTAAAAAAGAAAAATCTGTCCACTAAAAAAGACACATTTTCAATATGGCCCCTGCCAGTTCCTTAGAACCATTTTCTTTACTCAGGAGAACAGTTGAGGGCAAGCCCTCGATCATTTTCAATGTAGCTGAGGTTACAACACAATCCTTAATTTGTTATGATTCATCCTAGACAAATAATCAGGGTTCCTAGTGTGGAAAAGTATGGAATTAGATTGTTGTCATTTCCAGGTCTGGATAAGTATGGAAATAAGAAAGAAATGAGTACAGAACACAATATTGTTTCCAGACTATTGACTTATAACACATCGCCAAAGTAGTTTAAACAAAATGCCACAATATGAATCTGAAGTGCATACTATATATACTGTATAGCATCAGAATTCAAAAATAACATTGTGATACATGCTTGTCTGAACATTTGACACAGTGTAGTTATTAGAAAATGTTTCCGTCATTTATAAGGAAACCATAATTTTATGCCTGCATTCATGTTTTATTCATAAGGAAACCATGTTTCTCTTCATTTCTAATATTTATTTATTTATTTTGTCAAGTGCCAATTACCTTAATAAAAAAAGAATTAAAATAATTTATCACAATTGTATGCCTGCATTTATCATCATGTACAAGTTGGGTAATCATTTCACATTCACCAAAACGGAGACTCAAACCTTAAATGTTTAGGATGTTCAGTGGTGTGGTTTGCATTCTCTTTTTGAGGGGCCCCTCCTATACAGCTTTTGTCCTCACATGTCTCAATATCTTCCATTGACAATGTAAGGGGAATTCAGGTCAAATGTCCACTAAAACTTGTCCCCACACGTCTCAATATTTGCCATTGACAATGAAAGGAGAAATTAGGTCAAATTTCCGCCAAATATGACGTAAATTAAACATCAAAACATTAAACGCCATAGAGCACTGAAGTCCTGACGTCACTCGCTCATCCCCTCGATTTCCCTGGTTCACGGAAGTAATTTCTCTATGGAGGATAACATGGGGTGAGCTTAATATTGCTTCACATAAGCGTTGTCCATAAATAAACAAGCTGTCTCAGCGTTGCAGTGTCTCTGTATCGTTTGCGACAGTCAGTCACTCATATATGATACATACTGTTTTATAGCGAAAATGTAACTAATTCAGTAGCAGTAACAATAGTGTTTTCTCACAGTCAATTGATTCTTCATATATGAGTGAAGCGGCCTTGATGATTTGTTTATTTTTCAAACACAGTTCTTATATGAGGCGATCTAAAATCCCCCTATGGGTATTACAATGCAAATAAAAAGTACACGAACCCGTGGATTTGCGCCCTCATACCGATATTGACGTCGGTGCTCTATTGACGATGAAGGGACAATTTACGTCATATGTAGACGAGCAAATCGGCTAACCAATCAAATGTCAGTGGGAACGCTTGGCCAATAAGGGACCACCATTCTTGATGATGTACGATGATGATGAGCGCCCCTCTCACACGGGTGTGATTTTCTTTTTTAATTTTAGGCTACTAGCTATTTACATTTTTAATTTATGCAAACAAATGCTTTGCATCAATTACTTACTTACTGTAGGCAAAGTGATGTTACTGAACAGTACCCCCCCCCCCTCTCTCTCTCTCTGTTTAAAAGTACAGGAAAAATCTCAAAGTACAGGTGAAAATATAGTACTAGGTATAGTAGCCTATACAGCTCGGATATAAAACGGCTTGGCGTGCCGTGGATCTACAAGCTCCAAGTGTTGCGTCCACATGCAGCGAGTTGTGAACTTGCAGATCGTCGGTGCCCCACTCACCATGAATCCAAGCCGAGGTCCTCACAAGTAGGCTATAAGTAAAACACTGCCAGTGCTCAGCGCAATGGCCCGTTGCAAAGAAGTTGACATTTTTCATTGGGTGTACAAGTCATATTTTTAATATGCCTTTATCAAATGATATAGAGAGATGGTAGGGAAGTGCCCAAGCCCTGTTAGCCATGCAGCCTATATGATCTGTGGTGCGCTTGAGGCCTACACTCTCAATTAGGGATTTTCCCAGAGGTTCATTTCACTGATGTGTACAACCTTTATTCAAATAGGTAGTTTCATTTGTATTGGAGTGTGAGATGAGATGAGAGAGATTAATTGCGCTACAGAGAAACTGTGGATATTAACCTACCAATAAGGACCCAGGCCAAATGCCATTGCGCAGTAGCCTACACCAATGTCCGGTTTTCGGTGAGATTTAGCTGGGTTTAATACGCACAATTGATTTGTTTAATGCTTCAATAACTTCCTTATTTTACGAATCAAACATGCTTTTTATAGGGTTTTTATTAGTTCATTCTTAAACATAAAACACATATATCAACATTCACACGTTTGTTCAAACTTCTCCACGCAGACTGATACTAGTAGGCCTACCCTGGATTTGTGCTTAGCACGCCCTTAAAGTCTAGTACCTAACCCTGCTCTCATTTGGAGAAGTGTAGTTATATTGAAACATATTTATGGTATTCCACTTTGTGTGGTTCCATTAAAAGTGTGCATGTGTGCGGTATTCCACTTTGTGTGGTTCCACTATGCTCACTTTGTAATGTGTGTGTGTGGTTCCACGTTTGTGTGGTGTTCCACCCACTAACCAGGTATGTGGCCACTTGTAACTATGTGGCAAGTATGTGTGTGTGTGGTTTTAAATCTGCCGTATCAAGATTATTGATTGGAGAAAAGAAACACAATAAACACTTGGTTACAATCTAATTATCATATTACACATTAAAACATAGTTATGAATAATGCACAAATCATATCATTATAATTACCGCTGGCCATCTGCTGCTTCTGTCACGGTGGTCTGGTGAATCTAAATTCAACCCTGGACCAGACAGTCTATCTAAAGCAGTGGGTTGCTTCTGCAACCAATCAGATCGACAGGGACAGCTGTCTCAGCCAATGAGAAAGCACGGACCTTTATGGCCTGTGTACTGACTGAGACAGCCTCTGCAACAGCCCCCATCACTTCCTGTCATGTGAGCTGCTGCTTATCTAGATCAACTGTCTAGATTAACTGTTTAAACCTTTACATATATTTATCTGGGCTTTTACCAACCCAGTATATAATAGGTTACTTAGGACACATTATCAAAGAAAGAACCAGGTTATGGCTCCTATTAGCCTATACAGACATGTCCTGTAATCAGTGACTTAGTTTCTGCCTGCCTGTGGAAGTCATAAACCTCCTTCTCAGGATCAGGATCAGATAAGCAACCCCAGAGTGGCTGCATCCATGGAATGTGCCAGAGAGACCCATTTCAGTCCCTTGCAGTTATCAGTGAGGAACAGCTGATCAATCATTTTGACCTATTCTATATTTTACCACTAATTCTGAATAACACATCTTCGCACATCCATATATCGTGCTGTATTTTGCTTTCCATTACATGGTCATGGTCATGTGAGGAGAGAGAGAGAGAGAGAGAGAGGGTGCAGAGAGAGAGAGAGAGAGAGAGGTGTGAATGGAATCATCGTGCGTGCGCATATGGCACATCTCTCTCATGTTTAGGTAATTGTCACGGAATCCGTGGATATACACGGCTTGGATCTACAAGCTCCAAGTGTTGCGTCCACATACAGCGCGTTGTGAGCTTGCAGATCGTCGGTGCTCCACTCACCATGAATCCAAGCAGAGGTCCTCACAAGTATAGGTAAAACACTGCCAGTGCTCAGCGCAATGGCCCGTTGCAAAGAAGTTGAAATTTTTCATTGGGTGTACAAGTCATGTTTTTAATATGCCTTTATCAAATGATATAGAGAGATGGTAGGGTAGTGTATTGGTAAAAGTAGTATAGGTAAAACACTGCCACTGCGCCAGTGCTCAAAGAAGAGTTGCAAAGAAGTTGAGATTTTACTTATATATTCAGATAATCTTTTTTTTTTGGGTTTGTCTGACTTGCCAATTTGTGTTTCATGCTGGCAGACCAGCAGAGCTTTCTGTCTGGGGTAGCCCTGGAACATGACTGCCATGATGATTATCATGACAGTCATTCAGTAACTTTGCCCTGTTTTTTGCGCTCGCTGCATTTACAAGATTTCCGTATATATAAACATTCAGATTTCAAATATAAAGTACTCACAAAGTGTCCCACGGGTGTTAGTTAGTAGCAGCGCCAGCGATTAGAATTGCTGCGTCCCGCGTTGTTTAATAAAAAGCATTTTTGTCCGAGCTCCCCGGCTACTTTTTTCAAACGGGGTTCGTTTGGGAAATCCACAGTTGCACACCGGGAGCGCACTCGCCTATTAGTCTGTATTGGCAGGGCGGTCAGCCTACCTATAGACCGATTCACAGAGGGTTTTCTGGGTGCGGCCATTACTGAGGGTGTACCATTGAGTACTGCAGCACTGATTAGCTACACCTGGCCTACGGAGCACCTGCTCCATGGATTACCCCTCAGTAATGGCCGCGCCCAGGGCACCCCTCTGTGAATCGGTCTATATCGAACACACCGAGTGCCACCCTCCTCCCGACCGATAGGGGCGCGTAGTTGAAAGCCAATGGCAAAATAACACCTCGGATAAAAATGCTTTTTATTAAACAACGCGGGATGCAGAAATTCTAATCGCTGGTGCTGCTACTAACTAACACCCGTGGGACACTTTGTGAGTACTTAATATTTGAAATGCGAATGTTTATATATTTTAATTATTTGTAAATGTAGCGTTCGCAAAAACCAGGGTGAAGTTACGTCATGACTCTCGTATGAATACGAGAGTCATGTTCCAGGGCTATATCTGGGGTAACCTCAGTTGTATAAGTGACTCGAAGGGTTTTCAACTTAGCATACACTCCCGAACAATTTCATTGGATCGTGCAGCTGTCGCTCAAGGCAAAGTGACCAACTCCACCCACCAGTGGGCTGGGCCGCCGAGCTTCATTCCTATCAATCTACCTTTCTGGCCCCTGACAAAGCAGAAGGGCAGCTTAATGACTCTCTTCTTCGAGTCACTTATACAACTAAGTGCCTCTCTTAGAGAGTCAGTTGGGGATCATAACACTCCCGTATGATCACCCCGCTGATAGGACCGATCCAATTAAGGTCCACCCTTTCCCAGGGACACACGTGCGCCACCCTAGAGTGTAGCGGTAGTCGGCTCCACGCCCAGAGTCCTCACCCTGGCTAGAACCTGTGGGATTAGCGGTGGGAAGGCGTAGAGCAGGCCACTGGTGCGCCAGAGCGTCCAAGGCTAGGTCTGCCTGTGGCAAAGAGGCCCATTACCGGAACTCCGTAACGTGCAGGACGTCGGCGGTGCCAGCTGATGAGGGGAGATATCAGGGATCTCCATATATGGGCTTAATTGCGACAGCATGTCGCATTTACTATGACATCAGGGATCTCCATCCCTATGATGTCACGAGACCTGGGCTTTTTGGGGGGCATTCCCATGTAATGGGATGATGAGTGACTGACAGGCATTCCCATACTGGGGATAATGAGTGATTGACAGGCACAATTTCATATAAATGTGACCTGCAGTCGCAATTAACATAGGTCCTATCATCGAAGAGTATACTGTATGTATTTGTAAATGAGCACTGTACTTTGAGAACAAGATAAGTAGGCTGAAATTTGAAGTTTCTTCTTAAATTATATATAATTTTCTGTTGATCTAATGAGAAATGAAACTTCAAAGTTTTCCTCAGATGTTTACTGCGATACTGAAAGGTTTGTGGGAACGGGAGACTTGTACTTCTATAAGCATATCAGCTTATCATCTTCTCTCTCCAAATGCAGTTAACACAAAGTAGACAAAGCTCTGCTTGTTACTAATGTATTCTGAACACTGAACACTTAAAGCGGCTATCTACAGTAGCACCAAACTGTTAAGACAGCCAGCAGGTCATGTGACTGAAAACACAAGCTGTAGCACACTAGCTGCTGTTGCCAAGGCGATATGGAGCAGAGTAGATGGAGTATCTCAGTGGTTCTCAAAGTGGGGACCCCACGGGGTAAATTAAAATAAAGCATCACAATCATTTTAGCATTATGTTATGCTTTAGCTATTGAAAAATAGCAGATCTACAAGCTCATACGAGCTTGTAGATCTGCTATTTTTGAAAAATCGAATCTGATCTCAGGTCAAAATGGGTTATAAGCCAGGCTAGTTCTCCCTGACGACCCCCCCCCCCCCCCCCCGCAACTCAAAATAGAGCAATAGACAATGTACTGCATCACTCAAGAAGAGACAGGGCTTCCCAGGATCAACAGAAGTCATAGCAAACTGCTGTCAATCATTGGCAGCCAGGTAGCGATGGACTTTTTATTGACAGGCTCCTCCATCAATAAATGATGATGTAGAGCATCCAGGAACACATCTCCTCAGTCTAGTAAACTGCTCAGCACTTCAGCAGCACGCATGTTTATTGCATTTATTTTACTGCAATGGCAAAAGAAAAGAATAACACATCAACAACAAGCAAGATTCTGTAATCACTCTTAGGATACAGAATCTTATATTTTTAGAAAATGGGAAATTATTACATTTGTGGCACTGATCAATGAGGAATTACACATAGGAATTGCAAATGAATCGCTTATGAGTTTCTTGCTTTGATCAGACAGAGACAGGCATGTAATTAATTGAAAATATACTGTAACTCGAGACCACAAGGAAAATACTCTGGGAGAGAAACCAAGCTACTGTAGTAGGCCCAAGGAGAAAACCAAGTCAATTCTATTTTGTCAGCAAATACAAATGCTCACCAGTCCAAAAATATATGGGAAGAGATAAAAGACTTTGGTTCTCAAACAGAAGTAAAACCTTGTAAAACGAAAGTATTGTGGAAGAATGACTAATGACTAATGGAGCCAATTTTACACACTCAGTTGAATGAAGGACTAGGATTTTGCGGTGTAGTGCAGAGGCTACAGACCGATTACTCCTAAAGTACATTTACCAAACAAGCATGGACCTTTTCCAAAGGGTTTAAAGCAGGGTAGAGTTGTCACACTCCACAACAAGGAAAGCAATCAGGGTTGGGGAAATATAGAGTATGGAAAAACTCTTCCAAATTCAAAAGGCTTATTTGGGTCTGCCCTGATAGTGTCACATCAGCTACTGTATGTTCAGTCTGGTTTAGTGGTTAGTCAGCCAAGCTAATACATAATATGCAGGTAATCCAAAGCATTATCTGATAAATGGTCCCTCCAGAACACAGAGACCCACGACTTCTGAGCAGTTGGCATGCTTTCAGTAGAGCGTGCTGAACAAATCAAAATTAATCAGGGATAGAACTTACAAGAAGCAGGACTGGCCCATAGATAGATAGACCCTAGCTTCGGAAACCCAGACGTTTTTATTTCCAGGGATAGATAGACCCTGACGAAGACCTTTTGGTCGAAACACGTAGGTCCTGTTATTTATTTGCCTTGCTCATCATCAAATAAACTATTTAATTTTTCACCAAAGACGGAATGCCTTGGATTATTTTCTTTTCAAGTCTGCAATTTACATTTTGACAAGCAGTACTACTTGGAGGTATTTATGAATTATTTAATATATCATTAGGTCGTAGTAGCCTCCCTTTAGCTATTACGTTTGTGCCTTCTCAGAATGTTTTTAGTGGTCAGGTCAGAGTGCATCTCTGCCCACTAGGTGTGCACACATACATTTCCCATGCATCACAAATCACTCTTTCATACACTATTACACACACTGGGATCTATTGTACCACCAAAAAAAGAAAGAAAAATAAATAAATCAATACTACATTTGCTACATTATTTTTTACTTAGTCCAGTGATACAAATAAAATAAATACAATCCATTCTATTTCATTTGTGCATAAACCAACTTTCTTGTCAAAAGATGGTTGTGTTTGAAATATGGCATAAAGGGATTAAAAATTGAAGTGTCTGACAGCATACAGTATTGAGTTTATTCAGGGATTACATTTAATTCCACCCACATTCAGAGGCACGTCCCTTCATACAACCTGTTCAGGGTCATCTCAGCATCTAACTCGACAATATGCAAATCTGGCAGTAAGCCTGAGATATAAAAAGCCTAAATATGTCCCAGCACTGAAAGAATTCTCCTATTAGTGCGATGGAAGATGGCAGTTCTTATGCAGGAATATGACACACTTGTGCACTACACCCACACAGGCATATACAAACTTTATATACGGCATATGTGCGCGCACATACCTGTATGTACGCACGCACACGTGTGCACACACACACACACACACACACACACCTCATTTCATGCGCCAAAATACAAGGATTTAATGACGGTAATCCATTTTGGATTGGAGGGTCTCCAGAGTGTCTCCTGGTGGGATGTGTGAGATAAGTGTAGCCACGCCCATCCCTCAGGTTTGGCATTACTCCTGGTGGGTGCTGTCCACGAGAGGGGCAGTGGAACAAGGCATCCGGAACAAAGACAGTGGTGGTGCAAATATTTGCATACGCACACACACACACACACACACACACACACACACACACACACACACACACACACACACACACACACACACACACACACACACACACACACACACACACACACACACACACACACACACACACACACACACACACACAATCATTTCCCTTGACAAGCACAGGAGATGGACTGGTTCTGTTCACACTTCTTGGTGGAAGTGGCTGGCTCCGAGACATGCTTCTATAGGAAGACAGTGGGAAAGCTTTAGATTAATGCCAGTACCCCCACCCCAGACACATTTAACGTGTACAGTATGCTCACAATGACCATATTCACATTCCCCCCACACACACACACCCCCCACCCCAGTGAATATGATACAAGAGCAAAATCGCTGGTATGTGCATATAGTAAACTGTGTATTAATCAGTATTAAGCTCAGTATTAATATATATGGCTGCAGTGACATGAACGAATGAGACTACATATTTTTTCATTGACAAAAGAGCATACTGCACTTCAAGGTCAAACTCAGTTCTACCAGTAAGAGAGTGGTCTAGATTAGAATCCACTTCTGTTGTCACTACTCACTACGCCACTGGGTGGCAGTGTGGTAATACTAAGCTCCACTGCAAACCACAGAGCACACACTGGCACATGTGGATTCAGAGAGACAACCTACTATTGCAGCCCCCCCCCCCCCACACACACACACACTCACTCTCTCTCTCTTATCCCCTTACTCTCATCACCTGTGTCTGTCTGCGGGCAGGCCGAGCTGGTTGGTTGTCAGGGTGGTTAGGTGCCCATGGCCCAAGGCTTTGATTGGAATAGAAGTCCATGGGATACACATTCTGCCAGGCCACCTGCTGCAGAGCCACGGCAGCCTGGAGAGAGAAAGAGACAGGGAACAAGAAGATTGATTAACAAGAGAGAGAAACATTTGAGGTAGTTAGTCACATATACTGTAAGTCAAGTCACATTTAATTGTGTAGCCCAGGATCCTTAATCACTAGTGTAGTCCTTTTCTAAACAAACAAAACAACACCCCCTCTACCATGTTGTACAAAGCAAAAACAGCTTGTACTGTAGGTCTGCAATTTTCAATATGTATGTCCAACATATGGACAGTTTCAAAGTGGTTAACAGGAATACAAGCCCTGTTTACGGTACATGTTTGAATGGCCCCAGTAGTACAGACCCATGGAGAAGTCATGGGACAGACTCACACAGCAGACATGTGTCACAATTGAGTCTGGATACATTTAGTCAGAGTTATCAAGGCTGCTGTCTCTGCAGTTACACTGCATGCCAAACCAGCTGCTGCAGGAGAATGGCAACCATTGCATAATAATTCTAAAACTCTACAGTATGTGGAATAGAATTGTCTCTGAATTTTTATTGAGTGTATACATGGCATGCATGATTTAACTCTATTCACATACTTAACAAGTCCTAATATAGATAGCTCCCTATGGGATTATTGACCAAATTATTCATATGAAAAATTATTCATATGAAATTATGGGTAGTCAATGAATCTCCTTCTTATGAAGCCATATGTCCAAAAGCACTACAGCACTTTAACCACAATTTTTGGGCAAAGAGATTTGGTGTAGGGGGGAAATGAAAGGGGCAATATTAGACACCTGGATGCCCCAGATAACTTAAGCAATGTATAGGGTTTATACACTAAAATGCTTAGAAATCTAGCAATGTCAAGGTCAGGAACAATAGTTGGGGCTACTGCACAGGGACATTTTCGGAACCAGTAGTTTGCTAGCATCCAAAGATGTGCTGTGGATTTTTTAACACAATCTGTGCTGAAACGAGATAATCTCGTGAATAGCTATTGTACACCACTGTGCCAAAACAAGATTACGAGATTTGATTAATTGGCATTAATCTGTAATGAAAAAAAGATATATACTTTTTTATTCACTCACAATCAAATTTAGACTGTTCTAAGTCTAAATTTGAAACCGACGTGCACGTGCTTGGGCGTGCGCTTATTATTCGCTTTTCTGCTCAAAATGAGAGAAAATCGGAGGTTTGGGAGCTTATAAATCCATGATCAACATTGCGCTGATAAAAACCCACAGGCTACAGTGTAACGTGTAACGGGAGGGAATGTGTTAACTAGTGGGGCTCTTGAGCAATCACAGATTGAAATAACCTCTTTAATGTAGGCCAATTAACCCACAATATAATGTATATGACATTTTATTCTATTTACTTCCATAATGGGGAAACTTTAGTGTGGTCACTGGTAATAATTATGCATTTACCTTGCAAATAGCACGTCTGTAATAAATTAGTTCATGAATCCATAAGCCACTGTTATCCAACTCTTTAGACTACTTCAGACAGAATATCTGACACCTACAGTATTAGCAGGTCCACTCAATCGACAGTCACACCATTGCATCATGCATCCATGGTTGGTCATACCTGCTATTTCAAGCTGTGACACTCGGCGTCGATCGGCAGGTTTTGTTAGTGAGGTTAGCGAGGTGCGAAAACTGCGAATGGCTTTGGGGGCTTGCGTGCATCTTCAAAACTACCAGCACAGCCCTAGCGACAGCTCAGCCCTGCTAGCAACTGTGAGGATATTATGCATTAGCCGCAATTTGCAACTCTAGATTTGTTTTATAATGGGATGAGTTTCAAAACCCTCCATTGACTTTCAAACTGCAAAGCATTTGTTTCATAAAAATCCATGAGCTACTTTCTGTCAAAAACTTCTGTCCAGGTAAAAGTGTTGGGGTTTGGAAGCGTTTGTCGAAGTCACTGAACGGCTCTGCGTACCACCTGTTTTGAATTTTCACATAATGGAGGAGGCAGCAGTGCGACCCCTTAATAAAAATGTTTAGTATGTAGTAAGTACTGATAATTAAATGGTGCCGGTTCTAACTTTTTATAGTTCAGGTGTTAGTCCCCTTGCCAGAATTTGGACCTGGACATTTTGAGTACCCTAAGGTTTTATGTTAGAAATGTTGCTACAAGTAAGCATAATGAAATTTGGAAAATGTTGCCTTATATTGGATGTTGTTAATGTTACCCCAGCATATTATGCTAATTATGAAAATTGTCCAACATAATTATGCAAGTTAGCATCCAGCAGTTTCTAAATGCTGGGGACCCATACTCAACATTTCTAACATAAAACTTATAGGGTACTCAAAATGTCCGAGTCCACAATGGGGCTCTATGGGCTGGCAAGCAGACTATGGATGGGTTTTTTGGTTCAATAATAAGTCTAAAACCTTAAAGGCGCAGTGAAACGGAAATTGTGAACATCATGAAAATGGTGTTTCAACATGAAACACCGGTCTGAAGTTTCTGAACCAATCAGAGCGTCGCATCCCTTCAGGCGATGGGACGGTAGCTAGGGACGGTAGCTATGCTAGGCGCAACAGCGTGGTGTTGTTTGTTTATAAATCATATGGTCGGCCAGCACAACCAGTTTACTGTTATGTGGCTTATTTCTTCCATATAATGTTTTCAGATACATATTCTAGCGTGATGATTAAGTTGAAAGCGAGTAATACACTGTCTGGATGTTATCTGGAATGGAAATAAAAACGGAGTATTCTGTAATCAATAGCAGCTGTGATGGACGGACGCACAAATATGGGAAATTAAACGGGTGAGCTTCATTGTTATTGGCTTTTATCGATGTGTATCTCTACACGTCATCACGCAGCACGTTTTCGTTTTAATAAATAAATAATGCAATCGTTTTTATGGACCTTTGATATAAAAACACACAGAAATGAGAATTTTCACATTTTTTTGGCATCCATTGTTAGGTATGCCCATATAATGACCACGGATATGGTCTAAAAGTGTGAAAAACGTCTTTTTCATTTCACTGCACCTTTAAGTAATAATCAATCAATCTAATCATCATCACACACAGACTAAAAGGTCAAGTCTATTTATCAGTCCCACTCTAACAGTTCCTAATAACCCACGGGTCACATTACATTGATATATCATTCCAAACAAACTTATTTTTCTCCCATTCTCTTTCCACCAATTGCTGCAAATTCAAATAAACCTTTCATCCTCTTTGCAATTCATTAGTTTCCTCTCTGTTCCCATTCTCCTGCTTGGCCTCTATCCTCCATCTCCAGACTCTAGCCACTCCTCTCACTACCGCTGCCTCTCCCTTTGGAAGATAGCTTCTCCTGCTAATCCCTACACTGACAGGAGAGCCAAGTGTGTCTTATTGACTATAAATATAACATGAGACACTGAAAATAAGCACCTCCCCCAACCCACTGCTCACTTGCTACATCATAACACACACACACACACACACACACACACACACACACACACACACACACACACACACACACACACACACACACACACTTTCTTTTCATTCCCAATTATAAATGCCAGAGCGCACATCTGCGTGCAGTACGATACAGTTTTAGTAGGGCAGATGACTATTTGAATTAGCTTGCAAGTATGCACACACACAAATGTAGGTGCAGATCATTAACACGCGCCGGTATTGGTGCCAAATAGCGGCGATGGTGAGTGGCACACACTCTGCTACAAAGGGCCCCATGAGAACAAATTGCCACTTGCATGCATTCCCCCCCCCCCCCGTGTCATTAATCAATACTATCACCATCATTGCATGTAGCCCCATTTCATAAAGGTCCGTTAATAACAACTGATGGCCATGGACCAGCACTGGTTGATGCCATCAATATTTGAAATGATTTCCCTCTGAAATGTGTTGTACACACCAAGGCAATGGCTGTGATAAGATGTACAAAGATCTGCAGCCCGAACAACAAACATCAAGCAAGCCAAAAAGAGAGATAACTTTCAAGACAGTAATTCCCTTGGGGCCACAGCACTGCATCTTTGAGGGGAATGATTGATTGAATTAATAGTTGATATCAAACAAATGGCGGCCAAGTCACATACTGTAATAGCCCATTACCGCCAAACCTATCACAAAGCATGCGTGTCTTCAGAGACTCGCTACCCCATCTGCAGTAGCACATAAACATTTTACTTTGAAATGGATCTCTATGTGCTGCTATCCCATCCGTCTCTTTCACATTTTGAAAATAAATAAATTACATATAACAACAACAACAATATGGCAGTTGGGGAAGCAGTGCACCATTGCAGCCATTAGGGGGAGCTAGTCTCCTGTGCTGCTCTACTGTGTGAACAGTGAGTGAGTGAGTGAGAGAGTGAGAGAGAGAGAGAGTGAGAGGACCACTGCACTCATTGCAGGGTGGGGCGTATAGGGATCACTATCCATCATGTAGTCCTTATCGTAGGTCAGCTCAGTGGCTACTACAGGACATCTATGAAGGGCTTTAAGAGTGGGAAGTCATGCACACCCGTGTGTGTTTCTGCATGCGTGTGTGCACAGTGTGTATGCAATGGAAGTTTGTCCTCCTTTGATAGTGAGCGATGGTTCCTGGTGTGTATAGAGAGAAGGCGTGTGTTTACTGTTTACCTCGTATGGAGACAGCAGGGGCTTGGAGAAGGCTGTGCCCCAATCGATAGACAGACGTGGGCAAGCGATCTGGACCCACCTGCAGGGAGGAAGGCAAGGAAGGGAGGCGAGAGAGAGAGAGAGAGGGGGGGGGGGGGGGGGGGGGGAGAGAGAGAGAGAGGGGGGTGGTTGTTGGTTTAGTTGGTTTAACACAGATATCAAAGGACTGAAAGAGACAGAAGGGCACAGGGAATGGTATTGGAGAGGCAGGACACATCTCAGACTGCAGGCTGCACGCACGTGGATACATTTGTGCACTGACTTGGTGCGCCAAGCCTCTCTGCTCCAACTGATCTCTGGCATCTGTAGCAGAGATCTGTCCTGATTTGCACAACTGCAAACACATTCACTCTAAGCTATCTGAATGTATATCCAGCAAAGCCGGGGAGGGATGCTGAGAGTGGGGGCGGCGGATTGGGGGAACTAACAACAACAACGATAACGCAGGGTGAGAATAGGAGACATGGGGCGAGGGGAGAGAGGAGGGAGAGGTTAGGTGAACATGAATAAAAAAGCAGCCCAGTCTCCACAGAGCTAGCCTACATAGCTGGCAGACATGGGGGGGTGGGGGGGGGGGGGGGGGTGTTGGTGTGAGTATTTGATCGAGAAAGTCATAGAGATAAGGGAGGGAGGAAACGAAAGTGAAAGCGATAACAATATAGATGTAAGTTGATATGGTGGAAGAGAGATGGAGGTGAAATAAGAGCGAGAGAGAGAGGGGAGGCAAAGGGAGAGAGAGCAAAGAGCCAGGGTAGACTAACAGTGCGTTTTAACAACGGTGAGCGACACTTGAATTTCATTGGCTATCGCCTAATCGCCCACTATTGCCGGGCGACGTCGCCCAAAACATGAATTATTTTCATCTATTCAGCGTTCCCCCGCCCACTTTTCGACCATCGCCTGCTATCGCCTGCTATCGCCAGTAGTTGCCGGTTCCCATAGACAATTAATGCACTTCCGGAAAATTCGTCTGGCTGTCGCCCGCTGTTAAAACGCACTGTAAGTACATTGGCAGAGAGGTGTTTATGTTTATGTAACGAGGAGAACGTGGACGCAGCTGGAGGTGAAAATGAACGACATGAAGATGGAGACCAATGTGAAAGACGCTTACGAATTGCCAGGGTTAGCTCTTACAGATCAATGCTATCCTGCGCTACATCTATAAGATAAGAAATATCAACAAGAAATATCGACATCCATGATTTGAGTTGCGGCATACATAAATGCTTGGGACACAACGGCAAAGATGCCCGGTAAACGTCCTCCACTTCTCTCTGGAGGTGGAATGTATCTGACGTTACGATATTATGTTTGATATTAACTCTTTAATATAAAGGTAATACACCCCTCACTCACAGAAAAGTGCATTCTAACTTTATTTACTCAACAGCGCCTATTCATCATATAGTTGGCACTCATTCATATCTGGGAAGTGCCCAGTACAACAGTTGGCCAGTGACCTGCTCCCCTGGAGAGATGGGAATTGTCTACCTTGCTCAAGGGCACTTCATGGGTCCAACTGAGGGAGGAGAGCGTGCTGCCCTGTGCAGACAAACTGAGCTAGAAAAGTGGTAGAATTCAATGATAACCTTTAAGAATTTCAGCTTCTATTCACACTGGAGCCATTTAGCCTACAAAACACAGTACACATACATACATACGTATATACATTATGGCCTTAGCCAATACACACGGGCTCAGACGACTCAAATTACAGGAAGCATATGTAGGGAGAGAACACAATAGAAGGTATGTGCATGCTTAAAGTGAAGGCACATCGAGTGGCAAATCGAGTGGCAAAGCCACTCAGTAGGCATTCCTGCATAACTTCCGGGTTATATACTGTATATACAGAGAGCGAGCTTGAGTGGGTGTGTGTGCATACTGTATAGGATAGCACCTGCATATAATATATAGGTATTAGGTAATTAGGTACACCTGAGTTCAATGGAGCATTGAGAGTACTAGCAAAGGGAGCATGACCGCAAAATAGCTAGCCAAGAACGCTCCAAAGAGCCAAGCACTCAGTGAGGGGTATGAGTGAGAGACAGAGAGATAGAGAGATAGAGAGAAAGGGAGAGAGGAACCATGAAGAGAGGAGCCATGAAAGAGGGAGGGCAAGAGCATTCTTCCCGAGGAGTTTCCTGATTGGTGCACCGTGCCAGAAGGGACTTGGCTAATATTAGCGCAGTGGCTGGTCCAGCTCACTAAAATGCCTGGTGACACGGCAGGTAAGCACGCAGCATCCAGTCCAAATTCAATTTCCAGCCAATATATGGCCTCGAGTCTGCCAAAAGCTAGCTGTAGATGGGACGAGAGAGAGAGAGAGAGAGAGAGAGAGAGAGAGAGAGAGAGAGAGAGAGAGAGAGAGAGAGAGAGAGAGAGAGAGAGAGAGAGAGAGAGAGAGAGAGAGAGAGAGAGAGAGAGAGAGATAAGAGCGCCAAGAGACTCATTGCAGGGTGGAGCCTGAGCACAGAGAGAGACTTCTACCTCTAGTTTGGGGGTTGTAAACTGCCACATTTTGCCAACAACTACTCTGCATTGTCTTCTACTTCCATGCAGGTGCTAATGAAATGTCCCACCAGCCGTGACAGATCCCCACCAGGCCGGGTTAACGATCCAGGGCTCTGTTGCGACCTGCTTTAGTGCCACTATGAGACCGATTTGAAATATTATTTGGGGAAGCGGTTCTTCCTTGGCCTACTGGGTGTGTTTTACGTCAATCAGAAATGATGACTGTGGCAGTTTGTGCACAACGGCCCACTTGTGCAAACTTTGAAATCTAATCGTAGACAATTCTGATGCAATCTGAAAGATCTGACAGATACACCACCATCACGTCATTTCAGAGATAAGTTGTAGAAATATTTGTGCGTTTTGGACAAAATGTAGGAGCAAAAAGAGTTTCTAAAAAACAAAGGCGGAAATGGGCATGGCCTATATGGGGATATATATATATATATATAGTTGCGTCATGATCATGATGGAAGGAATCCTTCTAGGCCTACTGGGAGTGTGCATGCAAAGTTTCATGCTGTTCGGTGCAGTAGTGCCTGGCAGACGGACGGACGGACAGAGAAACAGCCGTATACTGAGTTCGTTATGTTAGTGTTAGGGAGGTGACTTATTAGGAAAAGGCAGGAAATCTGTGTAGTTTTCTCTGATCCAGTGCCTGATTTGGAGATATTTAAAAAATATATATTAGGCAAGTTAAATTGAGAAGATAAATGCTGAAAGTTTGAAAATGTATTATTACTATTTAAGTTCTTGACAGTCCTGATCCCACTGTCGAACCACCTCTTTAAAACACAATCGGCCACAGGGCGAGGAATGATAGGGGCTTCCCATTGAGTCATTCTCAAGTTTGAAATATCTAATATGAGATTCTTGCCATGCCTCAAATGTGCACAATATAATAGGATTCTTTGTTATTAAGAGAGGTTCAGTCAGGACAACTCATGAATGGAGTGGAATGAATGAAATATATATTTATTGAATATAAAACGAGCAATACATTTATTATGGTTTGGCGATGAATTGGAGCAGCAAAAGTTTAAGCAGACAGCAGCGCAGCAGTATCAGTATGCAGCAGCAAGCAAGAGGGATGAGCAGTGCAAACTTCAAGTTTATATAGGCGGTATGAAGATGGAATGAGTGTGTGATTGGACAAAGTGAATCATGTGAATGAGAAGAATTAGTGAATTAGTCTTCCAAAAAGTTTTTTCCACCCAAGAAACTGATCTTGAAAAGCGGGGTCGTCTTCTAATTAGGCTTATATTTGGGCCAATATGGTAGCTTGTCAGGAGGGCTGGGCAAGACAAAGTTAAGACTTTGAGGCTTGTTTGCACAACATGAGCTTGAGCTCACGCCTCACTACATCACCCTCTGTGGCCCATTACACACTGACACTGTTATTGGGACTTCTACCTGCATGACTGTGCTTCAATTACACTACACTCACAGTCCTGACTCGAGGCAGGGAGAAACAATTAACCTTTCAACGTGGAGGGAAGCTCAAAGCAATCACCTCACCAACAGAAAACGTCATTTAATTAAGACAAAAATATATAATTCGAGTGAAGGTTTGGGAAGGGGAAATTCACACAGTAAAAATACAAAGTTCAAAAAGCAATGGGGGCTATTTGCGGTCTAGTTGAAGTAAGTGTACATTATCTGTGTGTGGTGCACAGATATCTCTACAGTGGTTAAAAACAAGCCTGGGGACAGCCTAATTACACACTTAAGAGAGTCTGCTGTGTGCGCGCGTGCGTGGGTGTGTGCATGTAATGACAGTAAAAGGCTGGGAGGTGGTCAATGTGGTACAATGTGCTGTGTAGGCTAGAGCTGATGAACAGCTTTTGCTAGTTGCTCTTGCTAGTTGTCGACAGTAACTTACTGTACTTGAGTACTGTACTTACAGTAACAACATTTTTCAGTATCTGTACTTTACTTCAGTATTCTCGCTTTCTTTATCTCTCCCTCCTTCAGCAAGACAAGAGGCCCTACCTACACAGGTGCCTATTTTGGTGTCCGTGTCTCCTCCGAACTAGAAAGGATTAGTGGCTGTGATAAATAACTATCTACAGCTGTGCAGTCTCACTGTGAATGGACCCTTGTCAAGAGTCATGACTAAGTATAGCTTATAAAAGACCAGGGTCTTGCCAGGTCACTGGCTGTCTGCTATCCTTGTACCTCCACCTGATTCATTTCGAACAGAACCCTGCCACACAGACAAAGTCCTCATAATATACTGTAGAATCACAACAACCCACACATTCCATGAGTCAGTCTTGCGAATTAAAATGCACAAGCTACAGTATTATCAAGATAAATTGTCCTTTGGCTAGGGGGCATATATCCTAAAATGGTCAATTATGGAAATGACTTACGTCGAAATTTTGAAAGATTCTTCTAAATCCGATTTTTCAAAAATAGCTAAATTATAACATAATGTTTAAAACACCAAAAGGGGTTCCTGCCCAAAATGGGTTTAAAAAAAGAGCTCCATTGACTTATATTATTTTTTAAGTAATTTAATATATTAAAAAGCATAAAACATATCTGAATTTGTTTTGTGAAGGTACTTATGGAGCCTACTGGCATTGAGCAATCTCTGGACAGATAAGACCGGTACACACACAGACCCTCCCATGCTAGATAGCTAGCCTCCTGCAGAGTCACGCTATACAGACAATATTTGTGGATCTCCACATGGGGAACAGCATGGTCCATTATAAAATTAGTTAGTCAGTAGTCCTAACTAAAGGTAGTTCTTTCGGAGTTGATAAACATTTCTACCAAAACGTTCCATGACTTTCGGAGAGCATATTTTCGTATCAGTTCTAATTTGCATTGCCCTGAGCCAAAAGAGCCTACATGCCGTATACACTTAACCCATTCTGGGCTGACATAGATAGGATGTAGAAGACATTTTTAGAATCTGATCTCAGGTCAAAATTATCCCCCCCATCCCAAATCTTTATAGATGAGCATGAAACATTGCACGCATGCACTCCCAGTCCAGTAGGCCAAGGAGGAGCATCCACCCCCACTCTTTCAAATAGACCTCACGGTGGTGCTACAACAGGCTGCTTTATTTACTTTCCGTGGATCATGATGCAATTCCCTCTGTAGGATATCTATTCCTGCCATTTTGCGTTTTCAGATCTTCAGTCAAGCAAATGAATTCACACTACACAGCTGGCTCTCGTTTGTCAATGGGACGATGAAACAAGCCCAGATCGAGCCCAGCAATCACTTCAAGACAGTGCTCACTTGGTCATATCCTGCAAATCACAGTGTAAGAATGGACAGGTGTGGCTATTCTGCTGTTGGGAAACAGACCTAGTATGAATAAATAATGTAAGTCCATTGTTTTAATTAAGTGCCCACATCACTACAGCTGATAACTGCATGATGATTTTGCCTTTGGCATTGGCTGACTAGAGTTGCTTCCCCCCCATGTTGCCAATATCAAACGTTTTGGTACATAGCCTGTATCCAGGAATATATGCCACCCTTTTCACATTGGCCTGTTATAGCGCCACCAACAGGTGTATTTTTGCAAAACACATTTTTGAAACAAAATGTCTATAACAGGCCACCCTTTTCACATTGGCCTATTATAGCGCCACCAGGAGGCCACAACCTGACCTGCCCTGGTGGCGACCTGTGCCCCTTGTGGCACTTTATCTAGTTATTATTTTTTCTTTCTTTCTTATTCCCCCAAATGAATTGCAATGTTGATATGTCTCCCCTATTCTGAAGCCCAAATTGTTTTTAACTAAACATTATTATTATTTTCTTCTTGCCTGCAGTTTCTCTACAAATAACACAAGCTATAGGTGCACATGGATGCAATCTGGTCCATTTATGCATCAGACTCTGATGAAGATGCAGTACCCTTTAAAGTGAATTCTGAATTGGTGCCAAAAACTGTGCGAAACGGTTGAGAAATGACAGAGTTACCGTGTGGGGGTCCTATTTCAGTCATTTTATTTTTTTAAATATTTTTTTAATTGATAAATATTTGTACAACACTTGAAGTCATTATGTAGATAATTCTAGCGTCTGCTCCCGTGCTTGCGGTTATGGTTAGGCTAGGAGATGAGGTGGGTTGTCATTTGTCAGACCAATGATTAGTCTGAACAACGTACTGCACCCGATAATTCCACATTCTGATTCCTGTTACTGAAGGACACATATGACTTTTTTAAATTGTATTTCCTCCTCCTACTATCCCCACTACGGCAGGGTTTTCCTTTTTTCCCTAAACATAATCAATAACGTCTGTCGGTTCACAATCTCTTCATGTGTCAATATTCTCGATTTTATATATATATTTGTGTGTTCTCTATGGAATGGAATTTGTGCATGATTCATACTGCTCTCTTCTTTAGAATGTATAATGGTTTATGGTAGTCACGTATGTGTCACTCATGGTATTTTACTAACGTATCAAAACAGCCGCCTCAAGTAACAGTGCTCCAACCTATAGCCCACTCTTACTAATCTGTCAGACCTTCTGTCCTTCTCTCACCCACTTGTTCACTCGCACATCACACCACGCATTATCCTACAGGGAGAGGCCAATGTGAGGGAGGGCAAGGACTTCATGTGCCTGTGTTTGTGTGTGAGAGAGTACTTGTATTGCTATACTTGTGACTGATAGCTAAAGTACCTATAGTATAGTAGAATTTGAGAAAGTCATTGATTGGGCCTCAATCCAGAAATGTGCTTACGATTAAAAATGCTTTCCATGAGCATAGACTGATTCATCATTCTTCGTCTTAGCTTAGGTATACACACATCTGCTACACGTCTTTTATTATATGACCCTATATGGAGTTGCCTGATGTAATCAGTATAATATGCTGCCCACCATTATATATATGAGCATTATGCCAATACTGTATAATGACATGTCGGTTGGACATGCGCTTCTGGACAACCAGATCTACATCTATAACTCTATATCATAATATGAGCATATGGTTGGATTGGCAGTTCTGGGAAACTGCATATCCGGCAGACTGCATGCCAGGCACCACACTCCGGCGGCATGTGCGGCACATTTTACGTTGATCGGTTGGTTGGTTCACAAGAACTTCGAAGGACAGATACACCGATACGCATGCACACTCACGCACACACACACCTATAGATTTAGTGTGTGCGGTTTCTACCACAGTGACCACAATTTGGCAAATTGATTACAGGAGCCTATGCAGGGTTTCCACTATTTTTCTGGCTGGCCAACATGACAAATTGTCTGACCATACGTTAAATTAATTGGCCATAATTAGGGTTGTCCCGATTAACCGGGTGATCGGAAATTGGCTCCGATCACATGATTTTCAAAAGATCGGAATCGGGGAGAAAATATCGGATTTTTAATTGTCTAATGTAAATCTCAAAGAAAGATGTATAAGCAATGAAGTTTTGTAAATTATGTTTTGTTTATGATACTATAGTTTTCCTTCTGGTCCCAGTCAGAAATCATCAAACAAAGACTAGTCACACTCAGAGGCGTGAAAGACACCTATGATGAAAACAAAGGAAATGAAACCCCCGATATGCAAGATGGAATAGGTGTCTGTAGTACTCTCTCTGAATGAGAGAGATACTCTTTAAGAGTTTTAACCTGACTTCAGTTCTATAAGCTGTAGAACTGTATTCATCACTCTAATTAATCTTTATTTTGCTATGATCCCATGCTTTCATAGAAATGACAAAAAAAACACAATGACATTGTGTTAAATTAATTATTCATTTACCATTCTAATAAAAGTATAGTCACATTTTGCCTTTCAATAATTGAAAGTCTCAAAATGTGATCGGGGCATCCCTAGCCATAATGTAATATAACGTACACATCATATACTGCATGTACAGTACATGGCTGTCACATGTGCATTCACTTTCCAAAAAGTTCTCTCTTTGGAAAGTAATGGCTGCACTACATTCTCCTCTTTGCCTTTCTTCTGACTGGCAGGCAGATAAATCACATTGACTGAAGTATGAAGCTCAAGCTTGTGCAACGGATATTAACTTTAGAAACTTTAGAAGTTTGCTTAAGATTCTAATAACAGCTTCTGGCAGGAGAACAGAATTGCTTGGCAAACAGTGTTTCAACTTCAAAACTGTGAACATAAAGGAAATGTAAAGGAAAATCTAAATGCCTCTCTGAGAAATGGAACTCAGTGTGTGAGTGATTTGTGAGTTTACTCATAATGTACAGGTAAAATTCATGGATTGAGTGAGCTCATGTTCAGTAAACGTATCTTTTGGATAATAAAGCAAATAAAGTACAATATTAATGTATTTTGTAAAATAGGCCTATTGTGCTTTATTGATGGAGTAAAGTAAAGACCAGTAACATTCCTTTGCCTATGCTACATCAGTAAAATCCAGTTGTCACAAGCATCTTATAGTATTAGTATTTCATATTAGTATTGATTAGGCAGAATGTTTATTCCTGCTAGTGTGGCAGGAATTATATAATTTGATTTCACGAGACATCAATTTGATTTATGATGAAGCTATTATTTGGCAGCTCCCAGTTGTAAATGGTCTACTCGCTGAGTCTCCAATTAAACGTGCAATGTTGCTCATAGAATTAGCTCCATATGCTGTTGATTGCAGTGTTGATGTTGTTGATCATGATAGATACACTGGTTCAGGTGTAGGTCTGCTATTTTATTTTAAATCGTGAAAATATTTATTTCAGAAAACTGGAGGATTTAGAAGATTTATTTATTTATTTTGAGGTCAGGCCTAAATGGATTAAAGGTGTAGGACTAAGTCCTGAATGTGTGGGCATAATGATTGGGAGAAGTTGGGAGAATAATGGAAGAAAATGGAATGTCCGCAGTTGCACACGATATCCTGCTCCCCCGTCATTATCATTTTTAACCAAAAGTGAACAGCGTTTCGCCCATCCAGGGCTTCATCAAGTTCTTCAGAATAATGATTTGGTGACATTGTGGATATTAATGTACTTCCAGTTCATTGCCAATTTTATCGATGGCCTAGCAACCCAATACAGTGGTGAAGAGCTCGATCCAACTAAATAAATATAAACTCTTAAATGACGGAATATTTTGGTCAATGGCACTGAGCCGTTGGATTTCAAATCAATATTTCCTCAAAGTCAGTGAATAATATGTTAATGACCCAACGCCCAAATGCAATATGGTCCAATGTGAAGGACTACAACACTGGCCAGTGCGTGCGCGCGTGAAGAATGTAAGTTACTGTGTGGCTTTATACTTACGCATCCACATCAGGCATCAAGTCCAGCTTGCTGGGGAAAATTTCAGACAGCAGCACTCGTGTGAAGGACCTGCCTGATGACTCAAGCTTCGACTCTAAGTGCTGAGGAGAGGAAAAAACAAACAAACAATGACCACGTGAGACCAGGGGGCCAGCAGAGGGGCCACTCCATTTCCCATAGGCCTCAAACCTTATTCTGCATGAAGGTAAAACTCCACAAACCTGTGTTTTATATCGCACATGCAGATTTGCACACATACATACAGTACATATTATTATGTACATAATTATGTGTGCTCTTACACACACTCCAGTAGGAGGTCCTTATTAGGTGCTTCAATGCTCTCTGCTCTAGCATGGTTTAGTTAACAATGTCATTAGCATGGCTAATTCCAGTAGCTTGCAAGAGACGGGACATTTGCAAAAGTGGATAAGAATTACCAGCCCATCACCCGTGCCTAATATGATCAATAAAGGTCTACGTAGGTAGACCTTTATCGATCTCCTTGGGGAAATTCAGTATCCTGTTATTAGACAGAAGTGTGTGGGAAGAGTCCATGGTCACTCAGGACCCAGGCAAGAAATGCAGGTGTCCTAGTAGTAACAGCAGTAATCATGAAACACAGTATGCAGTAGGTATGGTACAAGAGTAACGAGAGAGATAAGACTAATAATATATATATATTTAAATTAAAATAGATTAAGTGTCTGCACTTGGTCTGATGGAAAGGGGGCATACTACACACACCCACCCCTCTGGACTTCAACTTAACCAACAATAATCAATTATTAAGACATGAGGCGATTCTACAAATGCCTTCTAAATCAGTAGTTCTCCATTTATTTTTTAATTTTAATTTTCAAAAATAAATAAATAAAAAATAGCAGATGTACAAGCTCACAGTATATCTGAGCTTGTATATCTGCTATTTGTGAATAGCCAACGCTAGTAAAATCTAAAATAACAAAGATGCTTTCCTAGTTTTAATGGGTTAAAATGCCCTATGCTTGCGATACTATCCTCGAATGGCTCCTTTGGTGAGATAAAGGCGAGAGCCTTTGCTGATAGCCAGTGTACTCGGGGACATCAGGAGAACATTTCTACAACTATGCTCTTGGACAGAGATAGCACTGTCCCCTCTGCTAGAGAGGTCATCTGTAAAACTCCACTCCTTAATCTGACCACGTCACCATGGGAAATCTGGTGGTACAATACACTCCAAACCCTTCCCTCCAAATCGACTGGAAAATTGTGGGTATTCCATCTCTGGATGATATTTTAACTTCCAGCACTAACTTGCGTGCGCGCGTGTGTGTGTAAGCATGCGTGTTTGTGTGTGTGTACGTGTGTGTGCGTGGGCATGCGTGTGCGTGCGTGTGCGTGCGTGCGTGCATCCGTGTGTGCCAAAGTGCAGATACACAGGGTGTATCTGTGTGTTTAACAGAAGGAGCACTGTCACAGTACAGGTTTGGAGATGACAGCTGAAAAGCTGCTCATCTCTAAAGCTCACTCTTCTGACAGGCCACGCTGAGGTGCCGCACAGATGTTGCCGAGTGGCCCCTCTCCAAAGTAATGAGGCCAGGATGAGAAGAGGCTACCAACTAAACTCAAAATGGGGGGAAAAAGGGATGAGAGGAAAACACATAGGCCGCTATGTAATTGTCTCAGGGACCCTACATTAAACACCTGTTGTATTAGTTAACGTTTACGCGCCAAACTTCGACAATCCCAACTTTGTGTCAACTCTGGTCTCTCGTTTGCCTAATTTAGATACTCATCATTTAATACTTGGTGGTGATCACAATTGTGTGATCAACCCCCATATTGATCGTTCAAATCCTAAATATTTAACTCCAACTGCAATGGCTAGAACTCTCACCGACCTCATGTCTCATTTAGGCTGTATTGAACCATGGCGCTTTCAGCACCCCACTGCTAGGGACTTTTCTTATCTCTTGCCTACAAGTTTCTTTCCCAATAATTTTTTGTAAGTATTGTTTATTATCGTACATTTTTCTATAAGTCTATTCTCCCCTCAGGGCTAGCGGGTGGGTGGGTGGGTATGTGTGTTATTGTCGGTTTTGTTTTGTCATGGATGGTGTTGTTGTTTTTTTGTTTTGTTTTGTTTTTATGTACCATGTTCCTTGTCACAAACTGTAAAGGGCAAGTTCCCCTCCGCTCCACAAGGAGACCCCACAATGGCTCAGGAAGGACTTGTGGCAGTGCCTCACTGCCTCCCTCACTTCCTCCCAATAAAGCAGGCCTGGATGATGCTCACTTGTCCTTTGTCTTCAAACACATGCACAGCCACCTTTGTGTTCACTCTGTGCATGGAGATGTTTGCCAATGCGTCTTTTGATCTTGTATCAATGTAAGTTATCCCCAATGATGTGGATTATCTTTTGTATTGATATTCTGATTTATATTATGAACTTTCTAGATGTATGGCTAAATATTATTTATTATTTATTATTTAAGCTCTGTCCACTGAGAGTATACCTGCTACTAGTATAACAGACTCAACCCAGCTCTTCACAGAAGAAGCCACCCCACAGTCTCAAACTATTACACCTAGTAGTCCAACTATACCTCACCAAACACAAACAGAGCCTCACCTTTCACCAAAGCCAACATTAACTTCCTCTCACAAAGAGGATCAAAACCCTTCACCACCTGGTGAAGCCATTCCAGGTCCTGATGTTAGACCTAAAAGGAATAGACGCCCCCCTGATTGGTATGGTATTTCACAGCAAAGGCAACCTGCACTGTCCCTCGGTGCCCTAAGTTCTCACAGCAGGAGGACTCGAACAAAATCATGCTTTAGTCTCCAGGCTAGGTCTCAATTAAGTAGGCATTCAAGCAGCAGTAGCCATGCTTCACACTTAAGTGATCTCCAAATCAGTGTTCTGGATGAGAAGAAAAGGAGAGATGAACTAGAGGAGCTTAAAAGGCAACGACAGGAGGAAAAGCAGCTTGATGAACAATGTAAGTCAATTGATGAGAGAGCCAGAGCTGCTCAGCACATGCAAGAGGATGCACATAAGGAGAGAGAGAGAATCGTCAGACAGGTCGGAATGGACCGACGCATCCGCATGAAAGAGCACCAGCTTCAATCAGCCCAACTTGTTTCCAGCTTTATTCATCAAAATATAATTTCTGACGAGCACCCTGAGGGAGCTGCTGCGCTCATTCCCTCTCCTGATGGAAAAGCCACGTCTTCATTCTATGGCCTGCCTCCCATATTCACTCCTGCCTCCTCAAGAACGATGAATGCTGACTCACATCCCCTAACATCATCAACTGCTCAGCCATCTCCAACATCCTCCATGCTTCAATCAATACAGCAAGATGTAGCTCCTGCCCAAGCCACTATGCAGCCCTTAGGCCCTATTCAGGCTCCCGGTGTGCCCTATGTAGCTCCTGCCCAAGCCACTATGCAGCCCTTAGGCCCTATTCAGGCTCCCAGTGTGCCCTATGTAGCTCCTGCCCAAGCCACTATGCAGCCCTTAGGCCCTACTCAGGCTCCCAGTTTTCCCTATGTAGCTCATGCCCAAGCTGCATCGCTGTCCATCCCTCACATGTCTGCCCAGACAATGCCATCCTCCAGTCACCATGCAGCTGCCAGTGTAACACACTCTGCCCTCTCTACTCACCATGTACTTCCACCTCCATTTACTGTCCATGCCCCAGCCTATACTGCGCCCATGCCTGGCCCTGTACAGCCCAGTTCCATCAGTAGTAGCCAACCACCAATGCTACAAGCCACATCATACCAGCAGCCACAATCTGCTTATTCACAGGTTCAAACCCCCAACTCCATGGATCTGTTTATAGCCTCTGCATATGGGATACCCAGGCCATCACTTCCTGTGTTCAAGAGTGGCAGAGAGACCGAATTCGCCCTCCAGTATGGCTCCGCCAGTGTCGGCGGTTTTCCAGTCTGGCTCCCGTACAGTGGTCGACCGCCAGAGTGGTCGTGTCGACGGCCGTGGTCCCCTGGATCCCGACCACCTGGTCACCCTCCGTACCTACCTGCCTCGTCCTTCGTTCCTGACTGGGGCGGCCAGTTCCGCTCCTATCCAGCCTCCGGGCCGTCCGCCCGAGGTAACCCCCTGTCACCAGCCTGAAGATCTGGTCAACACGTGGCGGCTGAATGCCTCTCACCAGCCCCAAGTTCGTGTCTTCCCAGACAACATACGCCCTGTTTCCAGACTAATCCCACTCCCTTAAATCCCAGAAGAAACCAACAACAGAAACAGCCATACACACCGTCCTGATTGAAGTGGAAGGTACTCTGAACTCAAAACCATGAGTAAATACATCTCATCTTTGGAGATTGTCCTAAATACATCTCATCCTTGGAGATTGTCCTAAATACATCTCATCCTTGGAGATTGTCCTAAATACATCTCATCGTTGGAGATTGTCCTAAATACATCTCATCTTTGCTGAAGTGCACCCGGTCAAGTAGTTACCCCAAATTCAAGGTACCAAAGCTCTGAACTTCCGTTTGGCTTCTGTGGCCCTAATGCATGGAATGACCTTGCTGACCCTGACCCTGTCACACCAAACGTGTGAAATGTTGTTGATGGGGCGGCCTGACTCCTCTCTTCCCCAGGCAATCTATTGTTCAAGTGATCAAGGAACGCATTTGCTGCACAAATCCGGGGGCGGCTGTCACAAACTGTAAAGGGCAAGTTCCCCTCCGCTCCACAAGGAGACCCCACAATGGCTCAGGAAGGACTTGTGGCAGTGCCTCACTGCCTCCCTCACTTCCTCCCTCTCACTCCCAATAAAGCAGGCCTGGATGATGCTCACTTGTCCTTTGTCTTCAAACACATGCACAGCCACCTTTGTGTTCACTCTGTGCATGGAGATGTTTGCCAATGCGTCTTTTGATCTTGTATCAATGTAAGTTATCCCCAATGATGTGGATTATCTTTTGTATTGATATTCTGATTTATATTATGAACTTTCTAGATGTATGGCTAAATATTATTTGAATAATATGCAATATATAATATATGATTAAAGGCCATACTATATTATAATTTAATGTTTATATAGAAAGATATTATAATTAGTTTATTTTCTTTGTTTATTTATAGAACCATCATCAAGGCAATCATCTGAATGTCAACCTTTATCCTACAAAATAAAACTGGATAATACAAAATCCTGCTTCCTGGTGGTTTGTGGCTCCAGTTTAACTTTATATCCTAACATTCCTTGTATGTCTTGTATTTAAAAAAATGGAAAAAAATGAAAAAAAAACACATTATTTTACTACAGTACTCAAGTGAATTGACAGACATGGCTCTGAGTGACAGGTCCCTGATTGGACCTGCCCCCTCTGTTCCTTATTGGTCCTCCCTGACAACACCAGTTTCCTGTTGGCTGGGCACTCTTCCTGTCTCTGTATAAAAGCTCAGTTGAACTTGGCCTTCAGCAGGGGATGACAGCATTTCAGCAGCAGAGAATCGATCCCTCTTGTCCTCTCTTGTGCCAGCCTTATTGTTTTCGTTTGTTCTTGTTCATTATGCCGTAAGTTCTGTTTTGTTTTGGTTAGCCCAGTTCTAGTTCATAGTCATTGTTAATTTGCTTATAAGTTTGTAAACGAATTATTTATCATTGCTTAACAAGAAGCCCGGTTCCTACCTTTTCCATGTAGGGGTGCCAGGTCTTTTCTTTTGTTAACTTATTGTAATTTTGGTTAGTTTAACGTTCTGTTAGGGCCTTTAGATAGGGGTAAACTTTTGATTTCCAGTTAGATTCGTTTTGTTAGATAGCACCCGCACCTTGAAGCCAAAATGTGAGAAGTTGTGAACCAAAAAATGTAAACTCTCTGCTATTGAACAAAAAGAGCGACTACCAATAAATTGAAGTTCTTTTTTCACCCTGTCTCCTCTCAAATTGTGTCATGTCCCTTCACCCTAGACGAAGGTCCATAACACTCGTGCTCAGATACACACGTACGCATACGCACGGACATTGCTGGTTGTAGGAGTGGTTGCACCACAGCAGATCAAATGGAGGAGAGAGAGAGAACAAAGAGAAGGCTGGAGGCATGTAGGAGCACAGCTGCAGGACAGGTCTCAGGTGGCTTTAACTCGAAAATCATTCTTAGCCGATCGATCGGCACGGATGCGTGTGCGTTGTGTGGACTAGCCCCTAGTTATGCAAACCCTTGCAGTATGTTGTGGGCACTGGGTCACACATGTATGCAGGAATACACACATACTAGGGGTTATTAAAGCATAAAAACACGGTTTCACCACGTAACTGTTTATAGCTGCAAGAAAAACTGCTTTCCCAGTATTTATAGTATACCTTGAAAGAAAGGCAGGTTGGAATGAGTCTGAAGTTTGCTTGCATACTGTATATGGGTGGAGGACCATTATGCCCTATTTTTGACAAACGGCAACCATACAATTTGACTTCTATGGTTGTATTGACCACACACACACACACACACACACACACACACACACACACACACACACACACACACACACACACACACACACACACACACACACACACACACACACACACACACACACACACACACACACACACACACACACACACACACACACACACACACACACACACACACACACACACACACACACACACACACACACACACACACACACACTAATCTATACAGTGAATTGTCTCATAACACAAATCAAAAGGCAGACAGCTAGATCAAAGGTACAACGTTCTATCAATTTCTTGGCCTCAAGATTCAAATGTGCAATCACAAGGTCACACAGCCGGGTAGATTGCTTGTCATATATAAAGAACATTTCACCATACCCATACAGCTTGTCAAGTGAAGCTGACAGGGAGAGACGGATATTACAAATGATTGCATAAGTGCCCCGAGGACACATAGATGGTTTGAATGAGGATAGGCTTATTGTCTACATTCCAGACATGTGTTTGATGCACTGCGACATGTAAGAAAAACACATTTGAAATATTGATAGTAGTCATTATAGTGCGATCCATGGGTATTTTCTGTCTATTGTATTATTGTAAATGTGATCACTTCAAACAAAGAATGAAAATTATGCATGTGTTCATTGTCTGAGTTTAATTGCTGGAAGGAAAGAAAACAAAAGTGCAGTCGCATTTTCTACATTTCCAATTTGTTTTGTTAGTTTGTGTCTGCCAATATTCAATTAGATTATTTTTTAGTCAAATTAATGGAAATTCCAAAAATCCCACAATCTTTTACACAGTTGCAATGTAGGGGCTGAGCTGTCTAGATTACACACACACACACACACACACACACACACACACACACACACACACACACACACACACACACACACACACACACACACACACACACACACACACACACACACACACACACACACACACACACACACACACACACACACACACACACACACACACACACACATTTACTGAGCAATGAGTCACCACATTTTCCATCAGAAGCAAAGATGCTACAATAGCTTCATTACATTATATGTCGAACCGTCCTAGCCCTGCAATGGTGGGTCACTGGATTACGTAAACGTGAATATCAGAATCACGCATCTATTTCTAGATAATGATTAACCAACACCTAACGTTAATTCACTTTGTTTGATGGTATTTTCTAATCTCTGCAATATATGAGCTTTTCCCACTGTCCCAACACTGTCCTCTATATTATGACTTTTGTAAAATAAAAAAATCTGATTTTCATTTCACATTCAGAAAAGCCTCTGGCGACCCCTCGGAGGGTCACAACCCCCAGGTTGAGAACAATAAATTCAGATTAATGGACAGGATCTTGAAGAGGCAGAGCAGTTCCCTTACTGGGGAGCCACAGTTTGTAAAGAGGGAGGTGGCAGGAAGGACGTGAAGAATAGATTGCCAAAAGCAAGAGGTGCATTCATCAGACTTAAAAAAGACCCGGAGCTCCAACAGCGTCACAAGAAGAACCTAAAACTGTACTTGCTATGGAATGAACTTCCCATTGCAATCAGAACTGCAGACTCACTCCCAATCTTCTGCCGTAGTCTGAAAACTCACCTCATCTCACCTCATCTCACTCATCTCACCTCACCTCACCTCACCTTGGCCAGTAGCACTTGCACTAGCCTCGACAACCTTACCTTACAGGTGTATGCAAAGGCTAAATCTATGTAATTTTGATTTATAATTTAGCATTAGATTAGATGTATGAATTAGCATAGCATTTTATGTAGACATAGCACACAGCACTGTAAAATGTATACTCATAGCTTCACTGTACAGATAATCCACTGTTAGACAGATATTATGTTCTTTGCTTGCTTATGATATTTGATGACTATTTCTATATATTTGATGTATTACGTTGTATTGTTCCTGCTTACTGGAAATCGCTCTGGATTAAGCCTGGATTAAATGCCTAAATTGTAAATTGTACAAGACGCTAGTGATGGCAGTATTGCTATATGGATGTGGAACGTGGAAAATGAACAAAGGAGACAACAAGGCAGTTGATGTGTTCCATAACAGACGCCTACGAAGAATACTCCGTATACATTGTCAAGATCACGTCAGTACTAAAGGCCTGCTAGAAAGAGCCGAGATGAAGCTACAGAGTGAGGAAGTGAAGCTGCGTAGATGGAATATGGTTGCACACATACTAAGACAGGACCACAACAATAACTGCCACACAGCATTGACATGGCAGGCACCAGAATGGAAACGAAGAAAAGGAAGACCAAAGACCACCTGGAGGCGTACCGTTGAGAAAGAAAGACAAGAAGCAGGATTTAAATTATGGTCTGAAGTGAGGACTGCAGCAGCTGAACGTGAAAAGTGGAATCTCTCTGTGAAGGCCTCATGTGCCACAAGGCACAATGTTTATAGGTAACAGGTGAGAGAGCGAGTGCATTTTCCGGCAACGGCGTCAGTTCCGGCGTCGCTGCCAACTGCCGATAGTAGCCGCAGCAGTGTTTCTGCATTAGTCCGACGACACCCTACCCCATGCCCCATGCCCTAACCTAACCTCACAGTTAAGCCACGGGTGATTTTTAACCTGCAGCGCATGTCGGGAGACGGGAGCCACGAATGAGTTTTAACCAAACACGCATGTGTCGGTACACTGCCGAGGCTGTTATCGGCAGTTGCTGCGTCTGGACCGGCAGCCACTGGACGGACCGACTCTGCCGCGGCACGGCACGGAACGGCGGCGGAGTGTCATAATCCCCCCCCCCCCCCTCCTCGGCAGGTGCCGCCCCTCCCCCCGGCAGCGCCGTGGGATCGCCACTGCCCGAGAATGCACTCGCTGCTTCTGTAACAGGTGGTAACAGAGTACAATATGCTCTTACCTCCAAGACTTTGGGGCTGCCCTGCCGGCCCAGTGTACCCATGATGAGGCCCCATTTCTGGGCTGAGCGTGCCTTGTCGATAGCCTGGAACCTCAAAGCCCGCATGGCCTCGTGATCATAATACTCCCTGGTGAACACCTTACTGTATGGGTCATATCTGCACGCACGCACGCACACCCCACACACGCACGCACATGCACACCCCACACACGCACGCACATACACACACACACACACACACACACACACACACACACACACACACACACACACACACACACACACACACACACACACACACACACACACACACACACACACACACACACACACACACACACACACACACACACACACAGAATGGATTGTTAACAAAGATATCTTTATCTATCCTGAGGACAGAATCACAACAAAGGATGAGAAAATCCAATCACGAAGGTCCATCAAGTATGACAGCAGCTACTGTATCTCAGAGAAAAGAGAAGCATCTTTGACTATCTAATCTTTTATTCTTCACTACAAGAGACTCACTTGAGATTAGCATCTTGTTTATGAGGAGCCAGTGTGATGATATGCATGACAGTGCAGTGCGCAAGTCTATTTAAAAACTTTATTTCCTTTTGGGTACCAAAAAGTCTCAGGAAAAACAAACCCTCTTGTGGGCAGTGCATTCATATACTTCCAGAGACCCTTTTCACAATAAGTTAAGTTTCAAATCCTTTCTCATTATGTTTTGTCAGTCATTTCCTAATTTCCGTGAGTCTGGAATGATCAAATTAAATTCCCAGTGTTGTTGATAACTGTTGGAGGTTTCACAGCTACTGACCAAGATCCCGATAAAACATGTCATGTCAAGAGATAATAAATTACATTTTAGAGAACACAGAGACCGTTTCATAACAATGATCATTGCTGTTACTTTACCTGTAAGCAGGTATATCTGGGTTGGCGATCATGATTGACTCTAGGTGAAACCGTCCATCTCCCAAGTAACTATAAAGAAAAACACATGAACCATAAATGCTTACGCCCACAGACGAATGAAGATAAGAGTAAGCAAGAGAGGCGAGAGTATGTGAGAGGGCGAGCAACAACTTCCTCCAGGCAAACATACTTGCTGTGTTTACGACAATAGCTATCGGTCTTATCCTCCTACACATCCTCCCTTCCCTTTTATCTCCATCCCTCTCCCTCCCCGTAGCAGAGGAATAAAGGGGTGTCAGTGTCAGGTACAGGGGCCTGAGGCAGAGGTTGAGGTTCTGACCAATTTCTACTGTCCAGGAACATGACTCTTAACGATCGCAGCATGCTGTTTACACAGGTGCCAAGCCTTTACACTTAACCCATGGGCTGCACTGGGGGGAGAGCACAATATAAAAGAAAGCATAATGAGTAAAGTAATGTATGATTACACACAAAACAAAATGCGTAGCCCTCCCAGGTATTGGCTTGGGAACATCTTGCTAGACAAAGGGGAGAGGACAGACAATTACACCCACTAATTGGCCAGTATTTAGCCAAGCCACTGAAACAGGCTGTGGGTGGGATTTCATATGAGCTCCCAAGGAGACTCTGCTCACCTAAGTCACCCTTTTTAAGTGTGTTTGTGCAAGCATGCGTAACACTCTAGCTGTGTGTGTGTGTGTGTGTGTGTGTGTGTGTGTGACTGTGTGTGTGCGCACGCACGTGTTCATGCTATGCTATGTCTGTGCCGTGCAGGATAAGAATATTGAGCAGCGGTGCAAATTATATCTGACTGAAGCCCCCTTTGTGCCGCCCCACTTTGCTTTGCAACATCCAAGGCCCTCACATAATCACGTTCCCTACAATAATCCTACGGCTCGTCTCCCTCATACCTACCTCTATTCTGCAGCTTCAACAGGACGGCGCTCTCTCCCATCACAGTCTTTCGTATTTCATCCATATTCTATTATCCTTAGTAAAAGTGTTGAGTGCTTTAGCTATAATGGCAAATGCTATATGGGTTCTGCATTATGCAACAGCCCGACCTTCTATTCTGCTCTTTATTGTTCCCGGTGCCGGGGCGGTCCGTACCAGAGAGGTTTCAGAGGCGCTGCAATGGGTAGGAAATAAATGGTGACTGAGCTTTTCTTAAAGCTGCTTTCACATTGAGCCTTTTAGAGATACTTCTCTTCATTATACTAATGAGATAGATCAGCACATTTTACAAAATATCAGAACATTAGAGGGGGCTCAAAGGCTAATATACCATTCCTCACTTCCTCACTAATGTGAGAGTCATTATGACTCGGGCATATTGTATTTTTTGCAGTGTGGTGTTATCCCTAATTTAAGTTATGTAAGACAGCCCACTGTTAAAAAAAAATTGAAAGTGCTATTAACACTTTCCCTCCCATTAGTTAGTTAGTTGATGTAGAACAGCTTCCCTCCCGTTCACGAGTTATGTTTTCATTGTTTAATTCACGTTTTTAATACGTTTTAAGACTTACACGGTTTCCATCGGACAGAGTGGGATAGGTTCCTCCTCCGCTCTTTGGATAATTTATCAACACTACGACAAAGAATCACACCATTGTAAGGCGGACTTTGAACCAGCGCGGTGGTTCTTCAAAGGTTAGTGAAAAACTAGGCAGTCAAATGGGGACTGCGATGTATTTATCCCGCAGTCAAACTAGCCGTTTCAGTTCATACGACGTATGAGGCCGTCATAAGGATCCCGAAAAATTTGTGCCTACGACGTCTGAGGACGTCCTAGCGACGTCCTAGTGACACGGGGCGAGATAAGAATATTCAGAATTTTTCCTTTTTTTTGGCATTTAGCTTTTCGCTTTCCGTACGCTAACGCTTAGTGCAACTATTAGCTTGTCATTGACTCCCATGTTAGCGCGGCGGAAAGAATGACTCGTATCTCCTAATCCAAGGCGCTCTCCGTGGTGATAAATGGATCGATATGCTGGCGCTTCATTTCTGCTCCTCATCCGTCTCTCCCGCAAAATATGAACGCTTTTTGGAGCGTAATTTTTTTAATTAAGATGATCGGGGATGTGAGGTCACTTAGTAAAGTCATCGTTTTTAGGAAAGTGTTTCCGGTTCATGGCTTTCAGAGTAAAAGCGATCAGACAACTCTGGCACCCCGGAGCTTCTATTTTGATGCACTTCCGGCACTAAATGTGCTAACAGATGGAGACACAAAAGATCATCTCTAGATGTGTTCTCTTACCTGCCGACACTGTGAACACGAATCTGTGCTTTCACAGATCAATATTGATGTTAAACTATATCACATTATGAAAAGAGAATTTCCGCAACATAACATGCCTACGCGTGGTTGACAAAATGATTGCACAATGTCATTGCTGTCGTCACAACGCAGCATATTGTGAACAGGTGAATGTGTTGCTGCTCAAACCAGTAGTAGCTGCCTATTTGAAAGGCGTGCATGTTAAGAATGTATTTTTAGCAGTATAGTCCTCCAGTGTGGTTGTTTCTGACTGAACATTAGAGATCATGTTTGATCCATCACATTGAATCCCTTTGGTGGCACCTAGAGGACCAGGGCGGCGGGGAAGGAAGGATGCATAATTACGGCACAGAGTCTTGTTGACTCAGACAGTGTCTATTGGTTGGGGCAGCCAAAGTGACGAGCTGGGGCCAGGGATCAGGGTTGTGTCTGGGGGGACATGGAGGAAAGAGGAAGCAACGCGTCTCACATAATGGCGTCGACATTGCGGTCCAAACGAGGCGAGGTGCAGCCCAAGATCTCTCCTGGTGACAGAGGCCGACATTGGGGCACCAGCACTTCATACTCCGATTTCAGTGGTGCGCTCACCGCCTGCATCGGGGAGAGAAATGACAGTGACAGAGAGTGAAAGCAAAGGTGAGGAAGGCAGGAGTGGCAATGGGCTACAACACGTATGAATGGCTACAGTCTGGGTGGGAGTGAAAGCAAAGAGAGAGTGAAAGCAAAGGTGAGGAAGGCAGGAGTGGCAATGGGCTACAACACGTATGAATGGCTACAGTCTGGGTGGGAGTGAAAGCAAAGAGAGAGTGAAAGCAAAGGTGAGGAAGGCAGGAGTGGCAATGGGCTACAACACGTATGAATGGCTACAGTCTGGGTGGGAGTGAAAGCAAAGAGAGAGTGAAAGCAAAGGTGAGGAAGGCAGGAGTGGCAATGGGCTACAACACGTATGAATGGCTACAGTCTGGGTGGGCTCTTTGTACAAAACAAAGAGGGAGGGAACAAAGTTCAAGGCTATTTGACTGTAACATGCGTCACCCTTAACACATATCATACAGCTGGTAGCAACAATGCAAGCAGTGAGATTATTGGACTCCGAGCTTCCTTAACAGTCTGGATAAAAATATAATAATGTACAAAGACTAAGTCAGAACAGAAATATGAAAAAATTAAATAAATAAAAATGCATGAAAATGAATTTAAAAAAATGCAATAAGCTGCAACAGAAATAGGTAGCTGATTACTCGGTAAGTCCCCTATTCCAACCCCTCCCGGAGGGTTTCTGAAACAAAAATTGGGGCGCTAATAAAGTCTAACTCATGTTGCTATGATTAGGTGATGTAATGGTGATGGAAAACAAACGGTGACAAAACAAATTAAATTCTCTTTGTTGTTAATGGCATTTAATGTTTGTGTTAGGGACAAGATGACGTACATTTTCCCTTCATTGTCAATGGCGTTTTTAAAACAAAAATTTAACTAGAAAACAAACATTAAACCCGTATATAGGAGGATCTAGCACCCCTCAAAAAACTGGAAATATATTATTTTAATGAGTGTCAACTGATCCAAACACCTACACATCATACTATAATTCTAACAATGTCTAAGTGTCTGTGTGTGTGTCTGTCTGTGTGTCAGAAACACTGCCGTAGCTCCTTACTGCCTGCACCAATCACTTTTCACACAGGCATTGACCATATGAATATGGAGGGAGTAACGATGCCCTTTTTTCGATTTCACACATTAATGATTATTAATGAATGTATTAGTCAATTACAAACGCACCCGGGCGCAGTACCCCCCACGGCCACAAGGGGGGGGGGGGGGGGGGGGGGCAAATATCTCACAACGGGTAAGGGCTAGTCATTAAAACAAACAAAGTGAGAGGAGAGTGAGAGCAAAGGGCAATAATGACAGGGAGGATCAGGATAGCAGAGGTTGTGTAGTTTTAGTTCCAAGCAGAAGCGGAGTGATACATTGACCGCTTTAAAGTTCAACGGTAATTGTACTGTTACACCCAACGTGACTATGCGTCCTAATTGGGCTTCACAGCCAGCTAAACTCTCTCCTATAACACCGGGGCTCCACCGGGCGCGTTGCGTCTCCGTCGCGTGCTTCAAAATACTAACCGGGGCAATTTTAATGCAGTCACGCAACACAACGCAACGCGGGCAGTGGAGCCACCCTTCATTAGGGAACATTCCCTGACGTTGACGGAGACGCGACGCTGACGCGCCCGGTGGAGCCATGGTGTTAGTCTCCTGAACAGGCAGAAGTGTTGTACATGGACTGGATTTAATATAGGAAAGTGTGAAACGGAAACAGATGAAACTGCATCAAACACTGAAGCACAGCAAAATGAACAGCGCCCCCTGGAGACAGGGAGGTACTAACTAAAAGAATAATGTAGCAACTATGCCACCTAGCGGCAGTAAAGCAAAAACAGGGAATATCTTCCATAACAGTAATCCAGGAACGCTGTGGGTGAGCCAGACCTCCTGCCCATACTGAGCACCCTCCTACACAAGCCTACACAACCATGAGGCATGAGAGTGAGGGGGAGGCAGGCACAAACACTGTGTTGTGCACAAAAACTCATATATAGACACCGATACATTACACACTTGAGTGCACACACATAATGCAACTCTCCCATATACAGAACATGACACACACGCATGTGGAGCGGTGTGTAAAAATATGCTGCGGTTACATTAGCGAGGCTAGTGTTGTCGGTCCGACGTGAGTGGAGGCAGAGTGGCAGAAAGAAGGACGGCTCTCTGTGGCACCAGCAGGGTTACAGCGAGGGAAGCAGCCTGCATGCACCCGCCAGTATCGCTACTGCTGCAGCTACTGCTTATGTAAAGAGCCGAGCAGAGCACCACGTGAACCGAGAGGCTTCGCCAGTTCACGCCTCCTTTCAAATCCAAAATAACTGCATTTCCCGAGCCCACACTTGAACTGCACCTCAAAGAAGCGTGCGCCCGCCTGCTCACGAAGGAACAAAAGACTCCTGGGGAGCATGTGTGACAGAAAGACAGTGAATATGCCTACCTTTGTGTGCACGGCATATATGTGCATACAAAGGTACATGCACGCACGCACGCACGCATCAACACAAACACACACACACACACGCACACACAAACAAACAAAAAGTTCCTGTTCACCTGCAGTGCAGCCACAAACTGAATCGTGCTGACAAGCGCCAGAGAGCGTCCAGAGGGGAAGTTGAACTTGACCGTGTCCAGGAAGTGTGCATTGTCCATCTGGATATCCACAAACACGTAGAGCATCTTAATGCCCGCTGTGGCGTCTATGGGGACTGCAGGAAGACAAAGACACGAGAGAGGAGATCGATGAATAATTCACACTGTTATGCTAGGTAGGCCTCTGGCAGATACCAAGAGATATGCACTATTTATGGCACCCCCAGCCTGTCACTTGCATGTATTCCGTGTTACATTTAGGTCCATAACAGTAGTAAGACATGGTCTGGCAAGCAGTAGGCACCCATGCCACCACCCTCGATCCATTTGAGTCTTCCTCACACATGGAAACTAACGTAAAAGCCTAAAGTATTTGTTTATTATTTTTAATTTATTTATTATTATTATTTATTTGTATTATTCGTTTTTATAAATCATTTCTATAAAATGCGTTAAAAATGCAAAAAATATGGATTCTTTGTTTGCTATGGTTTCTTTTTTAAGAATAATGTATACATCTTTGTACTGCCCCTGAAGATGTTATGAAATCATGTATATATTATTTATAAAATAATAATCATGTATAATTCTTGAAACCACCCCTGATCACCAGGTAAAGAACCCTCGGTTGAAATGTCGTATTACTGCTGTTTTGTCGCTAATACATATTTTTGGAGCATTGTTCTACAATTCCTGTTCTTACAGTTCGGCTCTGCACCAAATAACGGAGAATGTGCGTTTTTCTCTAAATTATTAGGGACACATGCAATTAGTATTAATGCCATTAATTTCAAGGCACATTTACTACACACTTGGGCCTTGTAGATGTAGCTGGAGACACAAGTGGGAGAGAATCCAAGATTGGGAAAGGGCATAGATTGGGGGGTGGGGAGTGGGCACATTATCAGTACCGTTGATCACCATAATTACAGCTCCTCTTGTGTTACATTCAATTTACGGCTCATGAGCGAGAGACATTTTGTGCTATGATTAAACAAATGGGCCATTATCATGTAAATGTTTTTGAACAAGCATAGCCCACTTGAACGTGCAGATCAAGTGGAGAGAGAGGTAACGGGAGAAACGCATGATGGCTGGGCGGGAAATGGTGATGGAGGTTGCGTGCGTGCGAGCGTGCGTGCGTGCGAGGTGGAACGGGGAAGTGAGAATGAGAGTAGCAAGGGCTGATCTACTGTAGAGGAAAAAGAGAAGCACTGAAAGCTATTTTCACTGTTGGTCCAAAACCTTTACTGGAAATAGAAAAAGAACCAATGTGTGTGTACAATGGATTCAATGCAGTTGGAAAGCTCAAATACATTATATTGGTTAAATATTCATATAAGGCAGACTTAACCACTTTCAACCTGGTGTCAATGTTTTGGGCAAGCCATTAGGCAAACATAATTTATTTGTAGTTTGGCTTTTTTCATGCTACATGTTTGACAGTGTGACACAGTGACACTGTCATACAACAAAGTATAAACTACAGTATAAAGTATAAACTAGAGCATTAAGAATGACCCAACATGAAATATAGAGATGCGTGTTTTCATGTACAATATCCATCTGGACAGAGGGTCTGCTGGAGATGGAGGAGAGAGAGAGAGAGACGGAGAGAGAGAGGAATAGAAAAGTCCGATCAATGTAGGCCCGGAAATACATTGGAATTCAATTTTGGAGGGGTTGGGAGGCGGGTGGCGGCCGCTAGATAATGTAACTGTATATATTCAGGAAGGTTGGGAATGGGAGCAAAGAACTGAAAAAGAGAAAGGGGCAGAAGCGGTGTTGGATTGTCAATTAGCCGCTACCAGAGTGATGAATGGATTTAGGATCTGAGCAGAGATGGGAGAGGAACAGAGATAGGGACGGATAAGGGGTTTAAAAGGACGGTTGCTGGAGAGGAGTTAAATATAACGTAACACAGCAGAGGTTGGGGACCCAGTGGGCATGGATGTTTAGTAAAAAGTCGAGACTGAGATACATCTGCGTTGCCGTCCATGGATTCGTACAGTCACTGCCCCAAAAACATAAAGGGCAAAGTAAAGTGGCATTGATTTGCCCTGTGATCACATTAGTATGGCAGGCAGCCTGCGGGCACTTAGTCACTGCAATTAGAGAGACAGTCAATGAGACAGACAGAGAGGACTTGTACACACTATCAGTAATTTCATTTGTCTCATTTCCAAGTTAACTCGGTTTCTCAATATGGGTCATAAATCGATGCATTCAGCACGCCTCATTAATACAGACACAGAGTGAAAAGACAGACTGAGGTCGCATTCTCACCTAATACTCAATGCAAATTCGCGGAGAAGGTGGGATTCTTGCATATTTAATTTGCTGCGATTTGCCTTCACACTGCGCTGTGATCCGCAGCAATTGCAAACGCAGGAGGGAACTTCATCAATGTGTTCAATTCATAAACTACACAGTGAAATCTATGGTGTTAATACTAGACTAGACGTTTCTTACGCGTGTTCTTCTGGGCATGTGGAGGCACAGCTCTGCAGCACAAAAGTTTACAAGTTCATCGACATGAAGAAAGTTCCCACTCCCTCCCCACACAGTGACAGCAGTGACAATTAACACTCCATGTTTACGCACAGATGGACTGAATATTCTGTACAGTGTTTTTTGAGTTTCTGTTTCCTTAAGCAAATGATTAATGTAGGCTACTCGTCCTCATATTTCAATGAGGGCTTCAGTCTCCTTATTTGCCCATGTCTATCCACGGTTAAACGGGACAACTTTGCGCTGCATAAAATTAATATCCCTTCTCCGTCTCCAACTGTGTTTAGATCCTCATCCACCACATAGTTTGCTTTATTTCCTTTATTTGCTGCGGATTGCATTCCCACCTGCACTGAATCGAAATCTGGTGTGAAGGCGACCTAAGTTGCATCGGTGATGATGGATTGCAATTTAATATACAGTTATACTACGGTATAGAACCACACCAAGGTAACACTTGTTTATGAACACCTTTGCAGCCCTTTACTGAGGACCTTCCCTGTACACAATCGCAACACCATAACAAGAATCATTGATGTGCTGTGAGCTATTTTTGATACTTTTGTCAAAAGTTTCATGTGATACTGTCATACGATACGGTCATACGATGTAGTATGACCGATGAAGTATAAAATAAGGCTTTCATTTACAGTGACACTATTCTGTTAGAATAGGTGAGAATTCAGGTTTTTATTTTGTGGCACTATGCCTCTACTGCTCCTGTCTGCTGGTAGACTAGAGCAATGTAGAACAAAAATGTGGATATTATTGCACCATTTCCCTTTTTTAAATCAAATAGAACAGACAGTATAGGTTTCATTCACTTGCACATTCAACATGAAGGTTATATGTTGGCCAAACAAGAAAAGAGGTGAAAATGAAAGATGATAGCTAATAAAAGCCAACTAGAGGGGAAGGAAAACACATAAAAGCATAGAGTATCTGTGTGTGTGTGTGCGTGCGTGCGTGCGTGCGTGGAATGATACAGAAATCCTTTAATCTCGTGCAGGTGTCTGGCATTCACACCATAATGCTTCACACATCTGAAGTGGCGCTGCCTCGTGTCAGTCTGTCAGTCAGCCTTTACCCAGTACAGTACAGTACAGTGACAGTCAGAAGTGATGGAGGGAATACTAAACATTACTTGATACGATACGGTGACTTGTTAGCTTGTAAGCAATATAGGTTATGCATTAAAGCACAGATTTGCACAGGGGAAAGTGCTCAATCTATTCTCTAATAATCGGGCATGTTAAGCTGCACTACAATTTCTCAGGATTCTCCACCCTCACTTAAAGGGGAATACCACTCATTTTCAACATTTTACTATGTCATTAATATACGTTAGAGCTGTTGTGTGGAAATAATAAAAAAGTCCCCCCATTCTGTGTTTCCTAGAACTGGAGGTATGAAGAAAAAGAAACATGGTGAATCACATATTGACATCATCAAGATGTGATTCACCATGTTAACTTTTTTTAAAGAGGGTTAGGGTTACCTAACCCTAACGCAAAAGGCCCGCGAGAAATGTGAGGCTTTAAGAACACGCTTATCTTAAGGATGGTATTGATCTCATTGTATAAGCAATTTTGTATATCCTGTATGTTTGTGAGTTAGCAGCAATGAACCCCCACCCACACATACACACAGATTTTATACACATGCACAAGCATGTGTACGTACACGCAGACACAGATCTGTCCAATGTATTAATATTCTGTTGGCCATTTCTGGTATTTGGGAGAAGTGGGGCTGTACTGGCAGCGATATTTCAGAACTATTGATTTAGCATTTTCTCCCATGTTCAGGAACCGGCAGACAGCGGGCGTGAGGATGAAATGTCCTCCAGATCTGCTTGTTTTTTTGTTTTTGTTTTTTCAAAAGGACAGCCTAAGCCTAACTAATGCAGCATGCACCCTATTGATCAGCCTTAAGAGACATGCTGTCTAGCCGCCAAAAGCCAGATAGGGGTTCTTGACTAGGGTCCCAGGACCTGCACACTGCTGCGTTTTTCACATTTTTAGCAGGGTTTTTACGTCGGTTTTCCGAAAAACACATCCAGTGTGAAACCACCTTTACGGTACATCTGCAGTTCATCCATTGTTCCGGTTATAATCATGATCGCCCATGTCTGTGTACTTGAACGTGAGACACAGTGTACTTGATATGTATTGTGTACTGCCTGAACTGTAGCATACTTTATGGTTAGGCTAAGAGAGAGAGACATCTCGGTGACAGCAAGGTCAGCCTTGCTGCAGTAGGCACGTTATTATTGTGTCTCATATATTGTTGTTACGTCATTATGATCCAGCACTATATATGTTCCTGTTTGTGTAATAAACTTTGTGAACCTTTAGCGTGATACTGTCTCATGTTGCGTTATTGTTCTCCCGGGCCCGCTGCCGCAGTCGCCGTACAGAAGGAATACTTCAACCGGATTATCACACAACACCCAGTCTGCACACACTACCTGTCTGTCAAACCAGACGAGGGTCCAGTACTTAGAGTTTACAACAGTTCCATATGTAGCTTTGCACACACCTATCTATGGGCCAGTCCTTCATACTGTACGTGTTTCTCTAGGTTGTAGAATTGTTACTGTGCAAATACAAATGTGAGTTAAACACAGCTAGAGGGACGAAGACAGTGAGGGGAGAAAAGTGAGACTGCAGGAGAGCAATTGAGGAGTATGGACGGAATAGAGGAAATAAGAGAAACGTATAGAGAAAGTGACTCACTCAGACAGCTATGGCCATAGTGCACCATGAAATCGGCTCCCAGGGCACGGGCAGTGAAGTCGTCCACACAGCAGGCCCCATACGTCACATCCCCCATCACAATAGTGTCTGCTTCTGAGAATCTAGGAAACGCACGCACACGCACACACACACACACACACACACACACACACACACACACACACACACAGAGTAGTCGCAACCCGTACACACCTCTCCCCAATCGTTACTACAGCGATCAATACACACAGCATAAGAGCTGTGTTGTGGTTCATTATGATAATCCCCCCCCCCCCCCACACACACACACACACACACTCATCAGAGACAGCTGGGGGAGACAAGTGGGTTGGGTGTACACTAAATGGTGTTTTTTGCCTGGTGTTTGTGGCTCTGTGTTGACAGATTTAGGCTAGATGGAGTGTAGTGTTGCTAGGAGAGTGCAACGTGGGGCTTGGGGTAACACAAGAAGCAGTACAGAGGCTTCTTGTGGCTATATAAACCAAAAATGACTCATTATTATCTCTTGTGTTGTGTCTCTGAACTCAAATCCACCACTTGCAGTGCCCAGTGGGTCTGTCCATTTCTTATCAGCACTGTTTGGGAGTCTGCGGACCCGCACGCACGCGCGCACGCACACGCACACGCGCACACACACACACACACACACACACACACACACACACACACACACACACACACACACACACACACACACACACACACACACACACACACACACACACACACACACACACACACACACACACACACACTCTCCCCTTCTTCTTTAAGTATTGTTGCTTGAGGATGACTAAAACTATATAGAACCTGGTCTATATAATTATAAAGTGCTCAGGCAAAATTTGGTCAATGTTGCGATTACAGTCGATGCACCATCTGGCCAGCAACTCAGTGCACTGGTGTTGTCACGTGTGACTGTTTTTAAGCTCATCCACCTGCATGCATCCTGTGGTTTTCTCGTTGTCTTTCTCTTTGGCGGTTTTCTTCCAATGGCTGCTCTCAGTGTGAAGGACAGCTTGGGCCAGCTGAGCCCAGGAAAACATACCGGGCAGATAGAGCAACTCATCTCCTAAATAAATATTTGCTTTAGAAGATTTTATTTGCTTATCCTCCTCTCTCGCCAAGGTCTTGGTTTTGTTTGTGTGTGCGTGTGTGCGTGTCCACGCGTGTTGCAGTGCCCCTGCTGCTCATTATGCAAATGTGATCAAGAGAAGCACGGTGATAATCGGTTACTGAGAATCATGTAATCCTCTGTTCAGAGATCTGTGAACTTAGCGCTCCAGTTGGCTCGCTTGCCAGTTTAAACTTCTGTCCTAGAATTTGACAGCTAGACTTTTGTTTTGGAGACACACAAATGTGTATAGCCTCCACAAAGCTAAAGGTTCCACCACTCATTAAGAAAGAAGGTAGGGGCCCAGGCCGTAGCGTAACGGTCTGGGCACCGGACTGGTGATCCAGTCGCGGTGTGCCGCGGGTTCGACTCCCGAACCCGACACGGCCTTTACCGCATGTCATCCCCCCATCTCTCTCCCGTTTCCTGTCAGCCTACTATCTGTCCCTTAAAAAATCAATAAAAGGCGTAAGCCGCAAAAAAATATCTTAAAAAAAAAAAAAAAGAAAGAAGGTAGGTTGTCCACGCACCATTTGAACACGGAGGAGACCCACAGCATGTCACGCAGCTCCATCATCATCTACAATGCAAACTACATTATAGCCAAAAACCGTTGGATCTAATCAACTGTCTCTCATTCACACTCATTGAAAATACACACTCATTATTGCAGTGAGTGAGTATACTGACGAAATATACCGGCAATACATTAGACAATAATAAGACACCCCAATGAGACATGTGCTCCAGAGTAATTACTGGTCAAAGAACAGCACCTGGGGGGCTGGTTGAGCACGTCCTCCATCTAATCCCTCTCCTGCAACCTCTTTCCACTTTCAACCCTAACCCCTCCTCTCACCATTTATTATAATTAATATAAGTTACATCTCCATTTTGCCATCCCTTCCATTTCCATTCCCTCATTTTTCCATTCCCTTCCTCTATCATTCTCTCTACCGTCCTTGATAGGCACCAATCCATTTCCACTTTCCTCAGGGTATATCGCTGTGGTTTTGCCCCTCACAACCCCCCATTCTCAGGCTCTATACAGCTCAACCAGTTTAACCCAAATGTCATTAAGATGTAATTAAGATGTTGAAGAAGTCTGGGAACTCAATAACAGTCCTTGTTAATTAGGGGGCCTCTTTAGCAAAAGCACACGACTCAATATGTGTGATGTACTGCTCGCCGAATGCTTGTCAACTCAAAACAACTACTGCTGAGTGCAAATGCAAGTCAACAGTTGGTGCGAAAGGAACAGCCTAACAGTGAATGAATGCATCACTGCATAATGCATATGAGCAAAGACGTTATTGATGTTCTGGATTCATATCATCCATGGAATTGCCTCAGAATGGCAGAACAGCCATGAGAGCAGATATATCTCAGTGGTTTTCAACCAGTGGTCCGAGGACCACCAGTGGTCCTTGAGGGGGTTCCAAGTGGTCCCCAGCTAAATGATGGAGAGCTGGTAACCAAATGGACCCTTTTAGATCTTTAACTCTTGAGAGTGTGAAATGAAATGGGTCCATTTGGTTTCATTTTACGCGCGCAAGAGTTACATTATTGTTAAACATCTGCATTACTTAATTTACAAGAAGTCTACACAATTCAACATATCTCTCCTATGGTACCAAAATCAATACAGCATAGAATTGTGGAAAAATCTTGTCCAACAGCAACAAAATATTCTAACCTTTGCATCTGAAAGGCAAAAAATCTCATCAAATGGTGGTCCGTTGCTCAAATACCCAATAAATAATGGGCCCTGATATGAAAAGGGTTGAAACCCACTGATCTATCCTCTTGCTGCTGTCCACTGAAGATGATGTCCATGTCAGTGATGGATGAAGTATTCACTTCACGCAAGTATGTTTTACTTAAGTAAAAGTATCAATACTGCAATGTATTGATGTAATCATATTAATAACTGTACTGACTCTAGAGCAATGGAATTCATGGACCTCACGGCAAGCTTTGACCTCGTCCAACATGTAACTGGCAGTACCCATAAGCACGGAAACACGTTAGATTTGGTCTTCACAAAGGGTATAGATATTAATGTCTCAGCCATTTCTGAAATTCCTGCTTCTGTTTCAGATTATTGCTGTATATCTTTTAATAATACAGTTCCAAAACCAAGAGATCGCTCTGAAACTGTAATTAAAAAGAGAAATCTTGATGAGACAGCAATAGCAACTTTCTCCGATTTAATGAGCACTCCTACTCCATCTAATATGACCTCAGTTGATAACCCTGTAGATGATTTCAATGACAAATTGAAATACAGTGGCTCCTTTATAAATTAAGAAAAAGTATAAAACACCATGGAATAATGCCGCCCTCTGTCAGCTAAAAAGAAACTGCCGCAATGCTGAGCGACAATGGAGGAAAAATAAACTCCATCTGGAAATTTTAACCAGCAATGTGCTGCCTCCATGTGTTCAATAATCAGATGCCTCTGTGTACTGTATGTGTGTGACTCCGTATGACTGTATCCTGTCATGGTTTACATCTGGGTTTGCTGCATTTATGTTTTGAAAACTACAAACATGAGTGAGACATCTAACACAATGATCCCCCAGGATTCATTCTATCCATCTATTTATCGTGCATTGCCAAGGTTTTTCCCCTTTCAACCTTTATTTTGAAGAGCCAAATATCCGTAACTGGGTGTTACGATGACATAATGCTGTGTGTGGTCTGTGGTGTCTGCAGAAAAAAACAGACCACGAGTATCACAGCGCCTGCTGTTGGCTGTTGAAAAACCAGAAACGACATTCATTGCGCCGATTTAGAGATACAGTCCATTGAAAGAGTGCAAGTGGATGCACGTGCATCTTAAAAATGGCCACAGCCACTGTCCCACTTACACTGTGATGCTAACTGGAGACAGCTATCGATTCGATCTGATCAAAACATGGATTAAAGATAAAGAATATAAATCCTAAAAAACGTAGGCTACGGTTCGGGCTGCCAGACAAAAGTAATTCTACGCTTTTGGCGGGCTCCGTGCTAACAGTCAAATCATGCCATAGCAATGCCTGAAATGCAAGTCATATGTAATGTAAATAAAGTGAGTAAGACACGCGCACACACACACACACACCCACCCACCCCCCACACACACACACACACACACACACACACACACACACACACACACACACACACACACACACACACACACACACACACACACTCTCTGCTGCCCAGAGGCAATGTACAATTACTATCCAAAGTTCCAAACCAATGATAATAATTGTTTTGGTATTGCTTGTGATTATGAAAAGACATTGTGCTATGGGGCGGAGCAGGGGTTTAATATTGGATTGTGATTGCAACAATCTTCAAGCATTACTTCAAACAAGTCGCTTTTACTTTCGACTGAAAATATGATGGTACATTGTAAACTTTACTGGCACACTGTGCTTATGAATTGCTTTTAACAGTTTTAAGGTATTAAAAAGCGACACTGCATGAACAAGAGAACTCAGATGGACCATGGAAAAGTATTTTTCATCTGTAGTCTCTGGGAAGATTGCATTGCATTACGAGCAGCCTAGGAACAATCCAGTATTCATTCAAGCACAGGAAAGTTCACACAGCAGGAAACAGGCATCTACAGGTAGATGACAGTAACATAATGCAAGACAACACACCACAAAGATCACTGACAGGATCTCTTCAAACTGGCATCCCACAGCCTGGAGTGAGGATGGCTCTGCACTAATCTAAGAATATTCAGATCACTGCTTATCAAAGTTTAACTTTTTGTCACTTCAGTTTAAAAAAAACCCACCAAAACTTGTTTTGGCTACTTCGTCTACATTTTAGACGAAGTAGCCAAAACATGTTTTGGTTGTTTTAAAAAAAAGATGTTTTAGACTCTAAAACATCTTTTGTCCAACTGTTGAACTGTGTGTTTCACCCCAATTGAAGCAAAGCATAACTTTCTGGCTGTCGTCATTAAAAGAGCGGTGCCCGTGGGGCCTCTACAGCGATGCCCGTTGGGCGCTGGCCTACTTGGAACGATGCAAGTTGGAAATGCATGCCCCACCCAGATATTATGTCTGTGTCCCACTGTCCCGTTTATGCCCATATATGGAGTTCTTTGTCAGGCATGCCCAAATATGGAGTCTATGCAGACGTCAGAATGATGTCAGAACAGGTCAGCTCCATATGGACACTGGGTAGGGGGCCTAGGGGCCCTGTCCAGAGCCCGGGCAGAGGCCTTTTATGAGGTTCTGGACAACCGTGGGTCCGACCGACTCGACACCGGGCCTGTGGTGGTGTGGAACACGCGTGTCGAATTTGTTTCAAGCTGACAAAAGCAGCTTGAAACAAAACGTTTCACCAAAAATGATCCCTCAAAGAAACCAAATAAGCAAGCATATACTGTATACACTGCTTGATCTATGTGTGCTATGCTTTCATACAGCCCCTTTGCTGTCATGGTGATTTATGTACAACAGAAATATTACAATCTCCCTGCTGTGTGCTACAAGACACCCTTAGACAAGCCTGGGGGGACAGAGAGAGAGAGAGAGAGAGAATACATTGTTCCGTTTCAATTGTCTTGTTCCACTTCTGCTTTGGCAATGTAAACGTACGTTTTCTCATGCCAATAAAGCTCCTTTGAATTGAATTGAATTGAATTGAATTGAATTGAATTGAGAGAGAGAGAGAGAGAGAGAGAGAGAGTGTAAGTGCTTAATTGCAATAGCATTTTTGTTCTTAGGATCCATTTAATTGACCAGATCACTTGATTATATGTGTTTGTATTATCTCTTCTTTTCTCTAATCATGTAGATAACCAACCTTGTATTCTTCTAATCATGTTGTTGTTTTTTGTTTTGTTCTTGTTTTTTATACTGCAATCATGTATTCTGGATATTCTAAGTATCCCTCAAACCAGCGGTGCTCATGAAAGGCAACAATAGGCCTATTCAGAGAAAGAGGGAAACAATGCCACAAGGACATACAAAGTGGGCACTCAAAGAGGAAACCGGTTTCTACATGTTTTGGAGTATTTATAATATGCGATTGTCCCTAGTTGATCATTGTTTATAACTGTTATGATGCACATACTGTATGTTCCAGTGTTATCAGTGACCATTGACTTTTCACAAGGATCTACGTGTATGCCCTTGGGACTACACAGAGAAATCTACAGTAGTACACAGATTAAAGTATGGAGCCTTATCTTGTGCATCCTCCTATGGATCTTCCTCACCTGACAACACTGATGACGGCTTGACACTGAAACACATAGTTGTTTTGTCTACAGTGTACCGTGCCAACTTATAAATAAAAGTACCTTAAAGGGCCACTTCACCCCTTTTGGAACTTATTTTAATGATGTTGAGGACATAATTGTGTGCAATAGATATTTTAGTCATGTTCATGACCAAAATGTAGTCTCGTTTCCTTCCTGGACTACAAGTCACACCCCCTCTCCACAAGGAGGGGAAGTGCGTCAAAAAATTATGGTCATCGTAGGACTTCAGCAATCCAGTCAAACACACAGACATTACATTTCTGCGTGTGCAAATTGTGCTATAGTTATCTACTGCAAATACTACTAACATTGAGTTCTTCCAGCGGTGAAATGGCCCTTTAACGACCTAGTGAAATACTTTTAGACCATATCCGTGGTCATCATATGGGTATACCGGGCATACCTAGCAATGGATGCCAGGAACATTTCCATTTTTGTGTATTTTTATATAAAAAGTGCATAGAAATCTGCTTCCTTGGAACGAAAACGTGATGTGTGCATAGTACCCTGGAGGCATGTGACGTTCTGATTAGTTAAAAAACAAACAGCTTTCCGTTTCAGTGAGTGAAACTTCAAATATTTAAAATGCCAGTATTTTTCATTACACTAGGTCTTTAAGGACTGTTCTGTGAGTGGTGTTATTCTTTAATATTGTAGTAATGTAGGTAACTCTTCCAGACAGTACACCCGGCAAGAAAACTCAGTAAAATATTGAAACGAGTTGGAGTTTGTATAAAAATCGTCCTCACAGACCATGGCTGGAGATGAGCACACATGGAGCACAATCAAGCTCATTAAAAACGATACACAGCACATCACTACTACTTTGTTCACATTCCCTACTGTAATATATTCAATGATTGATTGATTTTTCTCTGATCACTCATTCATCGTAGGGCCTTTTTTTTCTTTCCTTGGTTTATTTTATGGTAAAAGGAGGATTATAACCGTCAGTCTAAGCTGAAAGAAGGTTTTGAAATAAGTAACCTGACCTTTTGTGCTTCATTTTGAGTATATATAGTGTATGCAAAACAGGGCAATTGACTGGATGGATAATAACAGTCCTTGACTATTTCGAGCTAGGTATAAAAACATTTCCTGGATTTTTTCTGGAATCGAGTTCTTTGGTGTTAGTTGCGGACAGACAGAGAGCACCCAGGGGGTCCTTGGCCTGCAAGGCGGAGATAAATACTGAACTATGAACGGAGCTCAATTTTGACCGGACATAGTTCTTTCTCATACCTAGCCTGCCCACTCTATGTTATTGTACAGCAGGTTATATCGGGCCATTCCAGTCACCACCAGCGGTCAGCACTAAAAATAGCAGGGGTAGCAGAGTGGTCTCACAGGAGAGGGAGGATGACAGGCAGGTCAGCGAGGGTATAGACTAGTATAGACAAGCAATGCTACACTTCCATGTGTGACACTGCAGACAGACGGCTCCACTCCAGCACACATGGCATGTTTAGCTATATACTAAGTGATGTGCGTATTCTATTAGTTTTTGCCATCCACACACACACACACACACACACACACACACACACACACACACACACACACACACACACACACACACACACACACACACACACACACACACACACACACACACACACACACACACACACACACACACACACACACACACACACACACACACGCACACACACGCACACACACACACACACACACACACACACACACACACACGCCAAAGTCTCACAAAGCCTGTCCTTGTACATAAAAAAATGTGAGCAATCTCAGCAATGTGAGTAAAATATTTCCTGTACCTGATGATGGCTCATCTTTCATTTCATTACATCTCAGAGTCAAGCAAAAGTGAGCATTGGTACAGGAATTGGAATTTAGAACAGGTCTTGCTCTTGCTTTTTAGTTTACTAGCAAATTCCGTTGCTTAGTTTTTATTTATTAGTCTTTATTGGTTGCGTTACTAGACGTTCCTGTTCTCTCTTTGAGCTTCTTCGGTAGTTGCGAATGCATTGAGCGATTACTATGTAACCCAGGCAGAACTGTCCGTCTGTCTGTGTGTGTCACGCTGTGACACCACCCGCCCGCCAACAGAGGGCGCAGCTGTATCACACGCGTGCACACACACACACACACACACACAGTAGAAAACGTATATAAAAAAAAATATATATATAACTTAATTTATTCCAATAAATGGTGTTCGCTTCCCGCGTTCCCGCGTCTTACTTGTGGGTACTGTAATTATGAGCATTGTATGTCTGTCCTGTTTTTTTGTCATGTATTTATTGTTACTGGCAGAGCTGTGTCACTTATTTTGCCTCTTCTCTTAGCCAAATTCCAATACCCCAAATCTCAGCCACTCGCTCACTCACACTCCGTCACTCCAGCATGGCAAATTATGGTGAAAATGGTGACCTGTCGAAATATGTTACCATCTTGTGGGCTTCATACAACTTACATGGAGGTCTTTAAATATGTGGCCTGAATACCGCCAGGTCAAACTCTGCCAATGAACAAACTGCAACGATTAAAATTCAGACACTGACATTATGTGATTGTCTACACAATTGTCACATATTTCAGCAGGTCACCAATTTCACTGCAACATCCCCATGCTGGAGTGAGCGAGGGAGAGTGAGTGAGTGACCGAGACTTTGGGTATTGGAATTTGGCTTGTGAGAGAGAGACACAGACAGACAGACAGACAGACAGACAGACAGACAGACAGACAGACAGACAGACAGACAGACAGACAGACAGACAGACAGACAGACAGACAGACAGACAGACAGACAGACAGACAGACAGCGTATTGGCATATTTGGCATAGGGAAAGACTCCTCTCACTAGGTAGGAGTGTAATTCAGCAGAGGAAACCTCATTATTTTCTTTTTTTTAAAGAATGAAGTTAGTGGAAGCTAGTGAAAGTAATTGTGTAAAATGAAAGGCTCTGAGAAGAAGGGCCTGAAGGTCTGAAGGGGAAAAAGCAGTGACAGAGACAGGAGCAAACCAAAGTGTGACAAAAAGATGAGGAGGATGTCGGAGGTCGAGGGATAAGATATGGGAGTGGGTTAAAGAGGGAGAGAGAGATGTGAGGATGGTGGTTAAGTATGTATCAAATGATCTAATACATATCTGTATACTGTATCTGCTTTGCATCACACAAAACATGAAAAGCACCCTGACAAATTACAAACTTCCAAAAAGTAATTTGTCAAATGTCACTGCACAGGATACCCCCCCCCCCCCTCTCTCTCCCCATGGAGCTCTCCCATTTAGTTTTTATCGGATCTCCCCCCACAGAGAGAGTGAGTATTGCAGAGTCAAAGTAGTGTTGGGGATGCTTTAGAATTCTAACGATTCCGGTTCCTCAACGATTCACTCTTAACACTATGATTCCTTAACGGTTCCCTTGAACAATTCTTATACAGGGTTCCAAATGGACCTTTGTACATTAATTATTATGGTGGTACATGAATTAAAAAAACAAATGTATACATCACAGAGGATTTGAATGTGTAAGTAAAACTAAATAAGATTATACAGTAATAGTTATTACAAGTATCTCACATTTGTTCCTATAAAGACCAGAATGTCCTGCCTGAAACTGTGGCTATCAGATCTGTAAGAGCATAAAGAGATGAAGGAATGATAATGGGAGGTATTAAAAGCTATTGTGCCGTTAACTCAGGAACAGAGTGAAAAACCAAAGCTTTCTGAGAACAGGTGAAGCTGGAGCCTCTGGCCAAAAAAGCTAATTGAAAACATTAAATTTCCGCTTAGTCTTGTGAAAATGAATTACTCCAACAGGGCATATCAAATGCCCATTTATGAATACCATTTTCATAAGGCACTTTAAAATCCATCAGTTAGCCGTCACAAATGAGCCCGCAAGGTAAATGTAAACTAAGAACAGAGGGACCATTTGGCCACAATCTAATGTGCATTCAAACGCTCAAATTGGGGGATTATTTACCAAATAACAGAACATCACTGCCTTCCCTAGCATATAATTCCACAGCTAGAAGTAGGTCGTCACAATTTTGAGACAAAGAATATTACAAAGAGCTTTTACTGTCTGGCAAATGCCCCCCTCCACCCCCTCGCCACTAAAGTGTCCTACATCATCTGTCACTTTAGTCCCTCAAGTCATTTGATGGTCCCTTTCCCCCTCTCTTCATTTTCACAACCAGTCTCAGCTCCTCTAGTCTAATATTTCCCTCATCTCAAGATGGCTCTCAAGAGATTTGAGCCATTCCTCTGCTCACCTCATAAACATGATATTATCCCCTCATGGCAACTCTTTACTTTCTCCATTTCGGGAGTACAAGTAAGATGCGCTGACCTTTTTCCATTGAGAAGCCCAGCTACAATGAGACTTTCTCGAGGTATACAGTATGTACTGTGTTCTAGTTGCTTCTTGCTGTTGCTTCAGAAGGAGAGCATCGAAACACTGCACCAATATTTGCCAATGTTTATGTAAAACAGGATTGCAGTGAATGTTTTCACACTCAGTACTTTTCTATTATTCACAATTTGCCGTTAGTCCGACTCATTCTCTTCACTTCCAGAGGAATATCAATGTCAGTGCAATTACTGGGAGGACATTTTAAAAGCCATGAGCTCATTTCCATGTACATGAACGTACTGTATGTCATATTCCTCCCACATCTTTCCCTCTGTGTGCATATTATTATGCATGTCTCTATGAGTACAATTATGTGGGTATGTGAGCGGGAATGTGCCATCCGAAACGAGCATGATTATGGCTGGTCTGAGTGGTATTGGGTAGAGTAGTGTTGGGTAGAAAGAGAGAACGGTTAGAAAGAAGTGGTAACCTTGAGCACTGTGCATGTGCAAAAATGAGAAAAAGGCAGCACACACGTAGCCACGATGCTGTATATTTATTATTATCCAACGTTTCGACCTAGGAGGTCTTCAATCAGGGATTGAGGGAATGTGCATGTGCAGCAATGGTTTCTTTCTGTAGCATACATACCCAAGAATAAGGGGAATACATTACACTTAACTGGCCTGGTGGCCTTTTCGCTGGGCAGCCCACTTGGAGTGAAGAGTGAATTACTGACTAGTCAGTTCCCCGCTGTGGTTTCTTCATCAACTTGTCCGATTTTATTTGGGGAGTTAAATGGTAGACCTTTGGACTCCTAAACCAGATCAGACCGTCTGACTGATTCATTCACTCTTGTCCGAGATATGAAGAGGAGAGGAGAATATAACCCATTTTTCTTATATCTCAGAAGAGCCTGAAATGCATTTACACGACAGCTTGGGCAATTTCCAAGGTGTTACCCGCCAACCCAATATACTACACAAAGTATAACCACCTATTACTTTTCCCAGTCTGTCCAGGTGGAGAAATTTGTGTCGGTATCTTGGCAATCCTCCAGGGACACACGTGTGGCTGATTCACATTACACTCTTCAACACCACTGCCTCTTCATCAGGAAAGAAATCACACTCCAAAATGCCAGCACTCATTGTATGTCCTTTTCATATGAATTTATTTACCTCTGACGTTGATATCGAACGCGTTTCGGCCTGTGTGGCCTTCGTCAGCGTTATGACAAGATAACAGGAAGTGAGGTCTTTATATATGCGAGATATAATCAAGAATAATCAAAGACAGGTGTCACGGACCTCTTACACAGTATCAAAGACTAATTATGGTACCAAGACAGGATAAAACAATCATGAGAGTATAAATAGGTATAGTAAAATATGGATACATCACAATGAGCTATCATACTCAATATGGGGCCTCACACCTTGAGTCTATGCTTTTTAAACTCATTAGAAATGTATAAAGACAATAAATATGGAAAACATTATATATATATATATATATATTATATATATATATACATATATACATCCCACAGTCCCTACGCTAGCTGTGGTAGTCATAGTAAGAGCCTGAACCTTCATTCCTGAGCACCTCCCCTGGCCTGTACATTGTGACTGTATACTTCATATGAAAGCTGTGGGTTGTGAGCGAGGCAGTGTTATGGAACAATGGGAGGTCTGGCTGGTACTATAGTAACATGTTTCTTAAGAGGATGTGGGTGGGTGACCGTTGATGATGAGAGGCTCTTATGAGTTCAACATTGGGTAATGGCTGGAAGGAAAGCTCATTAGTCAGAACATGCTCTGGAGCCGTGGGCCCGGTTCTATACAAGCTCAGTGTGAGGTCCTTTATCAAAAGGAGCCCGAGACAGACGGCGGCATTATGCACACAGACACACACAGCTTCCGTTACCTACAGTACAGCTCAGCTGTGCTGTAGGTGTGAAGAGAAAGAGTGGTGAGGCGAGGGCAAGGAGGTGCTAAAGGCTTCTGCCAGACTCCATCATAATTGTAGCACTGACATTTACCCTGGGAGGCCGTGAGCCAAAGGCTGCCGCTGCTGCTGCTGCCACCATTACATAAATGATTAAACCTGCTTGGAATTGATTGAGCCTATTTTGACGGGTGGATGGATGAAATGGAGAAGTGTCTGTGTACAACTGTGCATGGCCTTCAAACAAAACACTATCTATTCAAGTTGTGTGATGGTATGATTCAAAACATTCCTACAGTGAAAAAAATAACCATTCTTGATTTGTCCTGACTCCTAAGTAACTAGAGCCTACCAGCCCGGGTGGAGACCTGTGCTCTGAGGAGCACATATTTTCTAGTTACTCAAAATATTATAGTAATTCATCATATTACTCTCTACTGGGAAAGGTAATACAGTAATTACAGTAACACGTTACTTTTACATGTACATTGTTACTGCCCAACACCGAACTGCTGTATGTACAACCTAGTTGAAATGGAGGAACAGGAGTGAATAAGGCCCATGACCAATGCAAGTTTTAGGTCTGATGCTGATCCGATTTTGTTTTGAATTAAACACATGCATAGATACAAGAAAAGTATTCTGTATAACTTCAATATATGAAAATAACTTTGAACTACAATGAACAAGCAAACAAATAAATATAAGATACACACAAACTGAACCTTATTTTATGTTTTACCATGTATGCCTTACTAAAACTAATTGAAGAATTGCCTCTATCGCTGGAACAAATCTGTCATAACGGACAGAATACACAAGCTAAGTTCCAAGAAATGTGGATACTATTCCTGGCTGTGCTTGACAATAGTTGAGTACTGTATATGTTATATATTTCTTGTGTGTGTGTGTGTGTGTGTGTGTGTGTGTGTGTGTGTGTGTGTGTGTGTGTGTGTGTGTGTGTGTGTGTGTGTGTGTGTGTGTGTGTCTTGTATGTATTGTTAAGCTTATAACATGACATGCGGACATGAAGTGCTCATTAAACTGCTCCGTAAGTACCACCGTTAATAATGTAGTGGGTACATACTGTATCTAAGACCAGAGTTCCCAGTGTGTGTGTGTGTGTGTGTGTGTGTGTGTGTGTGAGAGAGAGAGGGAGGGAGAGGTTTGATGATGAGAGAGAGGGGTTGATGGGAGTGAGACAGAGAGAGGGAGAGAGATGGATTTATTGACAGAGCTTGTTTGTACAATGTGCCAACTGCCACTTTATGTCCAAAACTGTGTGTGTGTGTGTGTGTGTGTGTGTGTGTGTGTGTGTGTGTGTGTGTGTGTGTGTGTGTGTGTGTGTGTGTGTGTGTGTGTGTGTGTGTGTGTGTGTGTGCGTGCGTGTGCGTGCGTGCGTGCGTGTGTGCGTGCGTGCGTGTGTGCGTGCGTGCGTGCGGGCGGGTCAGGCATATATTTTGGCCTTGCATGTATAAACCGCGAGCAGCAGGGCTATAATGCAAAGAAGCCTGCCATCGTTAGGACTTAGTATTCCATCCCACCAAAGCTCCTTACTCAGTGGACAGCTTAGCCCTTTGATCCGCATTCTGATATGGATCCAAGTCCTGTCTCCTGAGTGATAATTGGTTGTGGGAGTGGTAGTGACTGGAACAGACCCACAACCCCGGAGACCCTCCGGTCATTCTGGATTTAACCCATTCTGACCTGAGATCAGATTCTAAAAATGTCTATTACATCCTGACAGTTTCATTATTAACCCGTTCTGACCTGAGATCAGATTCTAAAAGTGTCTTCGATTTTTCAAAAATAGCAGACCTACAAGCTCGTATCGCGCCACTCGGTGGCGCGATATGAGCTTGTAGATCTGCTATTTTTAAATAGCTAAAGCACGACACGATGCTAACACCAAAATGGGTGCCCGGTCAGAATGGGTTAAGCAGGGTAGCATAAGGTCGTCTGCATGCAGCCCTAAAGACCCTGACATCATCACATTTCAACTTCGACAATTAATATTTGAAATGTTTCATTACTTTTACAATGCACCGGTCCCTGCATGCCACAACTAGTCCAACTACTACACCAACTTTTTATTTCAACGGATTAAGTAAGTTACAGCCATGATCTGCCAGCTTGCAGATGGATGGACATGGATGCTGAATTGATCATTCTCATCACCTTATGTATAGTCTGCGTGCTTACTGTCATATCTCACGTGAACTCCTCTCTTACTGCCTATGCCGGCAACTTATGTTAATTAGTTTACTGAAAATGACGGAATGACAGAATCCATATCTGAACATGGCCAATGCCATATTTTGTATTCATTCAACAGCTGCTTTAGGTCTTTCAACAATAATAAACTACTAATATACTACCAGGGCCCAGAAAACGATTCCCCGTTCATTTTCCTCATAGATATTTCAAAATAAAAAGTATTTATTTAAAGACCTTTTAAGACTCGTACAAAGCCAACTCGAGTTGTGAGAAATCATGACAACAAACAAAAAATGTCGTGCCGAACAAATAATTAGAAAGAAGAAGAAAACGGAAGGTTACAACACTTTTTCTTATTGTTTTTCTTCTTTGTAATTATTTGTTTGGTCCAAAATATTGTGTTTGTCATGATTTGTCACGATTCGAGTTGGCTTTAAATAAATACTTTTTGAAATGTCTATGGGAAAAATGCATTGGGAATCATTTCCTGGGCCTGGCGTCGTCGTGAAAGGGACTGCGACTGCTATATGAGTAAAATTATATATATTTAAACAACCCCAATACATGCTCATATTGGTGTGAAGAGGGTAATAGTGAGGGAAGAGACAGAATGAAGAGGTGTGAAGACAGTGAGAAAAGCAATTAGCTTCCAGTAATTGCTCTCATTAAAAGAGATTGGGCGGATTTAGCTAACTCCAGGAGCAATGGTCTCTGAACCACACTGCTTCATGTCGATGGGGGGAGGTCAAAGCCATGGTAGCAAGTGGCAGCCCTCAGGCAGATAGTGGTGTTACTGATAAGACTGGGCCCTATCAACAGGCATTTGTCTCATTCCCACATCCCCTTCACACATTTAAATGCTTGCTGTGGGTTGTGTGAGTATGACAAATACCCCTTTCACACAGGCGTTAATGCTCTGTGTGAAAACCACAGGTTTATAATTCACTGCAGGTCACAAGTAGACCCCGACCGATAAATCGGTCCAACCGTTATATCAGGGACTCCACCAGACCAATTCTGTCAGTGCAAATAAATTACTAAACGACGTGTTTAAAATACCAGAATGCACCAAGTAGCTTATACGCCTTCTGAATGTAAAAGCCTCTGACTTTGGAACCGTGCCTCAGTCAATGATAATGTAGAGAGTTTCAGAGCAAATGCATTTGATGCAGCCGAATCAGTAGTGAGTTTATTTCAAGCGCTCATGTCTTCAGGATTGATTTTAAAATTATTTTACTTGTCTATAAAGCTCTCAATGGTCTCGCACCTTCCTACCTACATGACTGCCTGCCTAAATATGTCCCAAACCGCCCCCTAAGGTCTTCCACTGCTGGCCTGCTCGCTTTGCCTAAAGAAATGGCAACTAAAAAATACGGGGAAGCAGCTTTTTGCTTCTACGGGCCGTCGGCATGGAACAAGCTCCCACTGTACCATCGTCAGGCAGCCTCTGTAGACATTTTTAAAGCTCAGCTCAAGACCCACTTCTACAACATTGCTTTTAATTGATCTTTTATTTTTTTATTTTTTGTTATTCATGTCCTCACTGTATTGCATTACTGCTGTTTTTTTTAATGTCGTTGCCTTGCTTTTCTTTTATTCTCCATTGTTCTGTAAAGCACTTTGAGCTGCATTTCATGTCATGAAAGGTGCTATACAAATAAAGTTTTATTATTATTATTATTATTCATATAGACACCCTAGCCTAGCATGGGGAGAACAGGAATAGCATGGACAAACCAACATGATCCAAGTTTCCTGCAAATAATCAAATATCCGACTTGACCAAAACTATCTTATGGCGACCTCCACCAATCACTACTCATCACTCTGTCCATCTGGTAATCACGTTAGCATTGACCAGACACCTATGAAAGGAATCCACTCTGGACTGGATCTTGAATGATATGGCCATTTTCTTTGAGAAAACACTTAACAGTAGCACACACTGTTCCCAGGAGAGAGGAGCCAACTGAAGGTTGGAATGAGACGATGGAAACCAACAACAGAGAAGAAAAATGGAAACAGAGGGCAAATATTTTTCTTTGTCGTCAAGAGACCAACACACAAGAACACCTTTTGTGGTTCAATGCATCATTCTACTGATCGATCCCTGATGCACACATTCTGGTATCCGCAGTATAGACAGAAACTGAACACAAGACAAATGATTAGGCAGCATGCAATGTGCATAAGTGTGTGCGTGCGTGTTGAAGTGTTTTAGTGCACTAGCTCCTACAGTATGCAGACTGTCTGAAACAAAATGTAATTAAGAAGAAGAATGTCTCTGCCCTCCTCCAACTGTGAGCAAGTGAAGCAGTGATATCTGGTCGGTCTTCTTGCAGTGCAATCATCTCTAATATTCTGTGCAGTTCCTGATAGGGCTGAGGGCAGGGAATTATGATAACACTCTGGCTCTTCTAATCGCTACGGGGGGTGGTGGCCATGCCAGTTCAAGTTCACATGGTGCCGACTCGAGTTCAGCAAGCTACTGTACTCACTTACAAACTTCAGCAAACTTTAACCAAACAGACTGAAACATATTTCTCTATTTCCTTATCTTGACTGCTGAGGAACAGTGCTACACTTACCTCTCAATGATGTCAGCAATGACACAGGCAAACATCTGCAGGCCCTCCGGAAGCTGCAAAGCCACTGGAGAGTAGAGACAGCCAGGGAGACAGGTAGAAGTAGAGAACAGATAGAAGGTTAGAGTATGCTGTGAGTGACAGCAACATTATTATTATTTAATACATCCTAGAAAGCAGACCTATACACAGTTTCCGCCATTAGCTCAGTGTGTTTCACTGACAGCCATGAGTGATATTTTAGGGCAATTTCCCCTCTGCCACTACATTACTGCTGGATTATCTTTCTGACTGAAGGGCTGTAGGAAATATGACCTAAAACGATCAGCTCAATTGTGTTATTACACCTCTTGTCTTCTACAGCCCCATTAAAGTCAGTGAAAGTCACTCTGTGTTCACCTGTCTCTCTCCATGACTGTCACTGGCTTTACGAGTGTTCTAAAACACAAATGTGGAATCCATTTGATCGCCCCAAAAATACCATAAATCCATTGAATATAGACGATTACCAGTACTTGAAATCCATGGGGTCCTATAGAGCAGTGGTTCTCAACTTTTTTCACCAAGTACCACCTCAGAAAATATTTGGCTCTCTGGGTACAGTAGCGTACACCTAACCTATTCCATTCACACAGGAGGCAAATTAATTCTAATTAATATATAAAAATCTAAGAATAATATAGCTATTTTTCCAGTTGTGTCAGCAAACAAACAAAATTAACAATAAAACCGGCATTTTAACTCTTAGTCCACACACACACACACACACACACACACACACACACACACACACACACACACAGAGCTAGCTTATTGCTAGTGAGAAGTAGAAATATGCGCGACGGAGCTATGAGAAAGGTTAACTTTTACCACCGGCTTTGTGATGCGCACGTAGCTGGCTTTAATTGGTTACAGTTACACTTTTCAGTAGGCTACGCTACATGATTGGCTTTGGCTGTAAGATGCGCTGTTTGAAATGGGTTTCAGTCATTACCACTGTCTGTACACTACTTCTGTAGCCTCGGAGACGTCCACAGGCGTTTCGTTTTTACTCCTCCCCGACCACAACACCAGCCTGTGTGTCATTTCACTGGCGCTCATGAAGTCAGCAAGTGTTCAGTGTTGTAGGTCTGTCCGAGACATCCACCACGACTACGTAGTACGTACGTATTGTGCTAAAGGGAAGCACTCACCATGAATATTGTGCTAAAGGAAAGCACTCGTTATGTATGAAAATGTACTCGTATGCATCCTTTATTCTCAGAAAAGGGATTATAAACATTGTAGTACTGATGTACTGTATGGTCCAAGTCTCTCATTAACAGTCAATTGCTTTACAAATCCTCTTTGGGCCATTAAATGTCATAATTTGTTTGGGATTTTGTTTTGGGAACCCACACATGCATGCAATACAGTGAAATGTCAGCATTAAGGTTTCACCATACAATGAAGTCCATGGAGCTGAGCCCAGTTTCTGGGGACAGGGGCGTTGTTGCAATCAACCATTTGTCACTGTCACACCTTGCGTTCATAAAGCTATCAATCCTTCAATAGACACTAACAATTCAGGGACATCAAATTCAGCACACAAATACTACCACCACACAGCCATACTTGATAGAATTTCCAAACTCCCAATGCCAAGCAGCATTAAACTAAATAGCCAAGGTAGAGACTAGAGAGGGGAGGAGGCATGGTCATGAGATGGAATGATGGATGGTGTATCGAGGAGGAGTAGAGAGAGCATGTCTTTCTCTAATGAAAGGTTAAGGGATCACAAAGGGCCCGTGTAAACAATAGACGGACAGAGACAGACCATGGAAAGGGCGAGTTTATTAACAGAGAAAGGTTTCCACTTTCCAAGCACGCCACAACCATAGCTGACAGAAGCAAAGAGCTTTTGCTGTCTGTTCTCCACAGCAAAAGGCACACACACGCACTAAGGCTGTCCCCGAACATTCAGGGTTCGAACCTTCGCTCGTTAGGGTTGGCACTCGAATCTTAATTAATGGGCTTGAACCATTCGTTTTATTTATTTTTTCTTCTTTGAATTATTATTACTATTTAACTCGAAAATATTTCTCGGCGAGAATGCGATATGCATAATAAGAGTACTATGTTCATGTTGTGTTTACATGTTACATGCCGAGGTTCGGAGCTTGAAGGTTATATTTAAAATGAATTAGAAACGAACGGTTCGAAGGTTCGCTCGAAAATTCCTTCCGAAGTTCGAGTCCTAAAAACAGGGCTAAAATTACACTTGGTAGTAGTCAGTCACCATACGCTGGGCTCACACTACAAGATAGTGTTCGAGATTAACTGTCTAGATCAGGGGTCCCCAAACCTTTTCCTGTGAGGGCCACATAACGTTTCCCTTCTCTGATGGGGGCCGGGGTCAGTTTGTAACAGAAAAAGTGTGACGATCGCAGGGGTGCCTAAACGTAAACATTAATTTTTTTCCAGAAAGCCACACATAACCAAATATTAATAACCAGTGCACGTACTGTACATGCAGCACTACAGGGCTGCATAGTGCATGTACTGTACATGCAGCAGTGCCAGGGTTTCCTGCACAATGTTGTTGGCATGGCGCTGCGCCATGCTTGAAATAAATCACGCCATGCCAAGCTGTTGTTTTTCTTTTAGGCCAGGGGCCTAGTGAATCATGGTGTGTGTGATATGAAATGTCCAGTACCTCCCCAGTGCCTCCCCAAGTGCCACCCCAGTGTCTGCCCTGCAGTGTCTGCAAAGTGTCTCCCCAGTGTCCCCCTGAGTGCCTCCCCAGTGCCTCCCCAATGTCTCCCAGTGCCTCCCCAGTGTCTCCCCAGTGTCCCCCCGAGTGCCTCACCAGTGTCTCCCCAGTGCCTCCCAGTGTCCCCCTGAGTGCCTCCCCAGTGTCCCCCTGTGTGTCTCCCCAGTGCCTCCCAGTGTCCCCCTGAGTGCCTCCCCGCAGTGTCTCCCTGATTCTGTAGTGTGAGGGGTTCATAGCTAAAAACTAAAACTAAAACTTGAGCATAGAGATAAGTTGTACCGATCTGCATGATGTTTGGACAAAATCTATAGGAGCAAAATAAAACAAATACCGCTGGTGGACTAACTGACTCACTGGACTGTCGATTAGAATACTCAAGCTGCACAGTGTGAGATAACGTGCTTCACTTCTGGATGGCATTGCACTCCAGTCCAGAAATGAGATTTCATAGATGAAAAGCAATCACAGTGAGTTGTCCCTGTCCAATTTTACAGTTTCAGAATCTGAATTACTGTCATTGCCAGGTATGTTTACTCACTAGGAATTTGGACATTTTCTCCAAAATAGATAACCATAAAGAAGCTGCAGACTATATGATATGCAAAATACAGTACATAGTGTCATGCTGATGCGAGGCAGTGTACATATGTATTTGCATTGTAATTCACCTTTACAGAAACTTGGAAATTAGATCGGACAGACGGACGACACACACACACACACACACACACACACACACACACACACACACACACACACACACACACACACACACACACACACACACACACACACACACACACACACACACACACACACACACACACACACACACACACACACACACACACACACACACACACACACACACACACACACACACACACACACACGTCTCATGGGAGAAGTAAAACCTAGCTGTTGGGGAGTGGTTTAAGGAGACTGTCTCAAGCTCTCTGATTTAAGTTCTTCAGAAAACTTAGGTCAGGATTTAGAAGGCATTTTTAGAATCAGCCTCAGTCCAATGTGATTCCGGACCCTAATCCACTCTGTTTAGTGTGGAGCGAACATTCTACGGCTTAGAAGGAGTGTCTGATACTCCTACTGTCAAATGTCAATCACAAAAAAGTGATTAACAGAGACAGAAAAAGGTAAATACACATTGCAATTAGCTTGTGGCCTTGTGCAAAATAAAAACAACCTCTATCAAACTAGTGACAAGCATACTGTGAGTATCTGTGACGGTGCAGCACTTTGCTCCTTAAACTCTCCAGCTGACGGAACAGTTGCGAAGAATGGAAGGAATTTGAAAATGTCTAGAAAGGAAATAGTAGCTGTGCTAACCTTTTGATAATTAACAGTGCAGACATTGGAAGACCTTCAGAAACACAAACAGTTCCCTTGAAGCATGTCAAAGCCTCTCCAGGGCTCTCCAGAACCACTTTCATGGTTCCTAAAGGTACCCACCCAGCAAAATACTGATTGATAATTTTACTCTGAAACTTTCACAGTTAAATTAAGACTCAAGATTGTGTTCACTGTCCACAAATGTATCTGGAGTTCAGCAAGTATATAACAATATTTATATAGCAATATTTATCTGGCCTGTGTGTGTGTGTGTGTGTGTGTGTGTGTGTGTGTGTGTGTGTGTGTGTGTGTGTGTGTGTGTGTGTGTGTGTGTGTGTGTGTGTGTGTGTGTGTGTGTGTGTGTTCGCTCGCGCAACAGTGACACTTGGTGGTCAACAAACCAGACGGACAGGGACAGACATAGCTGTCTATAGGAGTGGCTAGCACCACTCAAAACATATATCACTTACCCTAATTTTAATATAAGTATGCACATGAATGTATGAAGGTACACACAACCTTAGCTAAAAATATAATGATCAAAAGTTAACCTACAGTAAAATATTGTTGTTAATAGAGCCACTTACAACAGAATCTACACTACATTACCACTACAGCATAAACATGGTGATATTCATAGAGTTCAAAGAATGACAAAGGAACAGATGGACACAAAGGATGGGAAGGGGACAGACAGAAGCAGACTATTGAGTCACAAGAGATATATTGTGGTTTAATGAAAACATCACAGCAAAAAAAAAGCCAGACAGGCTGTCGTAAACCTAACACCACCCTTGGGGCATGGACATGGGCAACAACAACAAAAAGAAAAGAGAAAAAAAGAAGAAGATTTAATTGTCCAGGCATACCACCTGCAAACTCCCCAACAGCCTGAGACTCTCTATGCATTCACATTAACATTAGTCAGGAACAATTTTGCCTTTCCTCAGGCTGAAGGCAGCCCTTGAAACACTCAGTCATGCTCAGCTTAACAGGAAATAGCCAAAGAGGAATTATATGCACAGACCAATTATTAGTCTTCAAAGCAAATTAGACAAATTCTCATGTGTGAAGCAGGGTCTTTAATTGTGTGCAGTAGTAGGCCAAGATTCCAAAAATGGTTCAAGGAATATTTAAACATGCCGTTATTGTTTTCCCTGGCTTGGTGTAGGGCCTACTACTCATGCTGTTATATTCTCTTACTCTGTTTCTCTATTTATTACTGCATCTATAAATGTACCACTGAGCATTGTGAGCAATAGACAGCTATTAGACATGCGCCTAAAAATGGGTTAAAGGTTTTTAGATGGCCCTTTAGACTTATATTAGACGTCGAAAATAAAAAAAATAGGATCCAAGGCACTCTATTAGACAAAAGAATGCTCAGTGAAATGCCTGAAGAAGACCTTACAGGTCGTAATGTTGGTTTCTGCTAAATTTCCAGTATCGTGGCTATGAGTGTGAAGCCTTTTTCTTCTTTTTCATTGTTCATCGCCTTAGGCCTTTAGCACCTCATAAATGTTGGTGTGTGCCCTTCTCCTGCTTGTCTTTGATTCTAAATAGCCTACTTAGTTTTAGTCTCAATTACATAGCATCTTATGAATATCACTGACTATGGACTGTGGCTGTGGCTCAGGAGGTAGAGCAGGTCGTCCAATGATGGTGTGTGAATGTGGGAAGTGAGAACGCCCATGAGGACACTGGTGTCGACTGTTCGCCGCTTCACCTCCCGATGTATGAATGTATTGAATTGTAAAGCGCTTTGAGCACTTGGAAAAGCGCTATAAAAATACAATTCATTATGGACATTAACATTTTGTTATCTTTAACCACAAATTTTTCAACTTGACTGGAAGTGCACTTCTGTATGTCTGTACACCAGGGTTCTCCAATTAGCGGCCTGCGGAGCGCCCCCTTGTGGTCCCTGGAATGTTTTTTAAACATTATGTTATAATTTAGCTATTGAAAAATAGCAGATCTACAAGCTCATAGTGCGGCACCGAGTGCCAGACAGGCTATTTTCAATCGACCATAACTAAAGAATGGATGGTCGCTTTGACAAAAATAAAACGATCGAACTGCAGATAAATATTCTGTGACTGCTTAAAAGGAAAACAAAAACCGCTGGCAGTGGTGGGTGGATTATTTGTTTTTCTCTGGCAGTGAATGAGTTCATATCATGACTATCATGCTCAATATCTTTTGACCAGTGCAGAATATGATTATGCTTGTAAAATTGCCAAAGTCTGGCAAATACTAGAATTTTTGTATTATTGTTGAAAACCGTGATCCAAGAGAGCACAATTAGACTGTCCAACTTCCAATCCAAGAAATTGGCTGAACAGCAGAGAAAATCAATCTAACCACTTTATCAATCTGTCAAATGAACCATGTGTATTGGGGAGTGTGACCTCACCTCTCTTAGCATTGGCTTGTCTGACTCGCCACACCGTCTTGTGGATCTCAAAGTTATAATTTGCAGGCAAGGCTCGGATGGCATCCTGTAACTCTGGGTCTTGCAGGATCTCATCTGGAATTTGATTGGCGATCCGTCGTGGTCCTCTCACTAAAATAGAAGAAACATGATTTAGCTACATTAACCTCTTAATTTCTTAAACCACTGTCGTAAAACTCAGGGTGGGATCTCTGTCGGTCCTTTGGTCTACATGTAGCTCTGGTCCATAGCTCTAATGCCTCTCGTCTGTACGCAAATATAAAAAACGTTTTACCTACTCACCAAAACAAAGGCGGTTTGTGTAATTAGAAAGCCTACTTTCATTAGTGGACGCAGTAGGCTTTCTAATTACACAACCCGTCTTTGTATTGGTGAGTAGAGTAGAGTGACATAGCCTTAATGCAACGGCAGCAAGAGCAGTAAGGCTATGGGTCAGAGCTAATCTATATGTAAAGTATCTTGAGACAACTTGTTGTGATTTGACACTTTAATCAAATTGAATTGAAAGAAATAGCTGATCTACAAGTACAAGCATTCTACAAGGGTTTTGTGTGTAAATCTGCTATTTTTTGAAAAGAAACAAAGACTAAATGACAGGTACATTAGAATTGTACTTTCTGTTTTGTGGCTGTAAAGGTTTGTTTTGGTAATGTTGTAAACATTGAACTAGAACAAAGTTGCATCCCAGAAAGCAGGATTAGCGAGTTTACAGAGGATCTCTGTTTAGTCAGTCCTTCATTTTCTATTCCAAAAATGGGAATCACTGTCATGTCATGTCCTGAAACAAACCGCTTACAGCTTAACTTGATATAACTCACAGCAGTGTTTGTTTGGTCATAAACTCACCCAGTGCCACAGGACGCCTTATGACGCCTCCCCCTTATAGGAAGCAGTTGCACTTTTGTGTGAACCCAATGGAATGCTCAAATTAATCACCAGGCTTTACAACGCGAACACATCATGATTAGATATTCTAGCCTAGCCCTACCCAGTAAGCACTATGGTTCTAATAATCAGCTTCACAAGGCTGCTCACTTATGGGAGTTTGCGCCTCCTGGCGTGAACACAGAAGCATTTATTTATAAACTGACAATAATTGGCTGGGACTTTAAGACGCAAGGACACTGACTCCGCCCGCCGGCGCACCGGTATAACAGCGCGTCATCGTCGCCCTGCGTCTTCATTTGTTTGTTTCTTCTCATGTGTTCAACACAATGCAGGGAAGTCTCCTGTTCGGTTTTTCCATAAGGACGAGAGTTTCTCGTCCTAAACGCCCGGGCCGGACGGCGTGCCACCCGATCCCGACGGCCTTTGCCGCGTGTCTTTCCTCCATCTCTATCCCCATTTCCTGTTAGACTACTTTCAATCTATTCCAAAAAAATAGCCAAGAAAATCTTGCGAGGTTTTGTTTGTAAATGTAAACATGCTGTTTGAGATGCACCCAGCTGCAGCCAGACAAGCAGTCCTAGACATTTCTCCTAAAATGTCTTCTAAAGTGTCTCTCAAACACGTTCATTGTGTATGGTTTTTAGCGACAAGCGGACGAGATCAAATACGTTTGTTTACATCCAACGGCATTCCAATAATACGGCTTCAGGAGTGGGTGTACAGATTTGGACCAATCAGATCGTTTTTTACTCTGATGTATTATCGGAGTATTCCTGATGTCATAAACGGTCAGAATCAGCTTGTTGTGTTCGCTTATGTGCTAAAGAGTGACTTTGAGAGCCGTTTCCCCGTTACAATGGAAGTCTATGAGAGCCTATTTTTATTTCTAATATTTACTATTAAACTGCACAACGGAGCGAAATAATTCATGGAATGGACTAGTTTGCTCATAACAAGGTAAGAAAACAAACCCTCTTTCTGAGGTCCACACATGCTACAGCAAATATATTTATTGACACTGCTTAAACATTTTGACCAGCATTTAAAGCTTGACCAGGATCCTTACCTAGTAACCGTCGCTAACGTGGTATTGGCCAAGAACAGGCTTGGGTGGGACTTAGCGAACGGCTAATTATTGTCTGTGAGCTTATAAATAAATGCTTCTGTGTTCAAGCCAGGAGGCGCAAACTCCTATAAGTGAGCAGCCTTGCTCACTGTTATAGAACTTTGGTTACGTTCATAACCCCTAGTTTTTCAAGGCAATCTGTCATTTATCTCTATAAATGACTATAATAGGCCAAGGTTATTAAAACAGATTCTATACATAGGACGTCTGAGAACGTCATAAGGATCCCGAAATATTAGTACTATTGACGTGTGAGGACGTCCTAGCGACGTCCCAGCGACGCAGGTCGAGATAAGAATATTCAGAAATTTTCCTATTTTTTTTTGTTGGCATTTCGCTTTTCGCTTGCCGTATGCTAACGCTCAGTGCAACTATTAGCTTGTCATTGACTCCCATGTTAGCGCGGCGGAAAGAATGACTCGTATCTCCTAATCCAGGGCGCTCTCCGTGGTGATGAATGGATCGATATGCTGGCGCTTCATTTCTGCTCCTCATCCGTCTCTCCCGTAAAATATGAACGTTTTTTGGAGCGTAAAAAAATATATTAAGATGATCGGAGATCTGAGGTCTCTTTGTAAAGTCAACTTTTTTAGGAAAGTGTTTCCGGTTCATGGCTTTCAAAGTAAAAGCGATCAGACAACTCTGGCACCCCGGAGCTTCTTTTTTGATGCAGTTCCTGTACTAGATGTGTTAATTAAGGGTGCCATCACTGCCATGTCTTCACGGCTTGCCTTCATGAATTGAGGCGAAAAGTGGGAATGTGCATGCAAAATCTCAATGAAATTGCACGTTATGTTCATGATTTTAGGCAATTTGTTCTGAGTGGACCACCACCTGTACTCGCCTGGCATGAAAAATCTCTTTGAAAACCTGTTTAGTGTTTCTGATTGTTCAACGACAAAATGCTTTTGAAAAGTGGGACGCAAATGAAGTTAGTACAGCCCAACAACATTTTGTTCACACTCAATTTAAGCAGTGTAATTACTTCCAAAGCAATGTTGAAGTGAGTCATATATTTCTGCAGGTCAGATTCATCATGTTCGCCTTATGTAATGCTGCATAGGCCTACTGTGCTTTTTTTAGGGGCGCTAGCCAGAGACGAAATATTTTAATAATCGTCATGGGGATTGAATTCCTATGTGTACAAAAGGACAGGCAACCAAAGGGTTGGATGGTTTGGGACAAAACGGTTTTTAAGGTAGACCACACCAATTGCAACTCAATGAGTTGTATTGGTGTGGTTTACCTTAAAAAAGGTTTTGTCCCAACCCGACCCTTTGGTGTGGTTTGGGCTTTAAATGTGATTCCTGCATACGATTACGCCACTGGGACGACGGACGGACAGACAGACAGGCAGGGTGGTGCAAAACATACTCTCTCGCCACGCCTTCGGCCTGGCGGAGACAATTAATAGTAGTTTATTTTTTTCCTTAGATTGAAGGCTTTTAAGCCAGTGTGTGCATTCATGCCTCGTTTACATCAGAGTGAAATACCGCCTTTCACCTGATGCGCCCCGACACTACAACCAACATTGATTGATTGATTGATTGAAATATTTATTAACAGTTTGCAGAATTTACAGTACATTTCAAGCACAAACTCAATACAAAGACTGTTAACTGTGAGTGGACGACCCAATTAAGCATTACACTTGTTTACAACAGGGTCCACATTGTTCAATTCATCAAACCATTGAGGAACTTCCGACGGGTTTTGAAGCACATTTATTTTTAAATACCGACTACTAATATAGTGCAGACAGGTTCCGAATGACTAAAGGGTATGCCTACGGGTAAAACATTTTATATTTTTGCATGTTTTTGTTTGGAGAAGTACAGGCTTTATAAAGCCTGATATGGATCATATTTATTTTGTATTGCTTTCTGTTCATTTAACTAACACAGCACAGCTTCTCTGGATTCTGAACAGACACGGTTTGTTCGTTACTTAAGGTTAATGATAATTTGATAACCAAATGATGCAATGCACATGACATTTTGCATCATTTGGTTGCAATGATTGCATGGTTGTCATCCGCGTTGGTCGTTCGGATATTGTTTGAAAATAACCTCGCCATGAATTGTAAGTTACACATCCTCGCGTGGACATATAATACATTCATGATATGTCTGCTGTGAAATGAACATTGTACATCTTTACCTGTGGTCTTTTTAGTAGAAGCAACTTGCGTTTCGCTCAGGGGCGCTGCCATGTTGTTTTCTTTCTAAAGCGTGAGCTTAGAAAGGCATGGCCAATCGAAAGTAGAGTACACTGACAGGCAGCGGAGGTAGTCGAGTACCGATACAAGCGAACATAGCTGAGCTCTAAAGACCAAAAATAGCGGACATGCTCAGTCTGGCTGTTGAAAATATACTCTATGGTTGAAAATTGGGAAAGTAGGCTAGTTGGAGGGGTACAGAATTGTGTAAACTATAGAGCATCGTTATATAAAGCCCTATTTACAGGTAAAGAAACAAATACAAAAACACAATAGGCCTATGTTTCGTGTATAGGCCTACCTATAGAACACAGTACACACTACACTATTATTACCGTTGCACATTTAAACATATATGGCCAAAAATAATGGGACATTTTTCAATGGGAATGTGAGGTTTTCAGCTTTCATTAGTGTGACACCACCACTCTCTATGGTAATATAGGTACGGTCGACCCTTTTCCATCTCGCCCCACTATACTGTACTCTACCTAGCTGTAAATAACAAACATAAATTAATGTTGGTGATAATATAAAAGGTATTATATTAATTTATAATTGTTAAGTTCACTCTGTATATCCATGGGCCTGATAGCATAATGATGCCATTGCCATTACAAAACATGGGCTATAAAGAAATGTGTTTAATAAAACGAAATGAACAGCTATAGGGTCCTAAATTAACTGAATTAAGCAGTGGGAAGTACGGGTGCTGCGGGTGCTATAGCACCCCCAGTGGTCTGGAGGGGAGTTTTTCCATTTCTTTCCTTTTTTTTTAATGGAAAATAATTATATCATAACCATTTTAACTCAAATAATTAAAAACAATGTTTTGCATAAAGTGTATGTTGTTGGTTATTTTGTGGGGGATTTAGTGCAATATTTACAAAATATACACAAAATATACACTCCACTGACACATGCCTCCTCTATTTGAGCGACCACATCAAACGAGGTGGATGCTGGAAAATACTGCGGCATGGTCATGCTGGACCTCCAAAAGGCTTTTGACACTGTGAACCACTCCATACTGGTTAACAAGCTTAAAGCTATTGGTTTTGATAGCACATCAACGAGCTGGATGCAATCCTACCTGGAGGGGAGAGAACAGATGGTGGAGGTGAACGGAACACTGTCCCCCCCCCCCTCCCAGTGAGCTGTGGCGTCCCACAAGGAAGCATACTAGGGCCTTTACTGTTCCTAATATATGTTAACGACATGACTTCAGCTTGTGACTGCAACTTGTTCCTGTTCGCAGATGACTCAGCACTGCTGGTCTCGGACAGAAACAAACTGCAGGTTGAAAAGACCCTCAGCTCTGAACTCGGTAGAATCTGCACCTGGCTCGGCTCGCTGATAACAAACTATCCTTACACCTGGGAAAAACTGAATCCATTCTCTTCGGATCAAATAGTAATCTCAGCAAGGCAGATGGCTTCTTGGTTAGAGTGGGTGACAATATTATCACACGAAAAGATGAAATTAACTACCTAGGTTCCATCCTGTAGGCCAATCTTTCCGGTGATAAAATGGCCACCAACGTAATCAAAAAAGTCAATCAAAGAACAAGATTCCTTTACAGGATCTCCTCACTGGTCAACAAAAACACCTTGAAGACCTTAACAGGAGCCCTCGTACAAGGTTTCTTTGACTATGCATCCACCTCTTGGTATACCACAGCACCTCAAAGGCCCTTAAAACAAGGCTCCAGACCTCCCAAAACAAACTGGTCAGGCTCCTACTTGGCCTCACCCCCCGAACCCACCTCACCCCTGCCCACTTTGACAGGCTGGGATGGCTTAGGGTCGACGACAGAGTACAGCATCTTGCAATGTCCACACCCACAACACCAGAGGGAGTACAACAAACCATGTACAACCCAGATTCGGCACAAACAAGGGACTAAATTATTTTCGCTCCATGCCACCAAAATGTGGAACGCCCTACCAACAGTCATTAAGACATGTGAATCCCTTGACTCCTTCAAAACCGCTCTCAAAGGGCACCTACGGATGGCTGCAATTCGAAACTGGCCTCTGTAGAATCTGAATCCCCCCACCGCCCCCCCCTTTTTCCCCTCACTGTATATGTATCCTTTCCCTTTTTGCTTCCTATATATGATGAATTCCTGTTCTGTTCTTTAACTACATAGAAGTGTCTATTTGTATGTCTCTGAATGTTTTGATGAATTGAACAATGTGGACCCTAGGTGTAAACAAGTGTAATGCTTAATTGGGTCGTCCACTCACAGTTAACAGTCTTTGTATTGAGTTTGTGCTTAAAATGTACTGTCAATTCTACAAACTGTTAATACATATTTCAATCAATCAATCAATCAATGAATTCACGCCACCGCGGTGCACGCTGGACAGGTGTATTTCCTGTTTACATCCGGCATCATTGTAGATAGAAGTTGGGCAATAATCGAATGCGCATCGGCACTATAGTAGTACGAGTTAGTATCATGTCTCAAAAACGGATTTCAGATTGGTTTCGAAAACCGGCTCCAAAGCCTAAGAGAAGAGAAGGAGAAGCTACTATAGTAGCAGCAGCGCCAGCACCGCTGATATGTTGATTTTGGGACAGAAACACACAGTTCTTTTCAACCAGCTTGGTTGGTGTCGGCTTGGATTATTCATTATTGTGATGTTGGATTAAAGTGACATTTCGATTGGATTATTGAACTCGACCTGCAGCAGCTGCTCACGCTCACCTCAAGGTATGTAAAAAAAAGTTATAAGAATCTCCACCTTTTCTGTTGTGTGTTGAACTTGAGTTGTCAGTGTGAGTGCAGTATGCGAAAATAAATTGGGACCCAAAGTGATAAGTTACTAGTAATTGTAATAGGCCTACTTTCATTCTTATGTCTTTCATCCTCCTAAAGTTGCCTATACAGAGTTGTTCTATAAATACATGTGTCACTGCAGCTGTCTGTCTAGTCATGATCAGATCTATATGTAGTATAAATTAAGGGATGATATTGTCATTGCAAATTATGCGGCGCCGTTGTGGGAGAAAAAAAGGCAATTCTTTGCGTGTGCGCGCGTGCATGGGAGTCTTAAGGCCTATTCATAGTCTGGATTTTCGGTGGTAAGGTGACCACCGCTCCGGTGGTGAGCTGACCACCGGAGCTGAAATAACGTTAAACCACCGTAAAACCAGATTTATGTATGAGCCTCATACATAGTCTGGTTTTACGGTGGTGGGGTGACCACCGAACTACAACATGACGTCACGAGCCACGGTGAAGAGCAAACCACCGCCACCGCTCCAGCCCTTCTCTCTGTTTTTACTCACCACCGCTCAACGTTATTTCAGCTCCGGTGGTCAGCTCACCACCGGAGCGGTGGTCACGTGACCTTACCACCGAAAATCCAGACTATGAATAGGCCTTAAAGTTGCCACGGCTATGGCCAGTCACCGTCTCTGTCTCATGTTATTCTTACTTGATTTACAGAGTATAGAGATCGACTACTATACAATCAAATAAATCTGTATACAAGATCATTTCAGATTTCAGGGAGGCAGGGAAACACTAAATTAACTGTTAACTACATTAACACTTTTCGCAGGGGCGAGTTGGTAAAGGGGCGACTGGGCGAGTATATACACTATACTTTTCATTTTCATTTTTGAGTGGTGCAACCACTCCTACAAGCTACAACCAGCAATGTCCGTGTCTACGTACCTATGTGTCTACCAGTAGGCTACCTACCTATGTGGCCATGATTATTAGTACCAGTAGGTGCGCCAGAAACAGAGAGAGGGATAGTGCTGCTAATGTGAGATGAGAGAGAGAGAGAGAGAGAGAGAGAGAGAGATGGGGGGGGGGGGGGTTGCAACACTCAGTTCACACGGGTGTGATTTTATGTAGGCCTTTAATGCAGGGTTATTGCGTTGTTGTATTTCACAATAGTTTTAATTTTTTTTTGTTTTTCGTTTTGCGAAAATAGACATTCTACTCACAAACGGAGTAAAAGTAATTTAGTTTTGGCTTCTTTCAAAGTGGCTTCCTAAAGTGTGTGGTTACTGGGAAAACGTATTGTGTTTCGAGACCATGGACAGTTCTCCAGTGTGTGTGTGTGTGTGCGTGTGTGTGAGGCGGCGGCGGTGGGGGACAGGACCACGGACAGTTCGCGTGTGTGTGCGTGCGTGTTTCAGGACCATGGACAGTTACATGACCATTGACAGTTCCATCATGACAGACAGGCAGAGGGATTGTGAAGAATTAAACAAAAATCACTGAGAATGCTATTTGGCCCTAAACAAAATACAACTACAAAAAGTTCCCCTCGGGGCACAGGTCTCCACCAGGGCAGGTCATAGGTTATGGCCTCCTGGTGGCGTTATAATAAGCCAATGTGAAAAGGGTGCCATTTGTTCTTATGCCTTTGATGGCAATTGGATGCCTAGTAGGAAAGTGCGTGAAAGATTTCTCTCTTCGCATTCTCTCTTCTATTGGTGACCAAATCTGTCGCATATAATACCTGTCAAAATCTGTCTCTGATATAATGTTCAAATGCCGTCTATAAAATAACTATACGGTTTAGATTAATCATTTGTTGTGTAAAAACACAAGGGTGACGGGGATGTGAAGAGATCGAGACACGAGTGCAGTGACACTTTCACACACCCAGCCTATGATGAAGCAGGGCAGCTATAGGCGGCTGCCCGGTGAAGGAGCAGAAACCAGAAACAAACAGCCCATCATAGCCTATACTTTCTCTCCTCCGCTCCGAGCGCATGGCGAAAGTCTACGCCCGCTAATGCACACTGAGGTGGAAACTGAAACGATCTACAAGGTCAGAAAATATATAACTGAAGGAGATAAGTGCTGAAAGGGATTCTAATGGAGCGAGAGCATCAAAGTCTATTACTAAGGAGGATTTGAGGAGGATTCCGCGTTTATAATCCGACATCAGAGGCGGAATGTGAATCCAAATAACTTATGTTAATTAGAGATTTCAACGAGTTTGATGATATGATTGAACCGCTCTGACCCGTCGAGCTTCGTCTTCTACGTGAAGAAATCTAGATTGTCCCTTTGAGACCGAAACCCTCTATTTTGGAGGCTGCGTGTGCTCGCCGTTTTTAGAACTGTTTGCAGCTGTAAATGTGTGTTCGGGTATGTCAAAGGCAGATGTAAGTCTACAATGTGCATAGATTGATTGATTGATTGATTGATTGATTGATTGATTGATTGATTGATTGATTGATTGATTGATTGATGCCTCCCGCCAGGAGTTATAGCCTATAGCTATAGGCTATCTTTATTTCGGGGGAAACGGGACGATTTCAAGGAGACCAGACTTTTTCCGAGCAGGATAATGTCTATTGCCAATGGGTTTTAAGACACACGGACCGGTAGACTAGCCTACACTGCAACCCAACATTGCGGAGAGGACCGTAAAGGAAGGCGAGCCAAATGAGTGAAAATTGACATTATTACGAAGACCTGCTGAAGCCTCTTAACTTCAATAACAAACTACAGCGAACAACTTAAAGTCTGGAATATAAGATTAGATGATTCCCAGAGGACACAAGACGAACAACTAAAGCCTGCAAAATGTTCAAAAGGGGTAAGTCTATGCATTTTGGTGTGCACTGCACTGTGATTTATAGTGTCGAATCCTCGATCTGCTCAATCCTGCTCAATCCTATACCCAAATCTAAGTAATGTAGCCTATATATTAGCATGCTGGCTTCTCATGAAATATGTTTTTTTACACTTCACATGCAATGCACCAAGTTTCTCGTTCCCGTATATATAGGATATTCTTCTTTCCATGTTTTTGTTTTCCAGACAATGCGCCATTTGAAGCGCGTCTTACATTTTCTCAACGCGCGCAGAACGCGCAGTTTGGAGGGGATGAAATATTAATCTACCGTATGCAAAGAGCTCGGCTGAGAGAGAGTCGACTATATTATATTAACGGCTTATGCCGCACTGCAGTTTGTGAGTTGTGTCGGGGACACAAGTCTATCTGTTAAATAAGCACAAATCATTGCAGGCTCTACTTTGTCAGAAAGCAGTTAGGCATAGGGCTACTGTTGGACAAAGCATAGCAGTTCACAAGGTTATATTTGGGGTGATAGTCCACTGAAAAACCTTTAACACCATGCAGGCTATTTGATTTGAGTTTATTTTCGAAAGATCTATATAGTCTAGATCTGAGTGACCTATTTTCTGCAAAATGTAAAGGCTTACTCTGCAATCGATTCCTGACAAGTGAAATAAAGGGCGAAACACATAGCATTCAGACATATTAATTAGATTATTTGACCAAATAGCCTACTGAGTTGCAGTGTGACCCCCTATGTCACTAAACATTTGTAATAATGTTTGTGTGTGTGTGTGTGTGTGTGTGTGTGTGTGTGTGTGTGTGTGTGTGTGTGTGTGTGTGTGTGTGTGTGTGTGTGTGTGTGTGTGTGTGTGTGTGTGTGTGTGTGTGTGTGTGTGTGTGTGTGTGTGTGTGTGTGTGTGTGTGTGTGTGTGTGTGTGTGTGTGGTGTGTGTGTGTGAGAAAGACAGAGGGGGGAGACAGAGAGGGACAGGTCCTTTACCTTAGCCCTCAGGGCATAGAAAATGTCTGTCAAACTATAATAATTTCATTTATTGCAATTCCAGCAGTGAAACACAAATACAGATTATGAACCCATAGTAAACTGGAGAGGATTGCCTGAGCCCTACTGTACAGTATGTTGAAGAATGAGCTGTGTGTGTCTGGACATAGTGCAGAAGGTACCGCATCTTATCTTGTTTGGCAGTTTAATGTGGAAGGAATGGTTAGTCTCTTATGTCAAGCTAATGGACGTGGGTTACGGTCATAGCATTGATAATTACCGGATCCAGAATGGGAGCATTTCTCATTGCAAGAACTTTCCTCTGATGTCCAAGGTTACCGTTTTACCTTGAATGATTGCCTGAAATGAGAGTGGGTGACAATTAAGTAATCTGTCATGTCCTTGTTGTAACCTGCATTTCTGATTGTGAGTCGGCTGTCTCTATTTAAGCACAGCCACAGACAGAAAATCACTTAATTCAATACAAATGACTTCAAAGTGCATACATCACTGCCAAAAGTGCTCATGCCACATTCCTAGAATAGCAGGTTGGAGACGTGTCACTTTTGGCAGGAACACTGCTATAGTCCTCTGTTGGATCAGGCATTTTACACCTGAAACAACACATCCACAAGAGTATGAATGACATATCCGGCCCGACATTTTGGATTTTGGATTCACGTGCACACAAAGGACTGGGCATCTTCTTCACAGGCACACACTGTCAGCAGCACTCGGGTCAAATTCCTGTTGTGACTAGTCATGCTTAATTACCATGTTAATGTATAGTGGGTTTTAAAATGCCATTTTTGGTAGCCTTTGGAGCTTATACAGGCTTTAGCTTTGCCTGGATGTACAGTAACAAACATGTTCTGACTAGATGTGGAGAACATTAGCAAGAGCACAGATTTAATGGCACTGCCCCCTCTTTTGTTTTTTCTCGATTTCTGTTGCTGTGTGTGTGTGTGTGTGTGTGTGTGTGTGTGTGTGTGTGTGTGTGTGTGTGTGTGTGTGTGTGTGTGTGTGTGTGCTGTTTATATGTGTGCCTGTGTATGACTCTCTGTTACTCTCTCTCTGACTCTCAGAGTCACTCTGGGTGATGTGTCTGAACTGCTCTGAGATGGAATGAAAATTAGACGACAAGAGGTCCACTAAATATGTCCCATGCCGTGATTTACTATAATTACTGCTGTATGTCACACATAGGATTTATTTTCTTCTTCTCCATCTCTTTGCTTGTGATTTTAACTAATAATGTACATGTAGGCAAACTTGAATGTGTGCGTTTGAGTACATGTATGCACAAGCATGTGCACACATAGTATACGGTACACCCACGCACGCACGCACGCAACGCGCACACGCACACACGCACACACACACATACACAGGGATGTTTGTGATGTTAGATGAGCGTAATATAAAATCACACCCGTGTGACACGAGTCGTGCAACTCCCCTCTCTCCCCCCCCCCCCCCTCTCTCTCTCTCTCTCTCTCTCTCTCTCTCTCTCTCTCTCTCTCATATTAGTGCAGCACTGTCTCTCTCTGTTTCTGCATGGCACAACAGCGCCCCTACTGGTACTCATACTGGTGCTCATTAACGTCACATAGGTGAACACATAGGTTAACCACACATACACACAGACATTGCTGTTCCTTGGAGTGGTTGCACCACTCAAAAATGATGCTTGAGCATCATTCACCATGATGAAAGTTTTTGCAATGACATTTAGCTTTGACCGATAACGGAATTGAAAGAACATAGTAGATCTTGCAAGATTTTGTAATGATGCAGTGACAGTCAGATCCACTGTTGTGAACTGCCATCAACTTTGGTCTTCGACATACCATCGCAAAATTAAAACCACAGTATATTTGGTTTTATACGTTGTGGCTTGTTGGGTGGAAACCTTGTACAGTAGGCTACGACCAAAACATTACTTGCACATTACTTTTCTTCTTTCTTGTATTTATTTATTTGTTTATTTATTTACTTACTTACTTACTGAAGTCCAGCACACACCGGGTGCGCAGCGACGCGGCACAGGCGTTGCCACGCGGCAACGCCTGGGAAATAGAACGGTGGCGTATCGGAGCGTCAGGCGAGGCGTGAACACGCGTCGGACGGAGCTGGTGTGGGATAGGTTAATTGAAAATAACGGAGGCGGCTGTTTTGACGCGCGGCGTTCGCAGACGGTGTGTGTAGCCCTTCACTTACTTACTTACTTACTTTGGGCATGTAATTGTAATTAAAAATGTCACTGCAATCTATAAGCTCACTCATGTGCTGCATTTTGAGCTTGTAGATCGGATATTTTTGCCAATATAATGTGCGACACTGTCTTATGACATATTATAGAATAGGGCTTAAGTGGTTAAAGGATGACCAATAGCATTAATTTATGGGGAGAGAGAAAAAACTAAAAAAGATGAAATATGGAGATACAAGGTTTCTGCCTGACAGCAATGATATACGTCCATAGGTAATTGTTTTGAGCAGTACTGTAGCATTCAGTAGTGATACTTTGAGAATTAAAAGCGTAGCCCAGAGTAATTTGCTCTTTGACTTTGCCTTGTTTTCCCAGTAGAAGCAGACAGGGTGAGGTTTTCTATTTATTTCTTTTATTTTTTGCGATATATAGCCTACTATATCCCACGGGGGAAGTTTTCAGCTTCACCCAGAGTGCTGCCCACAGAGGGGCAAACATGGGGGGGAGCAGTTAGGGGTTAAGTGTCTTGCTCAGGGACACTTGCTCACATGCTGAGAGCTGGAATCGTACCTGGTATACCTCTGGGACCTCCACAGTCCTGGGCGGGCTCACTAACCATTCAGCGGTACAGCCTGAGACCAAGACACGACTTGCCATTAATGACTTCAGTGAAAAACACAACACTGGGAAAGCACCTGTGTCCTTTGCTCTGAAGCTGCACACCTTCCCGGGCCTTCTCTTGGGGGACGGTGGCAATGCACTCAATGGACATCCTCAGACCACACATCTTCAAGTGTGCTCTCCGCAATGTTCAATATGCAGAGGATCACTGATAAAATAAGTGTGATACTCTCAAGGCATCAAGAGGCCCTTTTGTTCCCCCACCTGCCAGAGAGATGTTTGTACTCTAGAGAGATAATTCTCTAACATCTAGTGTTGCGGTGAAGCATAGGTATGAGTCAGGGGCGTAAAATAAAATTAGTGTCTATCAGTGTCACCAGGACGAGCAGCCGTCTGGCTTGAGCAGGAAATATAGACAGTAACTGCACAATGAACTCCTCAGTGTTAATACTCCATTTATGCTCGGGGATAAATGGACATTGAGGATTTTTCTGTGCAGTGGTGATAAGCCTCATGCAAGTGATTTGATACCGCTCCCTGGATTTGCACAATTGCAGCGAACAGCCACCTGTCATCGTGACGTGTTGAAAACGTCATGCCGTCAGCCAAGGCCCAGTGAGTAGCCAAGGGAGTCATATTTAAGCAGAGCAGATTTCCTTCTCATATTATCCTCCTCCTAATCCGATAAGTGATCATGGCATTGTGCCTTTCTGTGATATTGCATGTCAACTCTGTATGGCTGTAGAAGTCACTTTTACTTGTATTTGTGTGAAGAATAGGTGTCTGAGGCTTTAGAGGAGTATAGGGTTGAAGTGATGTGAAGAACGGATCCTGTAATTTGTAATAAACTGCCTGAAATGTATAGCTAATCTGTGTCAAGAGAACACGACTAGGCTATTTCTGTTTGACATTCACTCAAATGCACATTACAAGATTTCCACTTCAAGGGATAGAATCAACAAATCAAGAGGTCAATCAGATGAGGATACAGAGTATTCCTCATAACCTCTGATTGCTTCACCAATTTTTGAACAAAGTTGGTTATTTGTAGTCTGCGGAGCTTGCCTATAAAACTGAGAATCATGGGTAATTGAAAGGACATTACCACTTATTGCATAGCTGAGTCACATTTATTAGACTGCTATGCAATACACCTCTGGCTCATTCAGTGCATGCCAAGCAGCTCATTTAGTCGAAGGAGATTGTTTGAATCCGAAAGACGTTTTATTTAGTGGCCAATTCTTGACAGTGTTACCATGGAAGCTTCTGGCACTTGTCCACAACTGTGACACTTAACGAAAGATGACAAAAGGGTTTGCAGAGAAGGCAACTCTTAAAAAGTAGGCGTCATGGCTTGCCAGATCACCGGCACAGATCCTTGTTGCCACTCGACATACAGTTTAAAACATGGCAATGAATACGAGCTAAAGCGATGTTTAAATCCTGCATGATATTAAATAGTGAACAGCATTTTGCCAAACGATAATGGATAAAGTGCCAACTGTCTCTAAACTACTTAGAATTCACTATGTGTCCTACAATATTGATGACTTAATGGCTGTAAATATTGCCCTCAGCATTTAGAAGGCGTTTTTAGAATCGTTCAGTCCAGAATTTGTACAGTCCAGACTGTACATGCACAGTACATGCTAATTGGGAAGAGCATTCAAAAATCAAGCAAACCTGACTGGAGCACAGCTCTTTCCAGTTTGCCCGTTTGCCCTTTAAAAAAAAATACTGGAATCTTCTGCATACATTGTCTCCTCCCCTTTGTTGTGGAAATGAGATGCAAGGATGGTCATTAGCAGATGATAATGAGGTGAAAGAGACAAACAATCTAAGCCCTGTTGGTTTAACTAATATTAATAATTAATTTCTGATTAAGTGGCTAATTGGAGCTTAAAGGTCAATGTCAATGGGAATGCCATTGGTCTCAGAGACAGGTGGGAGGCAGAAGGAGACTGTTGACAGTAATCCCAGGTGCTCTCTTGTTACTCTGACAGCTCTCCCCCGTCCCGAGTTGTCCTCCCAAGGCGGCATTCCCTTTGTGTGCTGAGGACAGCGATTCAGGCACACCTGTGCATCATCATGCCCTTCTGGCATTGAGAATTATGGTGTTTCTTAAGATGGAGTGGCACATCAGGACAAACTGGAGCTGAGGTTGAGAGAGGTGGAGGGGAAGGATATTGTTCACCTTGAAATGTCTTCCCTCACCATTTTGTTTTTATAGTCACAAATGTTATTGTACCCTCCCCCCCCCTCTCTCTCTCTGTCACGTACTGTACACACATATGCTGTGTGACATAACACTGTGAGCATCAATTTATCTTGTTTATTATTATGCCTTAGATTAATCTCACTCTCTTCCACGTCACATTCAGAACAAATTTATTCAGAGATGTCTGACGTCTCTAGTTTATAGTGCATACATTATCAGACAGTGGTGAACAGTGAACACACAAATGTACACGCTTCCTGCGTGCATTTCTGGTCAAAAAGGTTTATTCCACGGCCCATAGCCGACGCTGTGATGGCCGCCGGAGTAGATGCGACAACACACACAGTAGTAGTACATTTGTAACATCCAGTTGCGGGTTTTGGCTCTTCAAAATAGGGGTTAAACGGGGGAAATCCTGGCGTGAATTACATCAAATGTATTTATTAATCCCGGCGGCCAGAGGGTTACAGTTTTTTATTATCTCTACTTTAGTTGAGAAATTGTATTTTGGGATACTTTAACTCTCACTCCACTACATGCCAAAGGTAAATATTGTACTTTTGACTACTTTTCTAGGAAGGGAAAATGTACATTATGAATTAACCACTTAAATATGCTTCCAAATGCACATCTCTGCTCAGAAGCAGGGCAGAATTAAAAAGCAGTCAGTGGGGGCATAATGGTGCGAAGAAGGAACAATAATCATCCTCCTGTTACCTATTCTCTCCCCATTTACCTACCTCTCCAGCCTGCTGTTCTGTGACAGTCCCTTGTAAGATGTGCTGTTCTGGGGAGTGTTATCTGTGTGCTTACCTCTGCGTGGCTCTTGGGGGCGCTGACTTTTTGGGTGACTGTAGGGATTCATCTTCAGTCTTGGGTGGCAACCTTTGAAGATTAATGCTGTTGTTATGCTGTGTTACACACACACACGCACACACACGCACGAGAACACACACACACCTATTATATTCAGGTGGGGTTTGAAAGTGACAAGAACACAATGGCCAGGAGGCTTAATATTTCTAAGGCGAAATAATCTGATACATATGTTTATGTTGCCTGAGGTCTTATAATGGCTATAGGTGGACAACCTATAGCCATTTTACAAAATGTGTTTGTTTTTAATTAAAATGTTTAGTTATATAGGGCAAGCTTAATGTATCTTTTCTTAATGTATCAAGCTTAATGTATCAAGGCATATTTGTCTTATCAGCACTGACTTCTAAATTAAGTAGGATAATTATCTTAAAAGCATAAGGATAGGTGGGCACATATGGCGGGCACATAATATGGAACCGCAGAACATGGATTGAGGTCTACAGTATGCTACTGTACTGTACACTTGCACATCTTGTTGTGTTTAAACACTTCCACAATTGTCTTAGCTCTGTGTCGGAGCGGAGTCATATCTTGACCATATTAATCATGCAATGGGGGTTATAATGATTTGGAATTGGCCATTATCCTCTATCCTACACATTTTGCCACAGCTGCCAGAGTCTATAACGACTTGCTGTGTTAGCTACCTTCTGCCAATTGAAATCTATTTCTGGCACAGAAAAACACTTTCTCTCAAGCTCTCTCGTGCATTCTGAATGAGAATGAAGTCCTTGACATTTCGTCCATGTTTTTCACTCTCTAACAAGTGTTACACTTCGGTATTGGACCCCACTAATAGAAGCCATTCTAGGTGGCTGATTAAGACTGTGGTATCATAAACAGTGTGTGTCAACATTACAAATAGAGGTGCCAAGTTTATAAGGGCTATAAATCATTCCAGTACTTGTTAACAACATAAGCCTTATAGTATGTGTCAATGTATGACAAATATCAAAATAGACAATCTACAAGTTTGACACATTCACATTGAGAGCTTGTTATTTTCACTATCTCTTTCTTTCTTTCTTTCTTTCTTTCTTTCTTTCTTTCTTTCTTTCTTTCTTTCTTTCTTTCTTTCTTTCTTTCTTTCTTTCTTTCTTTCTTTCTTTCTTTCTTTCTTTCTTTCTTTCTTTCTTTCTTTCTTGAAAGTTTTCACCTATGACATGCTCGAAATAGAGATGCTATGTTGAAAGTGGTTAAAGGTGTAGTGAAATGAAAAATAAGTTTTTCACACTTTTAGACCATATCCGTGGTCGTCATATGGGCATACCTAACAATGGATGCCAAAAAAATGGGCAAATTCTCATTTGTGTGTTTTCCACACATAAAAATATATTTTTTATTACTTCCTGAAAACGAAAACGTGCTGTGTGATGACGTGTCGAGGCCCACATCGATAAAAGCCAATAAAATTTCTCTGTTTTTATTCCCATTCAAGATGACATCCAGACAGTGTATTGCTCGGTTTAAACTTAATCATCACGCTAAAATATGTATCTGAAAACATTATAGGGTAGAAATAAGCCACATAACAGTAAACTGGTACAGCATGGCCGTCGATCTGACTTGTGAACAAACACACACCATGCGCTGCGTATAGCATATAGTTACCGTCCCATTGCCTGAAGGGATGCTCTGATTGGTTCAGAACTTCATAGCAGTGTTTCAACTTGAAACCGTCTGAAACTTCAAAATAAAGTGTCCACCATTTCCGTTTCACTATGCCTTTAAAGACTAGCTATAGACCGTAGCAGGCGTAGCTATAGAGGCTGGTATGCAGAGTTGGGTTTGGACTTTGGAACACACAATACAACGTACTGCAAGATGATTTCAGATAGGATGCTTATTTTTATGGAGCATTACCTTAACTGGTGCAATAGTGTCTGGCTCTTTCCTGGGCAAAAAGGTGTGGCTGGGGGGAGTACCTTCTGTAAGGAGGCAGAGATTTGAGTAGTAAGGAACACTAGAGGCTGCATGGTAGCCAGACTAAGCCAGTTGTTTAATATTCTAAACATCGCTGTTCTGCAGTGCTCCAGTTGTGCATTCCAATGAACAGTTTTCCATTTCCATTTTCTCTTGTAAAAAATCCAGGTACCTAAGATGAAACAACCGTGGAAACTGGAAAGATAACATAGAGATTTCCTTATCTACCCCTCAGGAGGTTTTTTAAGTATTGTACAAGGCCACTGCTTGGGAGAAATATGTATTGAATGGACAGACATCACATGAGGTTTTCTGAAAAGCAGAGTAAAAACGCACGGTGTGAGGCAGTTTGAATGAAACATCCTCAGATGTTATTCGCATGGCAACGAGGGCTGGCTATGGTCGAGATTGTAATAGGGAGCAAGAGCTCAGAGGTTCCGTTATTCCTAAGAGGGAATACTACTTCTGTGATAGCTGGGGGACCTTGTAGCGGGGGCTTCAACACCTAACACCACACCAAAATTTAAAAAAGCCAAATCTTGGTGATTTCTTACAAGTCCGCACCCTGCTATAAGCCATCCCAACCTGTTAAAGTGGGCAGGGGTGAGGTGGATTCGGGGAGTGAGGCCAAGTAGTAGCCAATTTAGTAGTAGTAGACCAGTTTATTTTGGTGTAGCACCTCTCTCCAAAGTGCTTTAGAATATGCATTCCATTCACACACCGAAGGCAGAGGAAACTATAGAAAAAGTGCTCCATTGGAGCAGGTCAGGAACATTTGTTATGGGCATGCATTGTTTGCTATTGAGTGACCATAGAAGTAGCAGTCAATAGCCAATAGACCTTAATTGTAGTGTGTTGTAGATGATTTATTATGACAGGTCGGACCACGAAGAAAAATAAAATGTGTTTCACATACAGTATGTTGGCCTCCTGATGGTGCTCTAAAAGGTAGATTTGAAAAATGCAGGACAGATGTTTTTCCTTGGTCTTTAGGGAGTGTGTATACATTTTTCGCAGATTGGTGCAGTTATATATCGGGGCAGTTCTTCCTCAGCCTAGTGGGAATATGCGTGCACAGTTTCACCACAATTGGACGCTGCCTTCATGATTTGCAAACTTCCACTCCTGTAAACTTTAGATGGAGTATGAAAATCTGAAAGACCAGTTTCGTTTAATGGCTATAGAGAGACTGTGTACCGAATTGCGAGATGTTTGGACAAAATGTGTAATGTGGCCTGGGGGAGACAACCATGCAAGGCATCAATCTGCTCATCGGGAGCAGTTAGGGGTTTAGTGTCTTGCTCAAGGACACTTTGACACCAACTCAGGGGGAGCTGGAGATGGGACCCGGAACCTTCCGATTTCCAAGCTGCTGCTCTACTCAGGTGGAGTAGCGATGAACTGAACCGGGTTACAGTGATCCCAGATGGAAGTAGTTTGAAACGAGCGTGAAGCAAGCTTCTTACAGTCTGGCGGAGTCAGGTTGCTACCTCTGCTGCATCTTGCTATCTTGAAAGTTCGCAATTAATTAAATCTCCTTATTTTGTCAGCTGTTGCAGCTTGCTTTTGTCTCACGAACATTGTGCAAAAATAAAACCACATTACATTCATTACATACCTCTTGGCATGGTATACAGTATACACAGTACTGATATGTACTTATATACAGTATATGTAACTTATTAAAATATATTTTTCCACCTAAAATCATCATTACAATTATGATCACAATGTTAATCAAAGCAGGATTATCAGTTAAGCATAATCATGCATGCCCTACAGTAGTTCACACTCCATAGTCGAGCTATAGGCCTCAAATATCACACACAGTTGTGTTCATATATGGGAGAGTGACGAACATAGGCACCACTGACACTGAGCACATGTTGTCTATGGCTCTGCCCCAACATGGCCTTCTGTTCATTCAATGTCTAAGCCATGTTTGCAGCACCAATTACCAAGTTTCTTTTGGCCCAATATGGGGGCCAAAACAAAACATTCCACACACATGATCAGACTACCTAGCCCTGATGCTACAGGCCCTGCTTGACGTTAAAGTGTTGTTTGTAAATGGAGCCTAATCCGGAGGGTAAATACAGTACACATCATCCTTTGTTGGTTTGACAATGAAACAATAAATAGAACATACTGGCAAGAATGTACTTGTTATATCGCTGAGCTGGGGTTACACAAGATTTATGAACTGCCATAATGGTTGCAGGAGGGATTGATAGCATTTGGTGCAAAACTCTTCTGGCTGGGATATTAACTCAGCCCATTTGTCAATGTCTTTGCAAGCACAGCCTTGTCAATTATTTAAAAGAGCAAAACAACCGCCCAGAAAAGACAGCGCTTGGTGTGGGGAGCTCATTTACACATCTATATTCCCAGAAGTGTGCTTGTGCGTTTAGGCCATAATAAGAGCTGGGTGTTTCATTCCTATGTGTCACTCACGCTAATTTACCTTACTGCCAGTGTTAGAACCTCTTCTGTTTTCTCAGAGGTGGGCAAGTACAAGGGAATTTAACAGCAGGCATCAAAAAAAGGGTAACAAAATGGAATTATAACAGAACGTTTTGTTGTTTTGGTTATTTGTTTCATGTCATAACTACAGGAAGCAGAAGTCGGCACTCAGTAAGAGACAGAGAAAGTCAAAGAGGAATCACGTTGTCTCAGGGCTCTAATGGAAGAAGCAGGTTCTCCGTGTCACGCCTTCTCTCTTCATTTCACAGATGGGGAGGTTACTAGTCACTGTGAATTAGTCTTCACGCCATAGCACGTCCCCTGGAGCCACTTCCTAGACACACTCCTCACGTGGCAATGGGGATATCAGTCAGTCAACCCAGACCCAGACACCATAAAATTGTCGCAAAGGTCACATACTCGTCACATACTAGTCCCGAAAACGGCCGATACGTCTAGTGACAGCAATGGGTCCAAGTGCACACTCATGCTGCACGCTTATTGTAATCATGTATCTGGAGAGAATGATCATCAGCATGAAATGTAATCTCACATGAACATGTTGTCATTATGGTAATAGGCTTAGACCTGATGGCATCAATGCCCTTTAAAGATGACTGGGTGTGTTATTGACATAATTGAGGTGGCTGCACAAAGTAATCAGATTTGATTTAGTCTAGTACTCACATCAAATGTGCGTGTCTGAAGTTCCATCCGCCTTGCAGAATACAAAACACATGTCTTTAAAATGTCATAAAACCAAGGTATACTGTAGATCACAGACTGTTGTCGCAGGGGACTATTATTTAGTGGGTGCTGCACAGCAACGGAGTCAAAGGAAGGATAATAGACTCAGTGACATTGAATGTGTTTACTTGGACATCAATATGACTATCTTACCCTCATTAACGCAGTACTAGTTAAATGATTACATATTTCCATTTCCTTTTAATTTCCATGGTCTTGATCAAGGTAACTTTAAAACACAATTAAGAGGGATGGTTGTTTTTGTTTGAATACTAATAACCCTAAACAGCACTTTTGACTAAAACATGTTAACCGAGGGTACTGCAGTAATTGCACTAATACTACATGTTAACCCACATCCACCATGATGTTTCAGTACAGTTATTACCATAACCTGATTCTCCCAGTAATCAGGGAATTGAGGTGCACGTAAACGCACTCTCAATGTCAGTGTTAGGAGAAAAGTTAATGCAAAGTGTTGTTTAATGACTTAAACCCTGTATAAGTAGTTTATAGGCTTCCTCCTTTTTGAGAGGTGCAGCCACTCCTATAGACAGCTATGTGTGTCTCTGGCTGGCTGGCTGTGTCCCTGGGGGTGTCCCTGTGTCCGAGCACGAAAATATATTTTGGTTGGTTTTGACAACCAAGCGTCACTGTTGCACAGCCTAAAACACACACACACACACACACACACACACACACACACACACACACACACTAGCAAGCCATTACCCTTTAAATAAATACATTAACCCTACGTAACACCAAATGACAAGATGAGGCATAGATTGATTTTTCATTGTCTCAAAGGAGGAACAAAGCGGAATGAGGAAAGACAGCAATTAATTGCTGTCTCTGTCTGCTTTCACAGGAAGACCTTCAACATCCATCATAAGACGTTCATTCAAGTTTTATTTATTCTCGAAATTACACTGAGTAATCAAACTCATTTTCAGTGTCGTCGAGTAATACAATCACATCACAATACATCAGAAGATCAGGAAAATAAAAACAAAGAATACAATACAATACAAGGTATACATGTGAAATTACATAGGTTTACAAATAAAAGCTAAAACAAATTTCAAAATGATCTAAAAACAGTTACACATTGTTGGGGTCTGTATGCTCACCAAGGTTTTAAAACGATGCAAGATGTATTAGTATTAATATAGTATTCACATATTTGTTCACCACCCCACGCACTCATCCAAAGCAAACCGTATTGAAATCCATACCACCAGAATTCTGCACAGTTTCCACATGGATACCATGAGACTGTGAACAAGCGATATAAGCAGATAAGACAGAGAGAGAGAGCACTTTAGCATGCTGTGTTTGTCCTACTCTGTTTAGGATCTACACATTCCCATTCACCTCCAAATCTCCATGCAAGCTCTGCTGCTTGATGTGTGGCACAGAGGAGCAGCCATGATTCCCACAGTTCAATCTGTCATGGGCCCTCACAGCAGGCCACTTTACTAACAGTGCTGTTTGTTTGTGCCGCCAGAGTGCACACATTCATCCAGGTTCTCATCTCTGTGCCTAGCAGAGGAGCAGCTCGACTTATGAAACCATAAGAGATGATGACACAATTATCCTACTACTGATTGAAATAGCTGATGGTGCTGTGTGGGAGCACCTGGGGTGTGCACCCCCCCCCTATTTCTCTCGTGTGTGTGTGTGTGTGTGTGTGTGTGTGTGTGTGTGTGTGTGTGTGTGTGTGTGTGTGTGTGTTGTGTGCGCGCGTGCGTGTGCGTGTGTGTGTGCGCGTGCGCATATGTATAGCACTATGACTCCTACCTACCAGGTGTTAAATAAATACTTATGCGGAGACAAAATGGCCCATGGGATGAACAGTGCTGACTTATGCTTACAAATGTTGCCCTGTTGAAGTCTCTGTTTTGTTTTCCAGGAGCTGTTTTCCCTCATAATGAAACTCACCTTTTAAGATGAATGTCTCTAAACTGTGTAAAGGCACAGGTCCATGTGAAACATCACTCTAGTTGATGTGACAACTCAACAAGCTGTGGCCTTTTTATTTGGTTCTATATATACGCTTGATTTTGTGGACTTCAGATACCGGTAGCTGTGTTTTGATTTACAATGTTTTGCACAATGCAACATAAAGGTCAGCTTATCCTTCAAGTGGAAAGCTGCTGACTGAAGTAAAATGGCAGGTTAGTCTCCCTTAGCATGCCACCTGGTTACTGTGACTCATCATACCAGACAATGTAATGTTGTTGAAAGTCATGTCATGTTGTATGAAAAGTCACTTTTCAGACAAAAAACTGTGGCAAATATGAGGGAACTGTGGCAAAAGTAGTAAAGTATAGGCCTGTATTGATTGGGTAAGAAGTCAATGTTTTAACACTGTAGGCCTATGTATTTTTCTATTTTACCTTTTTGACCTATTTTACCTACAGCTGCCTGATGCCCGCTGATCCAACCAATATGTCTGAATCATAGTGTCTGGGTTTGGTCAAAGTACCCGTTGTACCCGTCTGTCTGTGTCTCTTTTGTGTCCATATATGGATGGAGATGTCCTTTTCTGTCTTTATACCTGTTGGAGGTGGTTCTGGACAACTGGACAATGGACATCGAAACTACTCCCTTGAGTCATTGCCGCTTGTTTTGATGTTGGTTGGTCCATATGACCATATGAACATAGTGGTGGGTGCCATGACGACACTCCATATTTGGGCGTATTTGAAATGTTGTATACTGGAGCATATTAGTGAGCAGGTTTTATCTTTGAATGAATGAATGAATGAATGAGTTTATTTCGAACATTATTTGAAGTCAAATACACAAAAAAAACACTGAAACGAAAGAGAAAATACTCGTAACAATGTCTGAAAGGGAGTAGGGTGAAGTGTTAAACTTATTTGGCCCCTACCCCCCTGGGTTTTTTTTACCCTTATAACTTAATAGTATATATACATTTATAATAACCCGGTTTATCATTGCTTAAAGGAAGACATGAAAATAGAGCAATAAAATAAAATAAAATAAAATAAAAAACAATCTCGGAAAATAATAGAAATAAAGTCAATACAACTGGTAAAACCAGTACTTTAACTAAATAAGAAATAAAATAAAAGATATATATTTCCAGAGGCCCACAATGGGCTGAATTAGCACAAAGGTGCTAGGACAGACAACCAGTTGTGTTGACTCAGTGCGTCAACACCGCCCCTCCTCGTCTAAATACCTCCTAAATATGATCATTTTATATGACCTCTTAAAGTGGTTAATGTTAGGGCTGAGTTGCACCTCGTTACTTAGTCCGTTCCACAATTGGACTCCACAAACTGAGATGCACATACTCTTCGATTTTAATTTAACATAGTGTACTTTGAAGTTGAGTTCTCGTCTTAAATTATAGCCCCCCTCTCTGTCACTGAACATTTTTTGTAGGTTACCTGGTAAAGTATTTTTCCTTGCTCTAAACATAATTAGGGCAGTTTTATATTCAACAAGGTCCATTAGCTTCATGATGTGTGATTGTAAAAATAGTATATTGGTGTGGTCCAGATATCCTGCCTTAATCTTTCTAATCCAGCACCTCAAAAAAGTGATGTGCATATTTCATTAGCGTTGATAAAGGAGATAAATGGTTATGGTAGAGACCTCAGTCTTTCATGTGTAGCAGAACCTCAGCCTGATGGCCTCAGAATGTCTCCCCCAAGTCATGTGGATCCCTTTGGCTTAATGGTTAAGATGTTGGCTTTAGTTTCCACACAGGGGACCCGGGTTCGATTTCTGTGTGTTACACTGGTGTCATGACCCGGATCGGATTTTCCGAGGAGGTCAAAAGGGGGGTGAGTGTAGCAGAGTGGCCTCAATAGTCTAATATCTCCCCCGAGTCATGCGGCTATCCCTTTGGATTAGTGGTTAAGATGTTAACTTTCCACACGGTAGACTCAGGTTCGAATACGCATGCACCAGCATCAGTGCAAAACCTCTAATTTATGTATACCTGTGTGAAAATGGAATATGTTACCATACCTCGCTGCACAGATTTAGATGTGCAACAAGTATATTACATTACGTTCTCTTCCCTGCTGTATCCCAGCCAGACCTTCCCCTATGTTCTGTACTAGTCATCTCTCTCCTGCTGTGTGTAATCCAGCTCTTAATTGTCTCTTCTTCGGCTTATGATTAATAAGACATGTCAAGAGACTATGCATGTGTGTGTGTTTGTCTAAAAAGAAACAGAGAGGAATCAAGGCAGAGTACAAACAACCATTCATTTGTGTGTGTGTGTGTGTGTGTGTGTGTGTGTGTGTGTGCGTGTGCGTGCGTGCGTGCGTGCGTGCGAGTTGCACTATACCCTGGAGAGTGTGTCTGAACGTAATGGTCACGACCTCCGAGTGCGCATGGTCCTGTGACCCAGCAGCACAGCATGCTTGGTCCTGACAATCACACTCCTAACTCATCTCAAGTCACCACTATACAAACAACAACTTGAAAGAAGATAGGAGAATAAACAATGGTATATGCCTTCTGTTTGTCCCAGTCTGATTCCCGCCTATTGCCCCAGGCCACAAAAACACTAGCGCTGCTTCATGCCAATGTAAATTCATGAGGGCAGACATTTCCCATGAACAAACTGCTCGTTCGGGCACCAAGACAGTCACAGAAGGGTGTTCAAAGACAACGTGATCCCCAGTGGACCATCACAGAGCAGCACAGAGATAAATCATTTGTGATTCAACTAAATACAGAGGTTGAGGAGGTGCCCAAATCCGCAGTACTGTTACATTTTGTCAACAAGAAGAAGTGCTTTCAAGATATGCTAACAGCGTAATTGTACGTACAAAACAAGAGCAATAGAGCACTGGCCACGGTGTCACTAAGAGACAGTCAAAGGGAACTCTTCAGAACATTGTGTACTGTACACAGACTGTCAGAATCTCACCGCAGCACTTTTTCGCTTTCAACTCATGGCTGAGTGTGTGCTGCCTCTGAATGAATAATTCATGCAAATGGTTATTGTTAGCGAGAGTCTCAAAATCTCACAAGGACTCTGACTAATTGGGAATTTGTTATTTCACTCAATACCTTGTTGTCAAGTGGTGAGAAATTGAGGAATAGAACCATATAGTGGAGAAAAAAACACAAAATGGATTGATTCGCAAGCTGGATACACAATTCATTTTATTTTAATTAGAATGTAATAATCAATTAGAATTAGAATAGAACCGGTGCTGTATAGCATCCATTCAGCTTTTTCTATAGACAGGAATGTTGTATAGATGGAGAGCGGTGCTGGATTTTTTCCCAGACCCTCTGTCATTTCTTCAGCTTCTTCCTCGCTTACTGCAGATTTTTCTCTCCTCTCTTCGTCCTGAATTATTAAAAAGTGTTGTGATTCCCAGTATGATTGTGAATCTAGGCTGCAGTTCTCGACTGCGCAGTCACATTTTCTTGTTTTTTCCACCCTCCTTGCAGCGTTCTCTTACCATCTTTTCTCTTGCGTTCTCGCCTGATATGGCAGCTGGTGTGTAATTCTGTCGCCCTTACCCCCAGAAAATCTCACCTTGAAGAGACGAGTGAGGGGGATGATGAATAGTCAAAAAGTCGTGTCTGCCCTCGTCTACAGAGCAAGCATTATTCCTCTGAATCGGTATTCAGGTCAGCATGCTTTTCGCAGAGTAGAAAAAACAGAGAGGAAAGGATCTTTTTATTTCCCATCATGCACCAGCAGCAGGACCAAATTGGCACACAGGGATGGGCCGTTTCTCTGGGGATAAAGATCCTGTCTCTCGTCTAACTCCCTTGGAGGGAAACCTGCCAGGGACAGCCGTTCGCCACAACACAAAGGCTTGCTGTCTCATCTCCTCTCAGGAAAAAAGAAGAAAAAAAAGAGGGAGAAAATACAAGACCCCAAGGATCCACCGCATGAGTCCCTCACAGCTGACCTGTCACCCCTGCCAAAGATCTAACATCTTCCTTTCCCTCATATTACTCCAGATCCCCATAATCCTCGTCGAGCCTGCGTGTGCCACTGGATCGCTGGTACTGCAGAACTGCAGTAGGTGTCCTGAGAAAAGGTTATGAAAACAGCTGCTGGCAGATAAAAAATTCATGCAGTGTTTTTAAGTAGGCTCACCTCAGACCCTCTCTCTCTCTCTCACACACACACACACACACACACACACACACACACACACACACACACACACACACACACACACACACACACACACACACACACACACTGATGACACTGTTTTTTCTCTAATCTGTGTGTAAATGTTAACCACATGAACCCTAGCCTAGCAATTCTGGAGAGAACAATTGATGAAAGTATAACAGCTATACACTCAAAATGCATCACAACACAATGCTCTGTGACCTTGTACATCGGCTAATCTTCAAATAGATAATTTGGTGGATGGGAAAAAAGGAGCAGAAAAACTATGATGCAGCCCTGGCTACAGCTACAGTATATAAGCCTGGGCAGAGAACATTCGCAGGGTCTTCTGAAATAGATCGTAATTGAATAGCCATATCACACAAATTAGGAATTTGTTTAGAATGTTGGTGCCTTGGTCAAAGACAATTATGGCAGCTATTGTGAGGACCTTATTTGTAACCTTTTGGTCCCTCCAGTGTCAATCTCTATAACAAAGCCTGTAAATATTTCAATAATATTTTAGTGCAGCACTTCACAGGAATGCACAAGACTTCATGTAAATATTATAAACAATTCATTTGACTAAATGCTGAACTTGAATGTATAAACAAGCATTTTACATGAGTAATGGCCATCCACACCAAACTTCTAAATTGTGAACACACTATTCATTATGGATGTGGTGACTGTGGACTGAAATCTACTTGAGTTGGAATGATGGTAATCAAATCTTTATAAAACATGATTAATACCGGTAACTACGTAAAAGCCACATTCAGTGGCAGAAGAACACATTAACATATTATAGTTTTTCATCACTATAGTCATAGAGTGCATTGTAAGCATTCATAGAAAGGGCAATGACAATAGTGATTTCTCAAAGAATTATTAACTTTGACGGTGTCATTTATTTCACATTAAGTGATGGATATAGAGTTTAAAGGCCAGGGGGTTATAAATAATAATTAGAAATTGTGCATATACAGTACTGGGGCGATGCAGCCCAGAGCGACACAATAAGTGGAGTCCCTTCCTCCGATCAATGTATGGTAATAAGAGAGCAACAGAGGTCGTCCTCTAGGAGAGAGAATGGAAAATGAGCGCAGGGCTACAGATTACAGATCATTAAGGGGGCTATACAGTTACAGTTGGAACTGGCATGCAGCATAATGAATTAGAATCCTTTTAAAATAAGGACGGGAAGACCTGACCCTGACTCCTGTCAGTAGCTACTGTAGCATATAGCCACCCTTATACTGTTTTTTTTTTTTTTATAGTTTAGTCTTGGCAAGAGGCTGTGATAATGGACAATGTTTCAAAGCTGCTTCGGCCATTAAACATGCTTGCCTGGCTTGCTCTCGGTGTAGCCCGTGGCGTATTGCTTCTCTTCAGTCCCAGTCAACAGGTTTCCTCTGACGTCGGTATATCGCTGTGCATTTACTGCACTCAACCCACAACAACATTCAATATTATCTATCCATGGCGGTTGCCAACACTGCATTAATCTTAATGAAGACGGTTCATGTTTACCCCTCAACTCCCCAGCAAGAGCAGAGAATCGTTGAGTCAAATCATCAGAGGCTGAGGTTCTGCCGCTAGATCAGATATACAGTGAGCTCCTCAAGGCTCTAGCAGAGAGGCAGCCTATATTATTCAGCTTATAGAGCAGAGATGTCAGAAATGCCTGCCCTGTACAGGGGCCGATGCAGTGCAGGTACAGTAGTTACAGACGGACTAAAAAAGGATTGTAAAAAAGGGCCAATAGACAGTTATACAGATGGCGTGTGTGTGTGCCTGATGTATATACGCATGGTGAAATCTTCAGTATAAATTTAATTTGAAACTAATAGCGGTTGGATCTAATAATAAGCGGGTGTTAAATTAGGATTTTACTGTGCATGTCAGATAATGTAAATACACGTCTAATCTGTCTCTAATGCTGTTTTATCTCATGCCTTTTGGTCTCTCCATCTGTCTGTGTGTGTGTGTGTGTGTGTGTGTGTGTGTGTGTGTGTGTGTGTGTGTGTGTGTGTGTGTGTGTGTGTGTGTGTGTGTGTGTGTGTGTGTGTGTGTGTGTGTGTGTGTGTGTGTGTGTGTGTGTGTGTGTGTGTGTGTGCGCGTATCCCTCTCTTTCCATTTATCATTCAAGGTCTATCGCTGGTATATATCTCACCAACTACCCCTGTGGGCTAGCTAGGGTTTAGCTTCCTTTTCTCTTACTCAACCGCTTCTCTCTCTCTCGTCTCCCTCCATCTGTCTCTACTGTGCCGTCCTATGCCGTAGAGATCTCTGTCAACACACAAAAACACTTGTTTTGACAGCTATTATAACTGACTAGATGTCACAAGTCTGGAAGAAAAGGATCTGTGTGTGTGTGTGTGTGTGTGTGTGTGTGTGTGTGTGTGTGTGTGTGTGTGTGTGTGTGTGTGTGTGTGTGTGTGTGTGTGTGTGTGTGTGTGTGTGTGTGTGTGTGTGTGTGTGTGTGTGTGTGTGTGTGTGTGTGTGTGCGTGTGCGTGCGCGTGTGTGCGTCAGAGAGACAAGACAGTGTAAGATAGTTAATTGTACAGCATTCGTTGCTGTCCCGGAAGAAACCATTGTCTTCATGCTAGGCAGTGATTGTTTGTTGCTGTTTACTCCCATGCAAATGACGAATTAATTAAACAATACAATCAAAAAGCACTCCAATATGAGTGTTATAAACGCCTGCATGGCTTAATTGATATGAGGATAATTGCCTTGAAAAACCCACCCTCCATTTGATGTCCCTATTTAATAACCGGCTGTTAACCGGCTGTTGAATGCATAATTCCATTTATGTAGATAACTGGCATGTAAACATATGTCTGTTTGTTATTAAACCCAATGTCAGATCTGATCATAGACCACTTAGTTGGTGCTGGGTAGAACAACATGACAGTAATGGAAAGCAGATATACCTGACCCTGCAGGGTTAATGGACTGTCATCCTCATCAAGCATATATGGTAATGGAAGACAGTTTGGTTTGGCCTCGATATGATAGAGAGACTAAAAAGCTCTGGGTTACTGGCATTGTTGTGTGCTGTACACAAACAGTCATGTTGGATAGGGATGAGGTGATTGAGGTGCATGGAGTCATTGGAGCATTTTGAACACATGAAATCCTCATCTCAGTTGACCCTCTTACAGGTCCATTCGGTTGCATTTGTACTCTCCCAGAGTTACAAATGAACCCTGATGATACTGTGTAGAGCACAATAAATGAATGGGGCTATAGGAGACCCTTAACCCTTGCAAAAAGCATTGTAATGCATGCATACTACATTGTGTTCAGTAGTTAGTTAGTTAGTTATACTTAGTTACTTAGTTAGTTAGTGTTAGTTAGTAAGGTGCTGATGCTCAGTGATGTCTGTCGGTTAACTATTTATTTTGCTGCTAGCTGTTAGCATAATTGTATAGTTAAGATGTGCCACGTCTGCGTCCACTTTAACAGAATCTGTAGGGGATACAGCCCCCTGCAACCACTCACTGCAACCATTTGCTATCCTTAGCATTAGCGCACACTGTCGCCAGAAACGTTAACATGTCGGGAGCGATGCGGTACAAAGTCACGAATGACATCCGAACTTTGGATGGCTGAAGATCCACCAAGGACAGCTCTCTTAGATTCCGACTTATGGAGGTTTGAAAATCCATGTGTTAGTCCCATGATATGTATGATCCCTCATGGGAATGGAGGAGTCTGAGACCTGCAATTGTATTGCTCACAATCTTACAGTGTCGAAGGTGTCCACTGATCAGATGTTATATCACATGTGGTGCATGTGATATTACATATATATGTGTCTTTGGCGTTGTTAAGCTCTATACAAGCCAGGACTATCTACATTGCCCTCCACATTGGCTCTGCCACAGTGAGCCGACATGGAGCCGAATGACTCCTTTTGGGGATCATATTCCTTTGTTGAAATGGTCAGTAAAGGTGGTTGCACACGTTTTTCGGAAAACCGACGGAAAAACGCTGCTAAAAATCTGAAAAACGCGTCCAGTCACTCCAGTGTGCAACGACCTACATACTGCTCTATATTTTAAGTGTGAGCCCAGGCTTTGACATGGCTAGTCATGATGACGTGTTGACGGAATGCGACTTACACCCATGTGTCATCCAGCATTGCCAGACAGTGACGGCTGCTCGCCACGGCAATGGCAGTAGAACGAAAACATATACGTCCCTCATGACATTGCCAGGCTCTGGTGGTTTACCTGGCTGACCCGAATAAGGCACTCCTGCCATTGGACGTGAAGAAAGGAGCAGATGGCTTGTGTGGCGGCCAAGTCCATGTCTGACTGTCACACTGTGGACGACAGCGTGTGGTGGCCACAAAAACCTGTGGACAGCACCGGAAAGGAAGGGTGGTGCCCGGGTCGGGTACACTCCAGCTCAAGGAGAAGGGTCAGGGAAGGCAAATGCAAAATGTGGCAGTCATGAAATTCAACAATGAAGGCCAACATTTGAGAGACATTATTGACACATTGGCCGTTTTGCCTTTCCTTCATACTAGTAAATTTTGTTAACCCTAGAACACTAAAGTTGAAAATTGTTACACCATCACCAACGTTGGGTTTTACCCGATATAATAAATTCCATAAAAATATTTCTCATCAAAATAATCAAAAACAATTGAGGTAGGCCTACTCTTCTTTAATATTTCAACATAAAGAAGTCAAGAGTAGCTCTGGTCCATAGGATTATGGACTTCTCCTTATACGCTGCAGCTGCAAAAATAAAAAGAACGATTTCACTACTCAATTTACAATTTACAATTTAGGCATTTAGCAGATACTCTTAATCCAGCGTGAACAACACATGGTAATACATCAAATACATAAAAATAGTCATCAAGAATCATACATAAGCTATAAGAACCTGATATCCATCTAACAGTGGAATATCTATATAATGAAAATATGCGTATACACTATAAGGTGCTATGTCTACATAAAATGCTATCTAAATTACATAAATTGAGCCTTTGCATATATGCCTGTAATGTCGTCGAGGCTAGGGCAAGTGCTACGGCCTTGAAGATCTCGTAATGCTAGATTTTATGGTCACATGCTGAAAATTGCCTACAAGCAACACCCATACTACAGTCAATAGACATTTCATTCATTCATTCATTCAATTAGGGAGTGAGGGCAGTGAGGGGAAATCCCCAAGCAGAATACCCAAAAGAGTAGGTTCCACTCTTTGTCCCACTATCTCTAATATAATGAAAGATCTCTGTCCAATAGTTGTGTATATAGTAGATGGGCAAAGCCAGAGCATATGAATGAGGTCTGTCACCGTCTGCCGGAGATTGCTGACATCTATCACAATCGGGAGATACATTATCATACATTTTTGACAACTGGGCCTTAGTCTAATAGATACGGTGTAACAACTTGCATTGAATAAGAGCACGTCTCGCACAAATAGAGGACCCATGTACACGCTGCAAAATTGCATCCCAAACCTCCTCAGTTATCTCCTCCCAACGTGTGTCTTTTCAATTGCCTTTTTCATCTATTTTTTATCTTTTTGAGACAAACATCAGACCCGTTTGAAGTGATGGGCCCTCTTATCATCATACATCATCTCATTCTGTCCAATCACAATTTGCATGCTCACTTTTCCGTCCTCACTTTTTATCCTCAATAAGTACTTTGCTCAGCCAGTCAAATCATTGCTATGGGGTGCTCAGCCAAATCATCGCTATTATTCACGCAAACACACAAAGCTGGGCATAGGAGGGGCAAGCGCGGCAGCGCCCCTCAATTAATTTTATTATATATATCATCATAATAATAACTAGAAATGCACTCTGTCGAGGTGCCAACTTTCACCTTACACACAAGTAGGCCATACATGGCCTACTTGTGCGCAAGCAGAGAGCACAGGTACTCTAGAACTCTAATGTCTATTACAACTGCTGTTCTAAATCCTTTAGACCCTTTATGCATGCATGCATACATACATACAGGTACAGATATCTCCAAATATAGGCATAAAATTTTCACAGCTAGACAAACGGATATAGTGGGTCCGGGGGGTGTTTCTCTCTCACTGTGTTTGGAGAGGCGTTTGACGTTTCTTTGTGCATGTCAGATGCAGCCTATATCGCGGACTGAACAGGACATTAATCAGATGACCTGTCGTATATCTTTTAATTAGGCTACAGTATGAGGGGTACAGTGCAGTATAATGACCAACGGTTAGAATGTATGGGCCTAAAAAGGAGGGAGAGACAGACAGACAGACAGACAGATGCAACAGCTACTCTGACAACGGATACAGCATTTGTTCGAGCGAGGGCGTTGTACAGCATAAAGACAATAACTATTGACTAACAAGTTGCAGCAAAAATGTGTTTTGAATTTTAGCACATGAAGATGAAAATGGTGTGACACTAAGGTGCTTTTCTGCACTTCCAATTGTCTCAGGCAATCGTGCTTGTGTAGACTTCAAACTATAGCAGGGTGTAATTTGCTTCCATTACGAAGGCAATTCTCATTATATCTTTCTTCACTTGGGTTCCCTACTCAATAAGCCCTCTGTGACTTTTCTTTCTCTTTTATCTCTCTTGCGACCCCATCTCTCTCTAACTGAACATATTCCTGAGAATTTCAAAATCAGGACAATACACACAGGCTGTGAAAGGCTTTTAGTGTCATGACTAACGGCCTAGGCATATGCACAATAATGCAATGAAAGGTAATAATAATAAGCCAAGTGGATTACATATAAGTGCACCATGCTCTCACTTTTTTTTATCTCTTCTAGTGAGAGCACATGAGGGCTCTAAAGATGACAATGATAGACTGGATGTGTACTGTTTATATTACTGTTGGTGGACTGTTATCTAACTGTACTCTAACATGAATGTTACAACGTTCCTTGTGTGGCGCGCCCGTGCGCACATCTGAAAATCTGAGTAATTTGCAGCCACACGCACACGCACACGCACACGCACACACACACACACACACACACACACACACACACACACACACACACACACACTAAACAGAGGGAGCTTAGCCCACATGTTGCTACTGTGTAGCTATCCATCTCCGAAATGAGAATCACACAGCGACAGATTCAGCGGAGCTCTGAATTTGTCTTGATAAATTAGGTGAGGTGTAATGAGAAGCATGGCATAGACTAGAGGCTGCTAGTGGGACTTCTAGAGTAGACTATATATTGTTCATTCATTGTGATCAAAGGTCGCAGTTAACTATGAAACCTTTTTTGTCACGTCACGTCACTGACAATCCCCATGGGGAAAGCCCCCATATATTGTGCCCAGGTCTCGTGACATCACTATGACATGGGTCTCGTGACATCACTATGACACCATCAGGGATGATAGTAAATCAGGGATCATATCGTAGTAAATGCGACCTGCTGTCGCAATTAAGCCCATATATGGATATACAGTATGTCGGAACCTGTTCTGACATTCCATAATGTTGATCCTTCCCCATCCATCCTTTATCTTTGATGTGTCCTTTTTGACTGATACCTGTCCATTTAAACTCTAGATGGGCCTGCCCCAAAGTTATTTGTGCCCGGCAGCCAGCGAAAACTAGAGTTCTCAACAGGCCCGAAAATTAAGGCCCGGCCCTCATCAAACCCTGTACACTCAAGACACTGCCACCGCTGCCACCCTTAGGTCACTAGCCATACAGTACATGTGTACAGTATGTTGTATACAATCACTATCAATCTACTACAATCCACCAGGCCATATACAAGATCTTCTAGTATTTTGTCTATACACCAACAAATCTCTGTTCTGAAATTAGCCGAACTACAGATCTATACAGTCTATTAGCTCTGAATGTTAGAATTGGAAGGCTTGTAAGAAGTGGTTAATTTACCAAGCCATGTTGCTGACCGTGATAGATGTTTTTCTATTTTGTTCAGTAATACCATGAAGAGCACTTACAACGTCCAATTTTGCCTTTATTTCCCAGATACACATCCCTCTATTGTTCATGATTTCCATTGATCTCTTAATCTCTTTACTCAGCTATTGTCCTCTCTCGCTCCGATTGTTAGCGCCGTGCTTGACAATGTGGTAGACAAAGGAACCCTGTGCCTTCGTCCATTCCCTCTCATGGCTTGTTCTCCAGCGGTCACTTAAGTGAATTTCTTTAATGGAAATTAAAACCAATTCATTTCAAGTCGAGGAAAATACAGCCACCCTTGATCTGCATCTACGTGATTGGATTAGCGTGGAACCCCTCGAGAGCTGACCTCTAGACATCATCCATTCCTCTGTTCTCTCTCAAAGCCAAACATGGTGGCAAGGAAGAGAGAAATATATGCCAAAATTGGAATAAATGTATTATAAATTAATGCATGCACTGGCTCCATATAGGAGAGAATAAATCAATTCTCTATTATCAGTGGTGATATAACAGTCTGTAGTGATGCTTTACTTTAATTCTCACTCTTAATGGTTTTCATGGGTATTATATAACTGAAATGTAGACACACGCTGTATAGCTTTTATTCTGGATATCAACGAAAGGCATTATAAGCTGCTGCTTTCAGTGATTCACTGTGTCCAGTGGGAATGCCTGAATTCTAAGCTCCATTGTCAACATTGTTAAACCCACACAGGTTGGTTAAAATAGGAATGCGGAATGCAGACACCCTTTAGGGCTTGAGAGAGCGCAGCTTCAGCTCTTTGTGATGATGGGACCTGCAGAGTAAAGACCATGGATGGCAACAGGCATCCATGTCTGTGTCCTACACACACACACACACACACACACACACACACACACACACACACACACACACACACATGCACACGAGCGCACACACAAACACACTGGCAGTGTCATATTTGTGTGTATATATTCATTGATTCCCTATAAGAGCAAAGGAAGAATGAGAGAGACAGACAACATTAGGACCAAAAGTAGCAGTAGTGATGCCACAGTGTCAAACAAAAGAGGCTGTGAAGGATGAAGAAAGAGTGAAGTAAAGTCTAAAGTGAGACTTCTAAGGAGGAGAGAAAGAGGGGGAGGGAGGCTTGGGACCGTGTTCTATAACCATTTGCAGTTGCACAGGCATGCAGGCAGTCAGGACAGAGGCAGGCAGTCAGTCAGTCAGTCTGGCAGTCAGGACAGAGGCAGGCAGTCAGTCAGTCTGGCAGTCAGGACAGAGGCAGGCAGTCAGTCAGTCTGGCAGTCAGGACAGAGGCAGGCAGTCAGTCAGGACAGAGGCAGGCAGTCAGGCAGGCAGGCCGAAATTTGAAAACTTGTGGCGTGCGTGCACACCACATAATTTGGGTTTTATTTAGGTGTGACAGACACCATTTTGCGGGGGGTGGGGACACAAGGTTATACTAACTATACTTGAGTCAATCAGTACAACTCTCAGTATTGAGCAAGATATGAATTGAGCAAGATATGAAGATATTAATTGAGTACAAAGCCAAAAGCCTAGTATTGAGCAAGATATTGACATTAATTCCATGATGAGATAGATAAATAATAAATAATATAATCATTTAAAGCAACACAGAAGCTTTAGATAAGGTATGAGAAAATGGAACAGGAACAACGATTTAAAGTGCTTAAAAAGAAAAAATCACTCCCGTCACCCGTGTGAAGTGAGGGGCGCTTTACCAACCCTTATCATCTTACATCATCGCGATATCATAACATAAGCCGATTTGCTCAGTGACAGACAAAACAATCATTAAACTCTGTTCATTGTTAATGGACCATAATGGTCCATAATTGGCTGGCACCTTGTGTTCAGCTTGTTTGGTTGATTGTGTGTTGCCCATTCATCAGCAGCATATTTTTGTGTTTGTGACTAAATGTAGCCTACTACATTTGCAAACAGTGCTGTTGAGTGTTGACAGTCAGTCAGTCAGTCAGTCAGGACAGAGGCAGGCAGGCAAGAACACATACATTCTGAATCCCCCCCGAAGCGGAGGTATACTGTATACTAGGTCAGTACTTAAGGTCATCCCAAAACTCCAGCTGTCACATCTCTAATCCGCCAGTCAGTCACTGACATGCGAGTGTGCGCGCACACACGCACGCACGCATGCAGGCAGCCACACACATGCACACACGCACGCACACACACACACACACACACACACACACACACACACACACACACACACGCACACGCAAACACACACACACGATTGGTGGAAGTCCATTTTCCAAATGAATACGTTTAAAATGTGCAAGCAAGCTTTCCTAAACTCCATCGTTGTTCTATTTCATGCTGTTTGAGCGCTCAGGCCTACACTGGTAATTGAAAATGACCTGTTGTTTCACAATCTCTGAAAACCATTCACAGCCATTACTCAGCCTGTGAAAAGTGATGGCTTCCAATTAAAGTTTTTCACAACAAAAGCCACCTGGCTGCAAGCTAAGATTACCATGCGGCGAAAAGTCAACGTGAAGTCTATTGTATTCTGACCTTGGAGACCTAGCTGCATGGGCTCTAGGGCTGCCAGCTCCCACTGAGCCTTAATTACAACTATGCCCAGCCATGTCAGATGCTAGATTAAACCACATTGACACACTTAATTGAATTAGGTATTTTACATGGAAATGAACCATGGTGGAAAGGCTGGCTGGCAGGAAGCTGTCAATACTGTAAAATCACACAGGAGGTGATGATTGACGGTCCAGATTGAATGCCTGCCCAGGGATTTTACTATACTTTGGTCAATTAACTGCCGATTTCAGGATGTTTCGAGGGAGTTGCACGGGATAACCCAACCATAATTAGTGTGGTACGAGGTGTATTTCCGTAGGATTCTTTTGCTAAAAGTGATTTTTTTGCTTTTTTGGCTTTCATAGGGACCAAACTGTCAGAAAAGGATGGGGTTCAAATTTTCCCGACCCCCACCCCTTATTTTGGGGGTCATATATTTTGGGACCCCCCATAATAGTACGCCAGACAATTAATGTCCGATTTTCATAATATTAGGGTTGTTTATAGGTTTTTAAATTGATTTCTTACACTTTGAAAGTAGCCAGAATAATCTTTTCTGACTTTTGGTTGGGGGTCTTTCTTCACCCGGGGCCCCCCGGACTCATCTCAGTACTCATTACATTCCTCGCTCTGCTCCTGTTCCAGAACAATGTCAAATTAGATAATAATTGAAGCATTAAAAGTTTACAAAAATGAGTAGTAGTTAATACCAGGGGTCTTCCACAGCACCCATATATGTGATTTGTATCACAAGTATTTCAAATATTATTAGAATATCTTGCGTTTATGTACCTTTGAAAGTACTTTGATAGTTTATTAGTATTCTACCATTATTGTTGACAGATGTTACTGCAGGGAATAAAGGTATTGCAACTTCTCACTTTGGGCATGCAGAACGTGTCCATTTATTTCACACACTGCACTCACACTAACAACACAACACACACACACACACACACACACACACACACATTTTGTTCGATTGGTGGAAGCTCAGGGCAATTTGTCAGGTATGAATGACTTATCCCGCATTGTGATGTAGTTGGCACAGAGGATATGTGGTAGCAGTGCAGCACGAGTTGGAGGTAGCATCTCACCCTCCAAGTTCTTTGACCGAAATAGTTCCCATCTAGTAATGGCAAGGTTGTTGGACCTTTTGGACTGTAACCACCAGATAAATTGTGTAGGCCCAGGGAAATTGTGTAGGTCCAGGAAGAATGTCATTTTTTGCCCCATCTGACACAAGCGCTGATGAAACCAGACTCTTCAATGGTGTGTTCTCTTTGAACAGATTGCCTCCACAGTGCAACTCAATCAATTTACATTGCTTGAGAGCATTTTCTCTTGACCTCAATGCAATCTCTCCTGAGAGCTGATAATGTTCTTTCCTGGAAGACCTGGAAGCTTTTGGGAAGCTGTTGAGGTACTGATTCACTAGACCAGAAAGATGAGGTGTGGTAGTGACTAGTCGGTCCAGAGCTGCTTCAACTCTACTGAGTCCAACCATCCCACCATGTCCCTTTAGCTTATTGATTTCCTGCTCAAGGGCTTGATCTGTGAAGAGATGAGTGAACGGTATCTCTGACTTTGCCACCACAAATTCACCTGACTTCAGTGCGTTCCATGTTTCTGGGTCATCCTGTTCAAGAGCGTTCATTTGGGCAAGATAGACTGGCATCAGTCGAGCATATTTAAGGAGATCACGAGCAAAGAAATACTTGATGAGTTCCTCTAAGGATGACAAGTAGCCCTCCCAGTCACCTGACCGACGGCGACAACAGAAAGACAAAGAGAAAAGAGAAAGACAGCAGCAGCCTGGCTGATCTTGGCTGATCTTTATTTAGCAGCAATATTTGCTACACTTGGGTCTGAGGCACGTTACTTTTCAAAGAGCTGATCTACAACCTCAAACTACAACCTTGTAGATCAGCTATTGTTGGCTAAAGTTCTCCTTGGAAAAGGGATGCTATGGTTCAAGTGGTTTAATGTAAAAAAGGAAAAAAGTTCCTATCCCACAATGATTTGGTGGGCCCCTGTATAGTAACTCTGAGGACCCCCTAGGGGTCATGGGCCCCCTGTGGAAGACCCCTGGTATTGGCTACTACTATTTTTTCATATCAGAGCCCAGCTACAAATACTTTTATGCTTCATTTATGATCTAATTTGACAATATTCTGGAGCAGGAGCAGAGCAAGGAATGTAATGAGAACTGGGATAGGCCCAGGGGTCAGTCCGGGAGGTCCCAGGTGAGGAAACACCCCTACCAAAAGTAAAAAAATATTATTTTGACCACTTTAAAAGTTTAAGAAATCAACTCAGAATGTTTTAAACCATACTAAACAATTATAATATTATGAAAATCGGACATTAACTGGCTGGCATACTGTTCTGGGAGGTCCCAAATAGATGACCCCCCCAGAAACGGGGTGGGGGTCGGAAAAATTTGAACCCCATAATTTTCTCATAGTTTGGACCCTATAGAACCAAGATCTGCAAAAAAATCAATTTTAGCACAAAAATCCTACGGGAGCTGTTTTTTTGACGCCTCGTACCACACTAAATTGAGGCAATTGAGTGGGCATCCACGAGAGAGTTGGGACAGGAATTATTGTATAATTTCCTGCTTGCCCTGTTGCAAACAACAGCTTTGTGTGTGTGTGTGTGTGTGTGTGTGTGTGTGTGTGTGTGTGTGTGTGTGTGTGTGTGTGTGTGTGTGTGTGTGTGTGTGACTGTGTGTGTGTGTGTGTGTGTGTGTGTGTGTGTGTGTGTGTGTGTGTGTGTGTGTGTGTGTGTGTGTGTGTGTGCGTGCGTGCGTGCGTGCGTGCGTGCGTGCGTGTGAACAATATGTGTAGCCAGTTAGCAGCTACTACGGTCTTCATGAGGCAGAGGCACCATGAGGGATTGCGCTGAGCTCTCCTCACCCCACTAAGCTTCATGTACCGTCTTCCATAGTCGTTATTCTCAGGCTTGTCCCTCATGCTAACCTGTCGATGGATGGCTTCCTCCATCCTCCCCCGTTTATCCCTAACAGTGACTGGGCTCCTTCTATGTCACTGGAGGATCAGCCATAGAGGTCCTCATGTGCTCTGGGCTGAATATAACGAGACATAGCATAGGCTTCATGCGACAAGGTACAAATTGGTTCACTGCCCTGCTTTTGGCTCTGTTGCATGCAGGTACCATGATAGAATCATGTGTTGCACCTGGAGGTTATGAGCTGTTATGTTAATATGAACCCAGGTGTTTGATTTCCCCAGGTGATATGTGTAGCTGTGACATTTGGATTTTTTTCCTTTCCTTGTCAGCTTTTAAATATTGAGAGCAGAACAGATAATATATTCCTTCTGTACACTGTGATGTTCTCCTCTGCTGTCACGCTTACAGTACATGCCCTGTCTTTTAATTGACCTTGAAAGGTCTCTGCACACCTTGATTCTGCAGTGGAGCATGGCCGTGTTTTGTATGCAACGGCTAACGGTTGGAAAATGAATATTTTTTTAAAAGAAGAATGAACGTAGAGGCTTAAAGAGGTAGCAAATCTATAGAGACCACATCGCTCTATAGATATAAATAACCTGTACTGGAGAATCTCATGTCCCTGCAGTGCTGTGAGAATTAACCCAGGTTCTGAGTTTCAGCCTATTTTAACCACTTTTTGCTTTGTCGTACGATGAATAGTGAAATGTTTTAGCAACCTGTGTTTTCTGAAAATCTTTTTAAAACCTACTGAACATTTTCACCAATAAAGTGGCAAAGTTTGTAGTCCCCCAAAAATGTGTTAGTATTTTGCACTTGCTGGTTCTCTCTCCAAACGTCTATCTATAGGCTTTTGGTTAAGTGCCTGAAATTGGTATGAAAAAGGGATTTTCACATTAATACTAACTAAGCTCAAGTAAATTAAGTTGAAGCTAAAACATAAATGAAAAACTACATTAAAAACTATAACCTGCAGCAAAGTAAGATGGACTGTTCCCGCTCCTTTGAAATATTAACTCAAGTACTACGGCTGAGGGGAAAAGATTTAATGAACAAGAGATGAGCCCAATTATCGCAAGATTTTCATTGGCCAAAATTAATACAGATCAACAGTCCACAAAATTATCAGCGGGGCACGGGCTAACACACACGCACACATACATAGCCCCCAGTAATTAATCTCCTTTTGGGTTACAAATGGTCGACCTGCTCCTGCATTAACCCCCGTCAGCGTTGACACTGTGCTAATCTCTTCTCCTCTATGACATTCACGCTACTGCTGATGAATATAGGACACCCGGCTGTAAGTCAGGCAGAGATGGAAGATGAGTGCACATACTTCAGTTCTTCACGTGTTGCTTTGAGGCCAGGGCAGTCAGACAGATATTTTGTGAAGCCACTGAGGAAATCGGGATTTCCTGAAAGTTCATATAATGGCCTGTTGTGGCGCTGTCATTGGACCCAGAAAAACCCATAGCCCCTTAGAGGTCCATGTATTTGGGCCCAACTTCACCGTCCTAGACTGTATTACCGTAATAAACATGGTCATGAATACTTTCTGCTTCCAGTCACTAGTTTAAAGTCTCATTTCTAATGTCATAATATTCTTTTTGGAAAATTATGGTCCCATTTATGAAAAAAATGACCATAAAGTCGCGTATGTTCTGAGGGGCGTGGCTACCGTTACAGTCTATGATCGGGATTCCCCTCCCACTCGAGTCAAAATAAAAACCAACGGAGAAGAAGGGGGGAAGTCCCGCCTCGTTGTCTGGGCCAGCCAATGGGCCAGCTGGGCCCAAACGGATCTAGAAAGATGGCGACTTACAATACAAGGACTGACGGGCTTCATTTTACGTTCATGTTAGACCCGGAGAACGCTTTGTCCATATTTTTTACAGTCTATGTTTGAGGCATATACACTCAGCCACCATGCAGTATGCTGCACACCCAAAAATGTCTCACAATTGTCGCGGTGCCACGTGTGCCACTTGAAGATTGCATATTGTCAGTGCATGACACCTGTGTGCAACTGTGTATAAATTAGGGTCCATTTCATGCACCAACCTCTCTGCTGTTGGAAAGGTAATTGAAACCTATAGCCCTGATTTCTAATATTGTCTTTTTTCCAATCCGGCAGAGCAGGTGGCAGGGAATTAAACACAGTCCAGTAACTGTGAGCTTTGGCACGTGCTGTAAGATATCTTACGTATTCCAGCCTCTGGTATACCATAGTGTCTACAGACATCCAATAGATTGGATAGGTTACTATAGTTACTACATTGCTGATGAGGATCTATTATCTATGACTATGACGTAAAATTGACATTTATTGTCAATGGGAATGTAATGTTTGTGTAGAGCACACACCAAAAGCTGGATATAGGAGGGGCTAGCACCCGTCAACAATCACACCCCTGTGAAGTGAGGGGCGCTCTTATCATCCTCATACATCATCTCATTCCGGCCAATTAGAATTTGCGTCTTCACTTTCATCTTCACCTTCATGTTTGTGTTTACACATTGTTTGTGTTTTACACTCAAAACTGGCCATTCATAATCAATGGCATTTAATGTTTGTGTTGGGACAAAGTTTGTGTTTACACGCACACTAAAAGCTGGACATAGGAGGGGCTAGTGCCCCTCAAAAACCTAGCCTGGGGAGGGGAACAAAGAATTGTTCCTGATTGAATGAGGCTACAGGTATATCTATTGCTCTGCCATTGCACCATTCTGGTCTAGCTCCGCTCTGCATCCCAATGCCTTGCCATAACTAGTACAACTCTACTGTGCCAAAATAAGGCTCTATTCCTTTCATTTAGGCTGAGACCCCATGGGGAGGGGATTTAAAGGGGATACAAATGACTAAAGTCGGACCTCATGGCTAATTGGTCACAACGGATTTTCTTCTTTGTTTGTTTGTTATTTTTCCTCAGCATATTTCTCTTCTGAGCCATGCAATTGGGGATGGGAGGGAATGTAATAATCATGCCTAATGCTGCATGAAACATCTCCTCTGAACCTAAGACAATGTTAAGCATGTGTTAGGATGCTTGGGGAGGAGAGGGAGCTGGGTAGCAGAAAGATTAGGTTTGTGCAGCTCTTTCTATACCTGCTCTAAGTGAGATCTATCCATTCCCCCATCCCCGTGGGACATTCAACACAGCAAAAGTGCTTCAGGACTCTCTTAACGCAAAATCCATTTTGCTTTAAAGAACAGAGTGCTATGGTCTGTGCATGTCAATACAGAGATACATGTGAGAGAGAGAGAGAGAGAGAGAGAGAGAGAGAGATAGAGAGAGAGAGAGAGAGAGAGAGAGGATGAAAGGGAGAGAGCGCTAGGTATTGCATAGGAGTAATGGAAGGAGAGAAAGACAGAAGGGTAATGGGGGGGGGGGATGTCATCAGTGAGAAGAAACCCTTTCATCTCTTACTGACGTCTTCAAAGACAATGAGCCTCACCCTTGCACCGTGTTCATATTAGCATGCTGCACACACACATGCGTACAAGAGGGCACGCACGCACGTACGCACACACACACACACACACACACACACACACACACACACACACACACACACACACACACACACACACACACACACACTGTAACGGCGGACGCCGTTACTATACCTAATGCAGATGCTAACACAATTCTACATGTATGGTATAATGTAAATAAGGACACAAATTGTAACAAATGCATTTATTGAAGTTAAGGGGGGACACTGAGTTGTCGGTGATTCTCTGAAGTGGCGGATCTCCTCATACACCTACAAATGAACAGATATAATTCACATTAGTTTAGGAATAAAGAGGACAGCATACTTTCTAATTGACCAGTATAATGAGAAGACTTGTGAAGAAGGAATGTAAATCTCTGATGTCTAAACTTACCTCTGTTTACTCTCATCCTCCTCTCAGGGTGGTGTTCGGGCAAATGAGTTCCCTCTGGGTATAGGCACCCCTCTTATAGTTCCGGGAGGGACCAAGTGGGAAATGGATAGCAGGGGGGATTGGGATGGACTATAATGAATGTAATCCTGTATGTGTTGTGTATATATTCTATGCTAACTACTAACTGTGAATAGGTATTGAGGGTGCATATACAGGGAGTAAGTTTATATAAAATGGCATTGTGTGCTTCTAAGAATGGGGAATATGGTGATTGTTACCCATGGGGAATGGTATGGGCTAACCAGGTAATGGACTGCCCTATAAAAAGCAGTCAGTTGTGTTTAACCCGAGATATGACAGGTTGTATTGCCTATGACTGTCAAAGTGATTGAGAAATAAAGCCTTATTGAAGGTGCCCTGGACTGGTCTCTATTCATTTGTTGCCTTGGCTGCTCGACACTCTCACAAGTGGTAGCAGTGGTGGTCCCAGCCTCTCTCGAGTGGCGGGTGCTTTAATAGCACATAACTATGGCCAGCAAGACCAGAGGAAAGGAGAAGGACAAGAAACAAGAACAGCAAGAGGAACCAGATGATGGGGAGCCAAGTACAGCAAGTGACCAGCAGGAGGACAGAGCAGCCAGTAAGCCTGACAAACTGGACGAGTTGAGTGACCTGGTGAAGTCAATGGCTGTCACCCAGACTACTAGAGACAAGCGGATGGAAAGAGAGGCTGAACGCCAAGACGAGAGATGGAAAAAGATCCACCAGCAAGTGTTACACATGCAAGCACAGATGAATGACATGAGAGACATGGCGGACAGAGAAGAGGATGGTGAGGATGATGGGGACTACCGTGGTGATGCTGGTGATGATGAGGAGGAGGAGGGGGAGAACCCGGGAACCAGCCAACACCAGGAGAGTGGGAGGAATATGGGGGTGAGCATCAGACGACGAAACGATCCAGCACCACCACATATACGACACAGAGACCCTAGGTTAATACCACTCACCCAGGATGATGATATTGAACACTACCTGACAACCTTTGAAAGGATGGCCACTGTTTGTCATTGGCCAAAAGAGGAGTGGGCTATTCAATTAGTCCCTTTGCTCACGGGTAAGGCACGCAGTGCTTATGTTCTCATGGACTTTGCAGATTCTGAAGACTACAACAAAATCAAGGAAGGGATTCTAGCTAAATATGAGATCACAGTGGACACCTACAGAAGAAGGTTCCGGTCACTGGACATTCATCAGGAAGAAACCCCACGGGAACTTTATGTGCGGTTGAAGGACTTGTTTACGAAATGGGTCAAACCAGATGCCTCCACTGTGAAGGATATTTCAGAATTACTGATCCTAGAGCAGTTCTTGAGGATGGTGGATCCAGAAATGGAGGTTTGGATCCGAGAACGTGACCCGAAGTCAGCGGGAGAGGCCTCCCGACTGGCTGAGATTTTTCTGTCGGCCAGATCTGGGAGCAGAGGACCCACATATGGCCGTGACAACTACTACACTGGAGGCAGTAAGTCAAAGGGGGGTGGTCAAGCTCAGGCTAGAGTTCAATCCAGTGCCAGGCAAAGCTCTTACAGTAAACCTAACACCACTAAGTCTTTTCCCAGTTCTAGACCAGACATACGATGTTATCACTGTAATGAGATGGGCCATACACAGTACTCATGCCCTGCTAACAGACAGAATAAACCGTCTTTGTTATGTTCAGTACCCAGACCCACCCACTCAGTCTCAGCTCAAGACAAAATGCACACTGCACCAGTGCTAGTCAACGGTCAGAGAGAGGAGGCCCTTCTAGACACAGGCAGCTGTCAGTCTGTTGTGTTGTCCAGCATAGTCCCTAGAGAGCTGTGGAGTGACACCACGTCAAACATTTGTTGTGTTCATGGGGATCAGAAAGTGTACCCCACAGCTGAGGTGTATCTTACTGTAGGTGGACAGACTTATCTCATGCCAGTCACATTAGTGCCCACATTACCGTATCCAGTTGTGCTTGGCAACGATGTCCCCACACTGCTAGACTTGATACAGCAGTCAAAAGAGAGAAACCAGGTTATCAATGAGGGCACAGAGGAGGCTGAGCAGCAGCAGCAGCTAGAACCCCACCCTACAGGTACAGCATGTAACGTGGTCATAACCAGAGCTCAGAAGAAAATAAATACTCTAGAAGAGTTACCATATTATCATGCTGAGTTGAAAGCAGGCCCGGTCAAGCAACCAAAGTCCAGAGCTCAGAGAAGGAGGGAAAAGGTTTTGGCTACGGCCAGGATACAGTGTGAGGAAACGGCAAAGCCCAGTCAGCCACTGAATTTTGACATTCCATCAGACATAGCAGCACTGCAGCAAGCTGACCCTACACTAACCGCGTGGTTTGATAAAGTGTCAGAGGTTGAGGGTGAGAAACAGGGCAAGGCAGACTGTTTAGCAGAGGCTAGCTATGTGATTAAGAATGGCATTCTCTACCAGCTACAGGATCAGGTGGAGGCCTTAGCTTTGCCACAGAGCCTTACACATAGAGTGATGGAGCTAGGTCACTCTATACCCTGGGCAGGACACTTAGCATTTCAGAAATCCATGGATAGAATTGCCAGTAGGTTTGTTTGGCCAGGCATGTACACCCAGTTGAAAGGCTTTTGTGCTTCATGTGAAACATGTCAGCTATCATCAGCTAGAGGAGTAGCCCGTGCACAGCTTCAACCATTACCTATTATTGACACCCCTTTTCACAGAATAGGCATGGATATTGTGGGGCCCCTTGAAAAAAGTTCCTCAGGCCACAGATATATCTTAGTTATTTGTGATTACGCCACCCGTTATCCAGAAGCATTTCCCCTCAGATCTATCAAAGCCAGACAGATTGCCAATTGTCTTTTGCAATTTTTTTCAAGAGTAGGGGTGCCTAGAGAGGTCCTTACAGATTGTGCTACAAACTTCCTGTCAAAACTATTGCAGCAGGTTTATCAGTTGCTAGGAGTGAAGGGCATCAAGACCACCCCTTACCACCCCGAGACGGACGGGTTAGTGGAGAGATTTAATCAGACGCTAAAGGGCATGCTGCGGAAGTTTGTGGACAATACAGGCTCTGATTGGGACCAATGGCTGCCCTATTTGCTGTTTGCATATCGTGAGGTGCCACAGGCGTCAACAGGCTTCTCACCATTTGAGCTTCTCTATGGTCGCCAGGTGAGGGGGCCACTGGACCTCCTGAGAGAGCATTGGGAGAAGCCGACTACAGATCAGGAGAGTGTGGTTGCCTATGTGATCAAAATGAGAGAGAGACTTGAACAGATGACTGCTCTAGCACAAGAGCACATGAGGACAGCCCAAACCGCCCAAAAGACCTGGTATGACAAGAAGGCCAGGGACAGGACATTGTTGCCAGGTCAACGGGTGTTGCTGCTCCTTCCAACTAGTGACTGTAAGCTGTTGGCCAAATGGCAGGGGCCGTACCAAATCACCAAGCGCCTGGGACAGGTAACCTATGAACTGTACATGCCTGACAAATTGAAAAAATATCAGCATTTTCATGTTAACCTACTGAAGGTTTTTCAGGAGCAATTAATACCAAGCCAGCAACCAGCCCAGCAACAGTTGTTGGTCTGTGCTCATGAGGATGAGGAGCAGAGAGAGCAGTCGTTCCCCACCGAGGTCACCAAGCCCAGTGCAGTGGACCTCTCTCATCTCCAGCCTGACCAGCAGGTGGAGATGAGAGCAATGCTGGACCCTCAGCTGTTCCAAGAAAAGCCTGGCTTTACAACACTGGCACAGCACAAGGTATACCTAAAAATGGATGCTACACCCCGCCGGAAGTGCTACAGGATCCCGGAACGTATAGTGCCCAAACTTAAGGAGGAGATTGAACTGATGCTGCAAATGGGCATAATTGAAACATCGAACAGTGAGTGGTGTAGCCCTATTGTGTTGGTGCCAAAAAAGGATGGCTCACTGAGATTTTGTATTGATTTCAGGTACCTCAATTCAGTGTCTAAGATGGAAGCCTATCCCATGCCCAGGATTGATGAGTTGCTGGAGAGGGTGGGGGACGCCGCATTTATCTCCACACTTGACTTAAGCAAGGGGTATTGGCAACTTGCCCTGGCACCTGAGACCAAGGAGCTGACAGCATTTACGACACCATATGGTATGTTTCAATTCAAAGTGATGCCGTTTGGCCTACAGGGGGCACCAGCAACATTTCAACGTCTCATGGACCAAGTACTGAGGGGCGTGCCGGAGTTTGCAGCAGCATACTTGGATGATTGTGTCATTTTTTCCCAGACGTGGAAGGAACATGTGGCTCATCTGCAAGAGGTCCTCCACCTGATTAAAAGGGCGGGGCTCACCATCAATCCACGCAAGTGTGCATTGGCACAGAAACAGGTGGAGTATCTGGGCCATATTGTTGGACAGGGGGTAATCAAACCTCGAGTGGGGAAAGTGGATGCCATCCATTCATACCCCACCCCCACCACTAAGAAGAAGGTTCGGGGGTTCCTTGGGCTGGTAGGGTGGTATCGGAAATTCATACCCCATTGTTCAGAGAGGGCAGCTATTCTCTCTGACCTCACTAAAGACTCAGCCCCAAACAAGGTGAGATGGACGGATGAGTGTGAGCGAGCGTTCAAAGATCTAAAGAATGCCATTACAAGTGAGACTGTTCTCCACACTCCTGACTTTGCCCGACCGTTCACACTACAGACAGATGCCTCGGGTGTCGGCCTTGGGGCAGTGCTTCTGCAAGAAGTGGAGGGAGAGAGCCGTCCACTGCTGTTCCTGAGCCGCAAGCTAGAGGACCGAGAGACAAGGTACTCGACAGTGGAGAAGGAGTGCCTGGCCATGAAGTGGGCCATTGAATCACTGAAATACTATTTGCTGGGCCGGCACTTTCTCCTTGAGACTGATCATAGGGCTCTACAGTGGCTGAACAGGATGAGGGACTCGAACACACGTCTCACTGGGTGGTACCTGGCCTTGCAACCCTATGACTTCACAGTTCAGTATCGACCAGGGAAGGCCAACCTGGTGGCCGACTGTCTCTCACGGGTACATGAGGGCTGAGGTACTGTACTCTTGGGAGAGGGGGGAGGAAATGTAACGGCGGACGCCGTTACTATACCTAATGCAGATGCTAACACAATTCTACATGTATGGTATAATGTAAATAAGGACACAAATTGTAACAAATGCATTTATTGAAGTTAAGGGGGGACACTGAGTTGTCGGTGATTCTCTGAAGTGGCGGATCTCCTCATACACCTACAAATGAACAGATATAATTCACATTAGTTTAGGAATAAAGAGGACAGCATACTTTCTAATTGACCAGTATAATGAGAAGACTTGTGAAGAAGGAATGTAAATCTCTGATGTCTAAACTTACCTCTGTTTACTCTCATCCTCCTCTCAGGGTGGTGTTCGGGCAAATGAGTTCCCTCTGGGTATAGGCACCCCTCTTATAGTTCCGGGAGGGACCAAGTGGGAAATGGATAGCAGGGGGGATTGGGATGGACTATAATGAATGTAATCCTGTATGTGTTGTGTATATATTCTATGCTAACTACTAACTGTGAATAGGTATTGAGGGTGCATATACAGGGAGTAAGTTTATATAAAATGGCATTGTGTGCTTCTAAGAATGGGGAATATGGTGATTGTTACCCATGGGGAATGGTATGGGCTAACCAGGTAATGGACTGCCCTATAAAAAGCAGTCAGTTGTGTTTAACCCGAGATATGACAGGTTGTATTGCCTATGACTGTCAAAGTGATTGAGAAATAAAGCCTTATTGAAGGTGCCCTGGACTGGTCTCTATTCATTTGTTGCCTTGGCTGCTCGACACTCTCACACACACACACACACACAAAGAACAAAAATGCTATTGCAATTAAGCACTTACACAAAGACACAGACGAACAAACATGCAAATGCATGCACATACACAAGGAGACACAAACAAACACACACCGCAGACTGGGTAAACAGAGATGCCTCTCTCCCTACTCCTTCAGTGGCATCCTTGCAACGTTGCCCTCTGTGTGGCTCAATGTCAGGAAGGGAATGTATTAATAACATGAGACTTATACAGGCTGAATCCCCCCTCTCATGTCTATGTGAGTGTACGTTCACATCCCTCACAAGCGTGTGCCTCATTATTGTGTTGCTGTCAGGGGGAAAACCTTCTATGTCCAAAAACCCATTCCTTTTTCTTTTGCTGGTAGCAGATCTACCAGCTAGATCTGCTATTTTGAGTACTAAAGTCGGACACACATTTTCTAAGAAAAACATAAAAAAGTAGAAATAGTATACATGACCGAGCCACTGTGACATGGCAGTAATGACACCACGCTTTACCTCTGCTAACCCTGCTTTACAACAAGATATTTTATGTGACCACTAATGATACGCCCTAGGCCTAGCATATGGAGAGGAATGGTCCCGTTCTTATTGCAAATGTAGCCAGTTAGACCCCATATAAATACTTTGTTGACCATGGGCCCCCAGGGCTTTATACTTGGTCCCCTACATGTTTGTTTCCCTCTACACCAAATGTTTTCGCTGAAAATAGCCGATCTACAAGCTTATATATATATATATATATATATATATATATATATATATGCCAGGCTTAAGGTGATTAATTAATAGTTCATTACAGAACACATTCTCAACATTTCTCAACACTCGAACACATGACGATTTATCAACAAACTCCTTGTTCTAGTCTGATTCCCTATGTTTATGTAGCCTTTTACTGTGTTTGTTTATCTATGCTTGAGGCTCTGGTACAGTTAGTGGTGCTCTGTGCTTGTTAGTGTGAGCAAAACCCTTCTCCAAGCCCTCTCTCTCCCTCTCTCTCTCTCTCTTTCTTATATCACTCTCTGTACCTCAGTCTAGCTGCCAATGAAATCGCTGTAGGGCAATGGGTTTATTTGTGTGCGTGTGTGCGTGTGTGAGTGCGTGAGTGCGTGCATGCGTGCGCACGAGTGTGTACAGTGCGTAGGTGTGTGTGTTCTTCTTGAGGGTTGTTTGTGTCTGAAAATGAGAGAGAGGGAGAGAGAGAGAGAGAGAGAGAGAGCATAATGTCCACACACACACACAACAGGATTTGCTGGCTAGATGATTTCTTTCTTTTTTGCATACAATTGCACTGTCAGTAAGCGTAATGATCATGATTTGCTATAATGGAACACTGTCACATTTCTTTTTACATTTTACATTGTGAGCTTGTAGATCTGGTATTTTCAAATTGCCGAAATGTATATGGCTAAAGTGGTTAATTTTAATGTATGTTTTATAATAATAATGAAAATATACAGATTAACTCAGATTAACTCACTGGTCAACAAAAACACCTTGAAGACCCTAACAGGAGCCCTCAAAGGTTTCTTCGACTATGCCTGAACCTCTTGGTACCACAGCACCTCAAAGGCCCTTAAAACAAGGATCCAGACTTCCCAAAACAAACTTGCTCCTACTTGGCCTCACCCCCCGAACCCACCGAACCCCTGCCCACTTTGACAGGCTGGAATGGCTTAAGGTCGACGACAGAGTACAGTACAGCATCTTGTAATGGGTCTGGTCCACAAGATTTGATACACCACCAAGATACCCATGTACCTGTCTAGATACTTCCTTAATGTTAACGAAGTCCACACCCACAACACCAGAGGAAGTGCAACAAACCATGTGCAACCCAGATTCGGCACAAACAAGGGACTCATTTATTTTCGCTCCTATGCCACCAAAATGTGGAACTCCCTACCAACAGTCATTAAGACATGCGAATCCCTTGACTCCTTCAAATCCACTCTCAAAGGGCACCTACAGACGGCTGCAATTCGAAACTGGCCCCCGTAAAATCTGAATCGCCCTGCACCCACCCCTTTTCCCCCTCACTGTATATGTTTCTTTTCTCTTTTTACCTCCTTTATGATGAATTCCCATTCTGTTCTTTGGCTTTATAGAAGTGTAAATTTGTACGTCTCATAAATGTTTTGATGAATTGAACAAGGTGGACCCTCTTGTAAACAAGTGTAATAGTTTATTGGGTCGTCCACTCACAGTTAACAGTCTTTGTATTGAGTTGTGCTTGAATTGTACTGTAATTCTGCAAACTGTTAATAAATATTTCAATCAATCAATCGATCAAAAAAACTAGTAACTAAAGTGTTCAAATAATTGTAGTGGACTGTACTTTTTTTTATTTAACCTTTATTTAACCAGTAAAATCACATTGAGACTGCGTCTCTTTTACAAGTGGGAACTGGCCAAGAGGCAGAAATAAGAATTACACTTCAATACCACATCGTCAATGTTACATTTTGAACCAGCAAATACAACATCCATAATACACCTTAAAGTACCTATGCATAAATACAACAAGTCACCTGTCCTACTTTTTTAGTAGCAGGGCAAAATACACCATATACACAATCTACACGATCTGAGCCGATATAATAAATATATAGGCATGAACATAGGCTAGTTTTAGTTTAAACTCAAGTCATAATTAGATGCATTAAACCACAAGATAAATAGCATGTGGGGGTGGGGGGGGCACTGCATGTGCACAGTAATTACCTGTAGCCTATAGGCCTACTCCCCCTTCTTGCAGTATGGACTGCAAGGAGGACTGCCTCAGTGAGGACTGCCTCATTTTCCAGTCTGAAAACACTCGTGCCTTGTATCGCTTGTCACCTAATTTGATTGAGTATAGTTAATAAATGAATTAATAAAACATGTACAGTATATTTTCATATATGTTTCATTATTTAGACTAGAGATTCCAGGATGATGTTCATTGTTCACATGCAGGCATATCGGTCATTTGCTCGGTCATTTGCTCGGTCATTTGCTCAATATCCCCCAAATCCCCCCAAAAAAGTAGACCTTTAAAATTGGCTGCCATTTACAAATAGGACAGTACAATTCTCTGTGTTAATTTATCCATTTGTCACTCAGAGACTGTACAAATGTAACCTTAATGGACTCTCAGAGTTAAACTAATACTTAGGATTTTAATGTGTAATCTGACGGTATGGGTTTGACCACCACCTCTCTTGGCAGTGCTGTAGAAGAGCTTCCCTGGCTCGGTGAGAGAGCGGTGCATGCCTGGGGCTGTTGGGCATAGTCCAGCCCTTAGCCCCTGTTAGTTTGGCAATGGCATGGCGCTCTGTGTTTGTGGGGGAGGGCAGGGTAGCAGTAAAGGTACCTGAGTGAGCAATGCGCAGTGAGGCGCATGTGAGCCATCTGTAGCCAATACAGCCACTACAGAGGTCAAACTTGGCAAGAGAAGCAAACCACAGCATGGTTTTCATCACTCTGGTCAACATTTCCCAAACATTATGGCATTATAATTTGCTCACACAAAGCCAACTTCACAATATTTTTGAACACCTGTCCTTGATATCATATCGATAATAACATACTTGATTGGCTGACCTACCTAAAAACTGTCTAAATGTGGGTCAAATATATGTCAATTAAATTAAAAACGACCAGCATTCAACATAATATGTTTGAATCCGTGATGAATAATGAGACTGCACATTTGCAGAATGCAGATGCAGACAGCACAGGCTCAGTGTGTTGATAGATGAGCAGTCATTAGTCCTCCCATTTCATTGTCGTTGTAATCAATGTTGAACAAGTCCTCTTTAATTCTATTCCAATGCTATTATCTCACTTGGCAAATTAGGAAAGAAATAAAGCATCTGTAATCACTAATGGTAATGAGCCAGCCAGGCATACTGGGGCTCAATAGGTGCCCTAAGTAGGCACATGACATTTGACAATTGGTGCTACTGAATCTGCCTAGGTCTAGTAGAAACAAAGCCCCCACCCTTTATCAGTTGGAAGGGTAGCAGGATAGGGCAAGTGCTCATGTTAGGAGTGGACACCACCATCAGTAAAGAACTGTGACATCTATTGTATTGTCACAAGCAAGAAGCCCAAACCATTTATCTAGTGTCCACACTCCACACACATACCAGCATGTGCACCAACCTGCAGTCTGTCACACATACATTTCTCTCTCTCTCTCTCTCTCTCTCTCTCTCTCTCTCTCTCTCTCTCTCTCTCTCAAAACAGCTCGATCTGCCACCAGGCTCAAGTCAATTTGCTGTGCAGGCTTGCTAGCCATGTCAAACAAGAGAAACTTCAAAAGGGAGAAGTGCAAATGCATTTATATCTGCTTCCAAAAGCACACCACTGATCCTACACATGTGAACAGAACCACATAATGGCAGAACACCAGCATCCTATAGAATGCTAACTTGTATGGTAATTTGGTAAAACAAATCTGTAAAAGAAACAGAAGTCATTAATAGCGCAATTATCGTTCAAAACCTGCTACTTTTTGTGCAACCACTCCAGCACAACAATTTCTTTGTCTTGATCTAATGGGAAATCCAACTTTCAAACTTGAGCATGTGTGACACAGATTTCCATTACCACTTAGACTTGTGTAATTACTTTCTGGGCCTTCTGAGAGACTGGCACAGGGGTGTTTGCATTCCACATCTTCTGAATGGTACACTAGCAGCACAAGCAGCAACATTTGAATATACCATCACTACAAACTGCATCCATGGGTGGCAATCTTAGACAGGTATATCACCAGACAGTGGCCTTGTGGTTAGAGTGTCCGCCCTGAAACTGGGAGGTCCGGGTTCGATCCCCGTCCAAATACTGTAAAAATGGGACCCAATGCCTCCCTGCTTGGCACTCCGCATCAATGGGTTGCTCACCGCTCCTTGGCTGAGACTCACAGCTCCAAGAGATGGGTCAAATGTGGAGAACAAATTTCACTGCGGTAAGGTGTGTGACAAATCGTTTGACTTTGTAGTGTTTTCTGTGGACTAGACCAGCCTCTTTCTAACCTATAAATCAACCACAGCAAATGCTAGCCTTTCTATACCAAATGTGTTAGTAAGTATAGTATACAAGTTTAGTGGCTATAACCATTCTATTCCAGCTCACATGATTTGTCACCTAACAACAGATTAACATAGGAGACTCAAGGGTCTCTACAGAGCCTAACCTATCCTGGAGGGGAAGTAAACGGAAACAGAACTGACCCTAAAATGGACTCATCATCGGTGTGATGGCAACAGATGATGGAATTTAGTCCACATGGCCTCTCTTTGCTCATTAAGCTAGACTGCACCTGTGTTCCTGCTGCACTGCACATCTGTCAGCCATAACTCTCCACTCCTACTCTTTAATTAACTATATGTCATTAGTAGATACACAGATATAGATACACAGACAGCACAGATACACAGTGGTGGAAGAATTATTCATATTTTACGCGTCGCTGTTTTTCATACGGTGTAGGGCAGTTTTATGTCATAGGTGTGACACTTCTTATTGTGGGGGCGAACACAGAAGACATCTCCTCAAATCACAACAATGGCTTTATGTTCAAAATCAAAACATTTGCCTGTAGTAATTGTACAATTTGAATAAATGTATTTAATTATTCTCCAGCACTGTAGATACCGTTTGTCATAAAAGATTCATGTCCTAAACCTATGTGATAAAAAAGACTTTGCAATACTGCAAAAGACTATTGCAGTATTGCATCTATTGTGATATAAACTCTTAGTCTTATATTTTTATATTATCTTGTTCGTACAAAGGTTAATTGCAACATTCGTTTTTTACTCTGTGCTTTTACTCACTGGCTGAACTCACAAAAAAGTTTAGCAGAAGCTTTCCTTACTCAACATGTAAAATACCAACCATTATTTGTACAAGCCATTATACATCTAGGCTATTTATCACGACGCTGAACCCCTAATCGCTCCCGATGTGCAGCCAGGTTGGTGCCTTGTGAATGGGTGAATGTAATGCACAATCTACTGTATGTAAAGCGCCTTGGATAAAGTCAGAGTCGCTATAAATGCACCATTTACCATTTAAGGCAAAGCAGCTTGCAAAAGCATCTCCATTATACTGTAGGAGTTCAGGTAGTCGATCTATTTGGAGGAGAAGGTGCTTCCTCTACCCATATTTTGTCTCCAGTGTTGGTAATATGGCAGACTGAAGTGTATGACCAATGTTGACTAAGTTGCACGTGTTGTTTACATAGTGTACATTAGGGACTTGGTTTGGATTCAAGCATTGTTTTTTTTTTTTAAGATATTTTTTTGCGGCTTACGCCTTTTATTGATTTTTGAAGGGACAGACAGTAGGCTGACAGGAAACGGGAGAGAGATGGGGGGATGACATGCAGTAAAGGCCGTGTCGGGTCCGGGAGTCGAACCCGCGGCACACTGCGACTGGATTACCAGTCCGGTGCCCAGACCGTTACGCTACGGCCTGGGCCAGGATTCAAGCATTGTTGACACATATTGTTGGTATACGTGTGTGTGTGTGTGTGTGTGTGTGTGTGTGTGTGTGTGTGTGTGTGTGTGTGTGTGTGTGTGTGTGTGTGTGTGTGTGTGTGTGTGTGTGTGTGTGTGTGTGTGTGTGTGTGTGTGTGTGTGTGTGTGTGTGTGCGTGCGCGTGTGCGTGTGTGTGGACATGCCCACAGCGTGGGAGCGTTTGTGGGAGCGTTTCGAACTCTCGACAGCTTGGAGTGTCCATAGGATGAGGCAGAAGGACTTGCGAGGTGTTGTACTGTCCCTGTTGTACTGTCTATGCCACCATATGAGACTAAGCCTAGTCCTGAGCACCGTCGTGTGAACGAATATGGCTATCAGAGACGCTGCTGAGTGACATTCTTGCATGCTGTATCATGATTCCAAACATGTGTCATAGGCTTGTGATTGTAACATAACTGCACCCATACTGTTTGTGTCCTTATGCATTTTCCTTTTAAAGTGTGGACCAAATAAAATAATTCAAATGTGCGTGCGCGTGTGTGTGTGTGTGGACTGCAAAAAGGAGGACTGCCTCAGTGAGGACTATGCCTCACTCCCCGTTTTCCAGTCTGAAAACACTCGTGCCTTGTATCGCTTGTCATCTAATTTGATTGAGGATAGTTAATAAATAAATAAATTATATTCATTGATATTTAGGATGATGTTCATTGTTCACATGACCATACCCTGTCAGTTGTTGACCATGGTTCATGCTACTTATCTTGTAAGCTCTGCTCTTGGCTGTTCAAACCTACTGCATGGTATGTAGAGAGAAGTGTATACTGTGTGTTGAGTGTTCTGCAGCCCTCTGTGTTGTGCTACAGATGACAAAGCTTTGTAGCATAAACTGGCAAACTGAGGAATAGTTCTGTGCCAGGGATGGCAATAAAGAGTAGAAACATTTTAAATTGCTATTTATGCAAGTATAGGAGATTTAGTTTCTCTCTCTTCCCCACTTTCCACGAAGACAGTGCCAGAACCACAAACAGTTATGTTTATTATTATCCATTCTATTTTATGGTGGCAACACTGGTGCCAAACAAACAGTCTGCATTGTTAGTTTTCTCCTTCCGTCTTCATTCCGTTGGAGCCACATGAAAGTTGAAAAGCATTATCTGAGCATCGTGAGGAGAATAAATGTGAGTGTGCATGTGCATTTGCGTCAGAGACCTGGGTGTCGTTTGAGAATGTACAGTAGAATATGGTACAAACTGCTTTCAGGACTCTATTGGCCTCTGTTGCACCATGAGCGTTTATGTGGAAACGATGTGGTGACATAGCTGTAAAATAGACCTATTTGTTCTTCTTCAGGGGGAGGTAAACATAGGGGAGATAGTGGACTGAGATGTGCATTACCTCTCGCAAGGAAACATGACAGGAATATGAATTTAAGAGTGAAATGCATGTGAATGTGGCTGGCTCAACATTTATTCATTTGTGCTTGCATGATTCTATACCTCTTTGCTTCAGCTGGCACTTTTGTAGGTATATGACTGTGAAATTCTGAATGAGAAAGCAATCTAGAAAAGTGATGGAACAATCTAAGGAGAGGACAAGAGGTTGAACAGATAAACGCCTTTCAGCCTCCATTACATATATATATAATCCTGAGTTAACTCAAAAGGTATGCAGATGTACCCTCACAGGTCCATTTGGTTCCACTTGTACATCCTAAACACTCAGGATTTGACTGTGTAAGGGCGGATGGTGCCACCACAAGGCTCCTCTCGGCTGTTGCTTCCTTGTGCGCTCATCCTCATTCAGGACACGCCGTGACGTTTGGAACTGACACATTCAGGGCAAAGCTGGTCTGTGCCTTCATCCCGTCATCTTTCTCTTAATGCTGACAGACAAAAATAAAGATGAAAGCAGCACAGCTCTCGACGCACGCCCACACGTTCGCATGCACGCGCACACGCACGCACGCACGCACTCATGCACTCACTCACTCACTCACTCGTTGTTGAGACGCTCAGCTGTTTATGCAGTAGTGTAGATGTGGAAGATAATAAGGGAGCTGGCAGAGCCCCGATCTCTCACATTGTGTCACCCATGTCACCTGTCATCCACACACACACACACACACACACACACACACACACACACACACACACACACACACACACACACACACACACACACACACGTAACATGATCACATCACCTTGGTGGGCCAACAAAGGCACTCTTTCTCCCCTGACAGCTGCCAAGTGTACTGTTTTATAAAGTCTCTCGCGGTGGCAGAACAGAAAGGTAAACATGAACACGGAGAGGGAGAGGCATTCATAAAATATTCACCAAACACCACTCCCCACACACCCTCGGCATTCTTCCCTAGTTCTTTTATCTTTTGTCTCTCACACACATGCGCCTGCACATTAATAAATGCATACAGGCAGGCACAGCGGCACATCCAGATACATATACAGTACATAAACATGTTTGTTTATATAATTAAAACTGTATTGCTATATTATGTCGGCCGTATCTCTCTAATGAGAACAAAAACAAAGCAATCAATTCTAGTTACCTACGTTGTATGTTGGTCGAAAATGACCGTGTCATTATTGACGATCAAATTAGAAGAAAGGCCCAGACAGGCGAGAGTAATTACGGCTGAAAAAAGAAGACAAGCCACTGTGTGTATGTGCGTGCGTGCGAACAGTGTCAAGTGTGGAATATAGCCGGGTGTGTAATTATTACTGACAGGTGCCTCTCCTTATTTTAGGACCTATTGGTGTGATCAGGGAGTTCAGAAAGGGAGTTTAGAAAAAAAAACTATATATATATATATATATATATATATATATATATACATATACAGTGTATATATATATATATATATATATACTAGAATTTTGCGGCCACTTTGCGGCCGCTCATCCCAGAGTTACGTTGCCGCGCACTATGGGAAGAAGGAAATTGCGGGAGTTGACTCCACATGTAGTAACGGATGGGTTATTAGTTATTATTACGGGTATTATTAGTGTAGTGTAGTGTAGTCAACACGTTATGGCTCATACACACTGCCCGGTATTTGCAGCACATCACATGGCCCTAAAAATATATATAGTTTTAATATAAAAAACTATTTTTGCATCTGCCGCTTGAGATGACCTGAGATGACTTGATTGATTGACATAAAAAAGGGCCTGTCAGCTCAAACACACAATGCAATAGTTGTTGTTGCGTACAATCATCAGTAGCAAAGTCAAATACCAAAAATAAAAACCCTACCATTTCCATTTTCCCCCCTCTATTTCCCATTCCATGTGCGTTTGTCTTATAGTTTCTCTGGCCTCTGTACTACTGCCACCTACCGTCCATTCATTGTATTACACAGTGGGTGAAAAAAACACACCCCTTAAGACTAAACCCGACCAATCAGAGGTGTGGCTTCCAGAGGTACCTTTGACATGACATTTTGTGTGTGTGTGTGTGTGTGTGTGTGTGTGTGTGTGTGTGTGTGTGTGTGTGTGTGTGTGTGTGTGTGTGTGTGTGTGTGTGTGTGTGTGTGTGTGTGTGTGTGTGTGTGTGTGTGTGTGTGTGTGTGTGTGTGTGTGTGTGTGTGTTTCGATGTGCAGGGCGTTGCTGAAAATGAGCACCTGTGCTCAGCTACTTCCCTGGGTAAAAAAAAAAAAAGAAAAAAAAGAAAGAAAGGTACCTTTCAAAACCTATAGAAGTCAGCCTGGTACAGACGAATGGGACACCACTGTATGTAGCCTCAATTACATTTTGTAACTATTTTCTGCCACTGTATGTAGCCTCAATTACATTTTGTAACTATTTTCTGCAATGGGATGATAGTTTTATTTGGTGGGTATATGAGCTGGTTGTTTATTGGTAGCCTATATTAGCCCAATATTGGCGTTATGCATTTCACTTGAATAATGTTGTGTGCGCACGTGCGCGTGTGGAGAAAGACAGTTATTTAATGAAAGTGAAGATTATAACGTCCTGTATTGGTAGCCTATATTAGCCCAATATTGCCGTTACGCATTTCACTTGAATAATGTTGTGTGCGCACGTGCGCGTGCGGAGAAAGACAGTTATTTAATGAAACTCAAGATTATAACGTCCTGTCTCGCTGCCGCGCCGCCGCCGTGCGTGTATAGCCTGTGTGTGTGTGTGGGGCGTGGCGAGAGAGAGAGAGAGGCGTGGCGAGAGAGAGAGAGAGATTGTGGCTTCCAGGCGTGCGTGTGTGTGTGTGCAAGCCAGGCGTGCGTGTGCGTGTGTAGGCACAAACAAACTACAGACAAAGTACAATGTTGATGGAACTAAGAGATTCGCTGAGAGAGCGATATTTTAAATACAGAGATTTAGAAGGAATAAGCAAAATCGTGAGGCTACAATTCCTCTCCCCTTCCTCGTTTCTCTTCTCCTGCGGGAGATCAGAATCAGTTTCTGAGAGCTAGTGTGGGCCTATTAGCCAGGTTTGCGAATTGTAAGCGAGTCGTAGTGTGTGTTGAATGGCATTTGAATGGCATTTGTGGGCTTGTGAATGAATTTTCTCACATGTAATTTGTGCTCACTTGCATAGACCTGGCGAATTTAGCGTGGTGAAAGGGCAACAGTGTTCCGGGGGTGTGGGTGCTTCGGGCGATAATGTTTGTAGTAAACAAATGCATTGCCGCCGTGAGTGTGGACGGGAGGCATCTTTGGTGGCACTGCAATGAACATTTTTTGGCGGGTGGTGTCGAGTGCTGGCGTTGGGCGCGATAGGAGGAGATAGGTCCCGGACACTGCGAAGGTAAGTGTGTGACGTCACTGCCGTGTGAGTGTCTGTGGGTGTAGTGTGTAAGATGGTGTTGTGGGTGTTGCAATAGCGACGTAGCTGTTGTGGCTTTGGGTTTCTTGCCATGTGTTGGGTATTATATTATCTAATATATAATATATATATATATATATATATAATTAGTGCCCTTTAGGGGCATGATGAATGACAGACAAGACAAGAGTTTTCCTATAAAGATATTAGCGTGCGACACAGACAGTAAATGTCAGAGAGAAGCAGAGAGATGGAGATGCGTGTGATGGAACTCAGACTTATTATACCACATGGCCTGTAGGTCTGCAATCTTCTATTTCTGCTGCAGTGGGCTTTATTCGATGTTTTCTCCATCCAGCATGCCGTGTTTCTCAATAACTCTTGCCCACAGCAAGGCCAGGCAGCCAGTGTCAAGGCCTCATGTCAGCATGTTGGTGTATAGAATTTATAGGAGTTTTATTTGAAGCTCAGTTCGTGGCCAATTAGCTTAAAATAAAACACAGACTACAAGGGCCTCCATGTGAAGTGGTCTTATTATGCAAATGATATACATTCTTCTGGGTTGTTTTCTTATTTATTCCATGTCCTGTCTATTGTCTTGACAGTGAGTTATACTACAGTACGTGCTATAGTATGTCCTGACATTATACTATGCGTCAATTACCAATGCCAACACTCATTTCCAAAACTATTTTATTCTGGTAAATGTTTGACTATATTCTTCCCCGCAGTGGAAGGTGTTGTTGAGTGCCAACAACATGGTATTAACAGTTTCGGTGTAACATTATCATTTCCCAGGAACATTAGATACACGCTGTATTTACAGAGGGTGACACACCCAGTCCATTATAGCCCATGTGGTCCCCAGGGTGGTGAAAAGGTGGACATGGAAGGACAGTCCCATGCATCATGTCCCAGGTGGTTTGTTCTCTGGACATGGGCGTGGGCTGCAGGGTACACACCGGTTGGTCAATGCTGACATTTCTAGGGCCCTGTGGAAGCGCAGTTAGGGCATATGAAAGAGCACCGTTGGCTGGCGCAGGGTGATGATGAAGTGACCCCATGGTGCAAGCTGCTGCCTCTCCCCTCCCTGCCCCTTTGCCACCCGCTGTAGCCAGGATTGATGAGCAGAGGCCAGCGAGGAGACACCAGGCGAGATTGCAAACATACCGCTTTGTCTTGTGTACAACACTTCTTCAAAGTGTAGTACCGCTTCCTTTAATTGGTTGCAATCCCTCTAAAGCCATTCTCTCTCCGTAGCCAGTGCGTGTTCTATATTGTTCTGGGGGAAAGGTTGAGAGGGGAGGTGCATGGGAATGAGACTTTGGAGGGAGAGAGGAAAGGGGAAAGGGGAGAGGGCAGAGGGAGTGGCGGAGGAGGTGACAGAGAGAAGGCGAGAGTATAGCCTATCATCGGAAAAGCGAACAGCTTTTCACATGCTCACATGCACCACACGTACGGCCATGTAATGTATTTACCAGAAGCCGAATATGAAACATTGAGACTTTGCATGACCTAGATTTAAAATGGTCCCTTTTCTTCTTTCTTTTTTTGCAAAGCTGAATCATGAAAGGCTGGGCCAAGCTGTTGGCTGTTAGCAGACGTGCTATAAATGTTTTGGTTGTTATTGGAGGACTGACTGCATTGCACCAACGCAAAGACACCGTCTTCACCCATTTCATTTTATGATCTGTCTTTATCTTGTCTTTGTATTAAATGTCTGTAACAGTGTGTGGATTGTTGCTGCTGTCTGATATGAGACCTCAGGTCTGAATGAGATGATATCCGTTTAAATACATAGAGTTTTAATAATTTGTTTGATATACATAATGAATAGGAAAGAAGGCTCTGAGGAAAGAGTCCATCCAATGTTTCTATGATTCCACTCTAACAATAGCAGGTGCAAGACATGTACACAGGTGAACCATGGTATCCTAGCAACGTAGTTGTGGGAACAGCATGGAGCCCCGCCTATGTCCCAGGGGCATCGAGGAGGGAGGCTCTGATTAAGGCCTTAGGGCAGAGGCAGAGGAGGTTGGAAATCATCAGTGCAGCTCTTCAGACTTGTGGGAACCAGGCAGCCCCAGATTCCATCAGATCCAAAGCCAAATCTCCAGAGCGTTGGCAGACAAAGCAACAGCGTTGGTGATTCAGTATGCAGTGTCTCTTAATGGCCTTAGCCTCTTGATAACGTCATTCTCTGAGAGGGATTTGCAGAGTCAGAAGACAGGGAAGAACACTCAGAGAATCCCTTTGAGCATGTTCACTCCACAGGGAGCTTTAATTGTGAAAGCGTATGAGTTAGTGTAAATGTGTAATATATAATAAAACCTGGTTGTGTATAGTCGTGTGTGTGCGTGCGAGTGTGTAGTTGTGTACCAGAATTTGTGTTAAATTGTCTGCATTTTTCTAGTGCCTCTATCCAAAGCGTTTAAAATTGTGCAATGCATACATACCAATTCACACACCGATGCAACCATGCACTCTGCTCATCGGGCACAGTTAGGATTTAGTGTCTTGCTCAAGGACACTTGAACACAAAGACAAGAGGAGCTGGATAATAACCAGATTACTCCAACTCCTGAGCCACTGCCAACCCCATATACACATGCCTTTGCATGTGAATTCTCTCTGGTGATCGTCGTACATTTATTATTTTTAAGTGGTGCATTATGCTAATTGATGTATTATCTTTAATGTAATTCCTGAATCGTGGTGTGCCGCTCACCAGGTGTCTGGGCTACAGTAGCGTCGGACCTGCTGTTTACTGGCCGCATTCCACTCCACCTGACAACCCCCCCCCACTCCTACCCCAAGCTGTCTGACTCTCCCAATTCCCAAAGTGAGGTCACTGCATGATGGGGGAAACACAGACACGCCAATGACAAGGAGGGCATCGGGAAACAAGGAATGTGCTGAATCTCAAAGGAGTTTGGGCGGCTCCGAGGTACACAGCCCAAGTTAGTATAACAAAGGAGGGAAAATGAGCAGCAAAGGGAAGAGAGAGAGAGAGAGAGAGAGAGAGAACACAGAGGGGAGGGACAAAGAATATGATGCTATACAGTACATGGTGTAACAGATACAAGACAGAATGAGGGTTAGTAAAGGGAGGGAGGCGGGGGGCAGGATGATGGGGAGAAGGAGACTGTAGGAGGATAGAGGAATTGAGGGAGGTACATAATATGCTGACCCACTTTGCAGACATCATGCCGGGCTCCTAACCACAACCGCAATAAATAACACACAGCAGGCCAGCTACTGTACATCCCTGCCTTGTCACTGCAGGCCCTGGCACCTCCTGCCCTATGACAATTTCTATCATTGTTGCTATCCGGACGAAACCACCTATCTCCATTTTTGAGTTTTTTTTTTTTTTTTTTTTTTTCATAAAAAAAGTATTGAACCAATGGAAAGTATTAAAAAGTGCTTTGGCAAAACCTCCTAACTCCATTAGATGACGTGTAGAGGTACCATCAATAAAAGCCATTAAAAATGAAGCTCACCCATTTGATTCCCATTGCTGCATTGTCCTCCAAACACAGGTGTTTTTGATTAAAGAACTACTCTGTTTATTATCTCATTCAAGATGACAGTGTATTACTCATTTTAAACATGATCATCACGCTAAATATATGTAGGTTGTGTATAAATTTGAACTAATCCCCTGGCTTTGCTACACGTCTCTCTGTCACTTTGTTTACAAACGACACTGCATGTGGTCGTGGATGAGACAGATTTACGCCCCATAGCCTGGAGGGAGGCAACGCTCGATGTGATTGGTTCAGAAACGTTAAGATTCTGCCATTTGAGGCTGAAACTTCAAAATAAAATGACCAAATTAACCATTTCACCACATGTTTAAGTTAGTGTGTGTAGCATATTTGCGTGCAAAAGCAAAACAACAATAAAGGTTGACTGTGTCAAACTAACTACAGGTTACATGAGCAGAAATAGAAGCAAACGTCCCTTTCAGAAACATGTCAAAGTACAAGGAAGCAAGGAAAATGAAAAGGAGAACTGTGTGTGTGTGTGTGTGTGTGTGTGTGTGTGTGTGTGTGTGTGTGTGTGTGACTGTGTGTGTGTGTGTGTGTGTGTGTGTGTGTGTGTGTGTGTGTGTGTGTGTGTGTGTGTGTGTGTGTGTGTGTGTGTGTGTGTGTGTGTGTGTGAGTTAAGTCCCTTGTCCTTGCAAGGGGTTGAGCCCTGGTACATGCAATCTATCAATAAGCAGTGTTCAGTGAGGAGGGTCATTGAGATGTGCCCCCTCTCTCCATCAACAAAAGAAGGCCACTGTTCTGGAACATTCAGAGGTGATTCTGACATCACTAAAGAAACGTGTCGGCAGAGGGTTTGCATTGTACTGTAATGAAAGGCACAGAGCCTACACTTTTCTATTTTTCATCACACATTGATTTAACACAGTAATACATCATTCCATCGCCTCAGTGCCGTCGCTACCTATACGCGCAATGCGAGTAGGGCAACACACCGAGGGGGCAACAAAATGTGCCAAAAAGTGCCAATCGGGGGCACGGTGGCACAGTTGGTAGTGCTGTCGCCTCACAGCTAGAAGGTCCTGGGTTCGATTCCCGCTGGGGACGCTGTGGGCGCTGGCGGCGTGTTCCCTCCTCCACGTCATCAGTGCCCATACCCGAGGCGGGGGTTGGCGATAGGGCCTTTCTGTGTGGAGTTTGCATGTTCTCCCCGTGTCCCCTAGGGTAGATACCCTCACAAAAACATGCCGTAATCCTGGTCTCTAAAACTACCTCCCCCTGGCCAGCCGGGGCGCCTGATGGAGGGGAAAGGAACTGGTCGGAATAACGTGTCCCTTCCACGCGCTACGTCCGGCCGGGAAAATTCCCCTCTGTCAGGTGAAATGAAGGCATGAGGTCAGTCCGCTGCCCCCCCAGGTTGGCAGAGGAAGTGTAGCGCCCAGGATTACATTAGATAATTGGCACTGGGTGAAAAAGAAAACTGGGTTACAAAATCGTGGGATAAAAATTTAAAAAAAGTGCCAATCCTCAAAATAACAAATTTCTCAGAGCGACCGTGTTTGTGTCCTCGCAAAAAGCGAAAATAGCCGATCTGCATGAGGAATAGCAGCTCTCTCGTCAGGAAGGGGGGCAGCACAAATATCCTATGAGTAGGGCAACCAAAAGGTCAGCTACGTCCCATCGTCTTCCTCTCTTCTCTGGTTGTGTGACATTCAATTTGAGGGCTATATATTTTACATGCTTTCTTTGATCATTCATTGATCATAAAACCATTAAATCAACAACATGCATTTATATAAACTTCAGACAAAAATAATTACATACCTAAAAATCCAACTGGATTTTGCATCCATCCTCCTTAGTACATTAATAGGCAATTCACACTGAGACGGACTGAATCCGTTTCATTGGAACCGTTTCCGAATACGGTTGCCTGGTCCCTGATGGCCATGATTTTTTTTTAAATATATGTTTATTGGTAATAGGTTTCAACAATTTAGTACAGTTTGAACATACCATTTTTTTTTCTCCCTCACACCATCCCTCCCCCCAGTTATCGTCATCATCAAAACAATATAAAAAATAACAGTAATAATTTAGTACAGACATACAAAAACAAACATACATACAGACATATGATATAAACAGTAGGATACAAAAATAATAATTTAAGCACAGATAACAAAAACAATATAAATAACAAAAAATCAAATAAAATAAAACAAAATAAATACAATTATGAGTTGGGTTATTCGAGTTCAAGAGATAGTCAGTCACAAGTTATGTCGGAAAAGATTGTGTTCGGAACGTTGTCATATATCACCCTCTATACACAGTTCTATCATTATGAGAATGCAAAAAACACACATAGTATTGATTCAATTAGTCTGTCGGAAGTACTCTCAGATTCTCAAAGTAGGTAATAAATGGTTGCCAGCTAGAACCGATGGCCATGATTCACATTGCCCGAGATACAACAGCGCACCCGGGTACACTTGCATAACACACTTTAATCCTCCAGATGGCGGTGTGCTTGATGGCTGGCGTACCCGGACACTGACCATCAACTCTGCGACATTGTCTCAAATAAATCCAGACACACTGCATTGCATTGCCTCTTTGGCTTTTTGCCGTTATACTACTTCACTGTCAGCCTGCCTGCTATTCACTGTGTCAGTCAGTTCTGTGCTCCAGTGTATTAGTTTGCTATGGATTCTACTTTAGCATTATTATTATTATTTTGTTTTACTTTGGAAACTGTGCCAAGCAAAGCCCAAGAGCCACGTCTAGTCCGCAGAATAAGATCAGCGCGGTGCTGCGCGTATAAGCAGATTCAACAGAAGAAGGGCGGCGTTGTGAAATGCGCTGGTGTTACGCATCGTGCAGCGGCTGTGTTTTTTTTTGTTGACGCTTGGCTCATCGACTAGAGATTATGTCACGTTCTTAAAAAAAATAGTCCGCTTCCTTCTTTAGGTACGCATGCATTCACATTGTGTGAATCGCCCCTAAGTCTTAGTAAATGTCAAACAACTGTCACCCACTGCCTGATGTAAATGAGTCTTTGTCATGTTCAGCTAACACATTGCAACAGCCCGCAAACAAAGTCATATAAATGCTTAATGAAAACCAGCATCCTAAATCGCATTCACAATGATGTTTACTGTTCGCTCTGCATTAGAAGAGATTGATGACAGATTTAAAAATGGTGAAATGAAGAGAAAAAATTTATGCTTAATTTGTCATTCACCAAAGGCAGCTATGGTTAATGCTTAATGTATGCATAGCAAAAATAGCAGATACAAGTTCACAACGTGACGCAATGCAAGCTTATAGATAGGCTATATTGTTGACACACACAACATCATCATACTCAGTACAAATCATGCTTGAGAAAAGAGAAGTGGAATCGAGGAGAAGGGAACATTATGAAATGTCAAGCATGACAGCTAGAGGCAGGTTGGATTAGGCTTGTAATTAATCTACATTAATAGCGGCGTGGTTGTCACTGACCCCGACACACCAGGCTGCCATGAAGTGCACGGAAGCGGCACGGTAATCTAACGCAGAGGCAACCAATCACACAAACAATAAATGGAATGACCAGACCACATAAACAAACCACATCAATTAGCGTGTTAATATTTACATGCTGGAAACTGCAGTATGTGGCTGTTCACATAAAACACGCTGTAGGCTGAAGCTCGTATAGCTGTTGAGCCATGAATTAGGTTGTGTCTGTTCCTACAGGGAGCTGCGTAACGTTAGCCCACACATAGTCGGCTGTCACCGATGGCATTCATAGTGTCTTTTAGAGCAAATTGGAAGAGTTTAGATCGTAGATATAACTTTAATAGAAATCGTATCTTTACATGCACACATGCGTGCATGTGTGTGCACACGTGTATGCGTGCTTGTGTCAAAGACGGAATGAAGTGGTGGAAAGTAACTAAAGGCTCATACATAGTCTGGATTTACGGTGGTGGGGTGACCACCGAACTACAACATGACGTCACGAGCCGCAGTGAAGAGCAAACCACCGCCACCGCTCCAGCCCTTCTCTCTGTTTTTACTCACCACCGCTCAACGTTATTTCAGCTCCGGTGGTCAGCTCACCACCGGAGCGGTGGTCACTTCACCACCGAAAATCCAGACTATGAATAGGCCTTTAGTGCATGTCATCAAGTCCTGTACTTAAGTACAATTTTGAGGTATTTTGACTTTACTGGAGTATTTCCAATTTTCTATACTTTTACTTCTACTCAATTACATCTCAGAAGCAAATGTAGTACTTTTACTCACAAGCTAGATCTGCTATTTTCAAATGATTTTATTCATTTTGAAAATATGAAATGGAAGATTTCTGCATGAGTACTTTTACTTGTGTTACTTTAAAGTGCATTCTGATGCCAATACTTTAGTATTTTCACTCTCAAGTAAATTCTGAATACCAGACTTGCACTTGTGACAGAGTATGTCTGCATTGTAGAATTGATACTTTTACAATTATTAATGTAAAAACTGTCTGACAGAAAGTGAGGCTTCACAGGTGAGGCTTCACTAGCCCTAGGCATCGGCATACACCCCTGACAGCAACAGGCTATAAACACTGTCCTCGCACCATTGCTGATAGATTGCTTTCTAAATGAAAATTAAATCCCTTGAACTCTGCCTTCTTGTTGTGAACTCTATTATTTGTGTTCCTGACCGTGAAAACAACTCAACCCACCTCACCTCCCTAAAAAATAAAACCACAAAAACAAAATGTCATGTCAGAACACTGCTCTCTGCATTGCCGTGGAGACAAGGCAACATAAATCACTGCTACGTCTCTCTCTCTCAGTGATGGATGGCCATGGGCACTTAAGGCAGTCTACATCATTTGCAATCTGCACCCTCAGACACAGGATCTGGGAATTTATGTAGAGACATGATTCTCTCCAGTTGCACCCCACACATAGAATAGAATACCATTCACTGGCAGAGATAGGGAGACAGAATGTCTGTATATGCATTGTGACATGCTGCCCTGATGGGCTGGCTGAGGGCTGGAGATAAGTGTAGACAGATGACTGTGCTGGAGGTTACAGGAGGGAGAAGAGAGATGTCAGCCAAGTCAGAGCCAGCAGAAGGCCACGGACGAGGGAAGTGATGAATGATTCCATGCCACCTGTGTAAGACACAGTGGTGTTGGAGAGCTCTCTTTTTCAAATTTATGTTTTGATATGCTCCACAAAATGCCATTTGGCTTTCGTTCATCATTATAATATATATGTGCGGGTCAGGGTGGCAGAGACCAGGGCACGTGCAGCAGACTCTGAGGTCCGCTGAGGTGACAAGAGGTGCAAAAACACCTGCAGGTCTTCATGCAAAACTAGTTTTAATTGGAAACACTTTGTTCCAGTCCGAAGACCTTCATTGGGTTAAGCCAATTCAGAATTTCAGACCAAAACATTGTTTCCAATTACAATTAGAAATGCACTCTGTCACTCAGTATATGCCCATATATTGGAATACACATATACTGTATGAATTGTACTGTACAAATAAATACCAAAAAATACATATTGGTTGGCTCGGCGGTTCTGGACAACTGGATATCCCGCCCTCCACCCACTCCTCCAAATTATATAATATATACTGTAATTTTTGAGGGGCGCTAGCCCCTCCTATAAACAGCTCTAGTGTAGATTCTGTCTGAACACAAACTGTCAATGCCATTGACAATGAATGGAGAATTTACGTCATATGTGCCTGAGCAAATCGGCTGTCGGTATGTCTGTCGCTATGTCTGTCGGTATATCGGTGGAGACCCTTGGCCAATAAGGGACCACCATTATTGGTGACGTAACTATGGTATGTTTCAAGGTCAGTATAAGGTCGGAAAAAAGAGCGTCCATCACTTCACACGGGTGTGATTTTAATATTTTATAATAATATGGGATTCATATTTAGTAATATTCAGTTGTACTTGTTAGTTGTTATATTAACTAGGCATGGTTATACGATGAGAGACAGTCATAGACTGCTACTGCTACTTTGACTTCACAAATTAGAACAGTTTTGTCCATTTACCATGAATACATCATTTCATTATCATTATTTCCAACCATTGCAAACGTAAATGAGAGTATCTTACTCAAACTGCCTAATAGTGGAGGGCCAAACCCTCAAAAAGAGGCTTAGTTTTCGAGGTACCCCTCCCCGAGGTATAACAAAACGGGACATATATTTTTTCATATCTTTAGGATGTCCCCTTCATGAAATGAATTGTCCCGAGATTTACTTTTACTGCAAAGGTCATGAAATTGATCCATGAAGTTACTCACCACATAGGCAAAAAACGCCTACTCTGAAAGATGGAGTTCCAAGAAGATCCTTACCATTTTATACCTGTTGCTTGTTTTTACATCATACTTGCACAGATTGTCTACAGGTAGTGTCCCTACAACCCACAGCAATCAGAATGCAAATATTTGTTTCTATGTTGATTCAGCAGCCTTTTATATAGGACTTTCTATAGGCGGAAATTACATTTCTGAGGAATGCTCCTTTGTAATCCTGGTGATATCTTCTATAAGGGGTAGTACAAAGCCTGACAGTGTTTTTCATAATTTTGACTTGTCCTCTTCATGAAATGGATGGTCAGTGATTTTACTTTTACTGCAAAAGTCATGAAATTAATCCATGAAGTGACTCACCACATAGGCAAAGAATGCCTATCCTAAAAGAGGGAGTTAATTCCAAGTTAATCCTCTGTCCTTTTCTACCTGCTGATTGTTTTTACATCATACTTGCACAGATGATCTACAGGTAGTGTGCCTATATATACATCCCAGAACAATCAGAATGCCAATATTTGGTTCTATTGTGAATCAGCAGCCTTTTATATAAGGTATTAAATAGGCGGAAATAGCAAAAAGTTAACTTTTCTGAGCAACATTCACTTGTCCTACTCTTTATCAGGGGTAGAACTAAATGGGACATAGTTTCATGTCTTTAGGATGTCCCCTTCATTAAATGGATTGTCCCAAGTTTTACTTTTACTGCAAAAGTCATGAAATTAATCCATGAAGTGACTCACTACATAATGAAAAAACGCCTATCCTGAAAGAGGGAGATCCAAGAAAGTCCTCTGTCATTTTCTACCTGCTGCATGGTTGTTTTTATGTCATGCTTGCACAAATGGTCTAGTCAGGTACATCCTAAAGCAACCTAAATGCCAATATTTGGTTCTATAGTGAATCAGTGGGCTTTAATATAAGGCCTTATTAGAGGCAGAAATAGCCAAAAGCATCTAACTATACAGTATCAACCATCAATCTATTTAATTTGACTGCAAAAGTCATGCAATTCTTCAATTAACTTTCTGCACCAAAAAAAAGTGCATACAGTGTCCCCAGTGTCTACAGGTGTCTGTAGACAGCAACCAGAACATTATGTTAAAATAGGCTAGAATTGTGAATCAGCAGGGATTCATAGGCTCTCTGGGTTAGAATCATAGGCGTTACACTCAGAGTACAGGTCTCCACCAGACCAATTACAGGTTATTGTGGGCTGGAAGTCAATCGTAGCGGACGGACAGACAGGGTGCAAAACATAGTCTCTGCCATGCCTTTCGGCCTGGTGGAGACAATAGGTTTTTACTTTGTAGCCACTTCATATTCATATAACTAAAAATACATCGCATGGATGCACCTGGGACGTATCCTCAGTGATGTATCCTGAGGTCAACGGGGTTTCGAGTCTTCCAACATCATACCCCTCACTCAGGCGACCCAGCCGGGGTGATCAAGTCCCGACTTACGTCCCAGTAGCTACCCTCAATCCGTTGGAACTACTCCAGAACTCTGCCAGGGCTGGGCTGGTGCATGGAAGGACTAGGTTCTGTGGGTTGTCTCCTGTCGGGGCCCCTCCTACGTCTCATCAGGTCCACTCCTGCTCTCACCAGGAGTAGAGTGAGGACCTGTGCGTTGCACCAGAGTCCCAGCACCAGACCGTTCATTCAGGAGTGGTGGGCAATGGTTCTGCAGGGAAATGGTGCTGTGGCTCCTCTTGCTGCTTGCATGGCCCTCCTAAAGGCCTCACAGAGGGTTGTTGGGCTTCCTCCTCACGGAGGACACACACAGGCGGGGGCGCTAACCCATACTGCTCACCCGGGTGCCGTCTACATTCCAGCTGTCACCCGTCTCTCCGGTGGTCACCAGACTATACCTGGTTGTCACATAGTCTATTCCTATGGCTGACCGCTGGCACTGTAAATAGAAAACTATAACAAAAAATACATTGCATGGATGCACCTGGGACGTAGGCCTATCCTCAGTGATAGAATCTATTATTCTCAGGTAGGCCTAATATCTCTACACCTCAAAGCATCAGAATGATATTGATATTGTATTCTATAGCTATAGGTCCATATAGCCTAAATGCAGTATGGTTTAATGCTGTAGAATTCACAGTTTTTTAATGAATAATCATCAATCAGCAGAATTTTGTCATTCCAGCTGTTTTGAGGCATAGGTCTACCTGAGAAACATCCTTAGATTCTACATGAAGTGGGTAAACTAAAAACATAGCATCAAAATATATGTCCTGTTATTAAGTTTGTATAGGCATTTTACAGTAATAGATCAGGATTAGAACATTTAGAAGTCTTGAAAAGAAAACTGTAAAAGGGGCCTTGGAGCCTATTTTTACATATCTTGGGGTCCTACCTGTAGACTGTAGACAATATGTGCAAATATGTAAATCCAAAAAAGTAGGTGGACAATGGAGCAGTATTAACTTGACTTTTATGCATTTGTATTTGCAAATATCATGGATACATTTCATGACTTTTGAGGTACCCCTGATAGAAGAGTAGGAGCAGTATTAGCTATTTCCACGCCTGAGGGTGAGAAGCGACCGCGTCATAAAGGGCGAGGTGGCATGCACACATCCACCTGGGTGATTGCTGGGTGAGTGCTGGCGCTTTGGCATGGGGGGTAAGATCAACATAATGAATTATGTACTGATGAGGTCAGATCAACATATAGAATGTCAGAACAGGTCAGCTTCATATAGATCTAAGGGTGGCAGTATATAAAAGGTTGCTTATTGTCTCCACCAGGCCGAAGGCATGGGGGGAGAGTATGTTTTGCACTCCGTCCGTCCGTCCGTGTGTCCGTCCGTGTGTCCGTGTGTCCGTGTGTGTGTCCGTGTGTGTGTCCGTGAGCAGCTAATCTCGGCCACCATTAATCCACTCGATGCCAAATTTTGCAGACACACTCCCTGGATGCCAACGATGAACCTCTGCCCCAAACTTTCCAGAACGGCCTGTTATAGCGCCACCAGGAGGCCGCTTTGTGCAAAACAAGTTTTTGCACAGTACACCTAGAGATTTTGTCCAAACATCACGCAAATTGGTACACAGTCTCTCTAGAGCCATTCAATGAAACCGGTCTTTCAGATTTCTCAGACTCCATCCTGATTGGTTAAGATTGGCTTCCAAAGTTCACAGGAATGCTCAGTTTCAAACAAAATGCTGCAAATCATGAACACATCGCGTGATTTCCGTGAAATTGTGCACCCACATTCCCACTAGGCCGAGGACGAAATGCCACATGAACAATTTCAACTCAGCCTCAAGGTGGCGCTATAACTGTCCAAAAAGTGTTTTACCTCTAACTGCACGGATCTGTGGATAACTTTGTATGCCAACTCCCTAGAGGCCAAGGAAAAACCTTTGCCTGGAATTTTTCACATCTGCTCTTTATAGCGCCACCAGGAGGCCGACATATGTAAAACACATTTTCTATTATTACTCCTTCAGATTTTATCCAAATTTCACGCAAATCGGTACACATGATCTCCATAGTCATGTGATCAAGACAGGTTTGTTTGATTTCTCATATTCCATCCTGATTGGCCATGATTGGCTCCTACAAAGTGTGGCGATTTGTACAAAGCGGGCGCTTTGTACAAATCGCCACAACTCCTCAACGCAGCGTCCGATTGCCATGAAACTGTGCACGCATATTCCCACTAGGCTGAGGAAGAAATCCTGGTGGAGACCTGTGCCCAGAAGGGCACTTTTTCTAGTTCACAATAGAACCAAATATTGGCATCCTGGTTGCTTTAGGGGCAGAGAGCACTGAGGGGGAAGGTGCCCAAACCCCATAAAAGGGCACCATTTTGGGGTGGTCTTTTTGTGGGGGTCCCTTGTGCCATTTCAATTCAACTATTATGTTTCACAATAACTTTGTAATTGACCCACTTTCAGGGTAGGTGTTTTTTGCAGTGGGGATCACTTCATGTATAGATTTAATGACTTTTGCAGTAAACGTAAAACGTCTGACCATCCATTTCATGAAGAGGACATCTTAAAGATATGAAAAAACAATGTCACATTTTGTTGATAAATAGTAGGACCAAAATTCCAAGTGAATATTGCTCAGAAAAGTTAACTTTGAGCTATTTCCGCCTATTTAAGGCCTTATATAAAAGGCTGCTGATTCACAATAGAACAAAATATTGGCATTCTGATTGTTCTGGGATGTAGGCACACTACCTGTAGACAATGTGTGCAAGTATGATGTAAAAACAAACAGCAGGTAAAAAATGACAGAGAATTTTCTTGGAACTCTCTCTTTCACATAGGCGTTTTTTATTGCCTATAATGTGCTGAGTAACTAGGATCAATTTCAAACCTTTTGCAGTAAAAGTAAATCTCGGGACAATCCATTTCATGAAGGGGACATCCTAAAGATATGAAAAAACTATGTCCCGATTTGTTATACCTCGGGGAGGGGTATAGTCAACTTTTGGGGCTTTTGGCCCTCCACTATAAATCCATAACTGAATTGGGAAGAGGTTTGTGCTTCACACACTGCTGACCACAGCCTGGAGGCTTAATTTATGTGATCCAAATCGACACTTTTTGAGTACAAATATTGTAGCCTTGATTATGAATACAGTGTGTGACAACTGTGTCTCTGTGTCTAGAGAATGCCCTTGGGAGGGAATGTGGGTCCTTGAGAGAGAGCAGCAGACAAATCCATTCCTGGTGCCTCGGGGGCTGTTGGTTGTTATGAGTTCAGGTTTTCCTCCTTCACACTCGAGGCTATGCTCTATTTCTCTGACTTTTTAATGTATTTAATTCAACTGCATCACAGCAATAATGTCTTTCTTTCTTTCTTTCTTTCTTTCTTTCTTTCTTTCTTTCTTTCTTTCTTTCTTTCTTTCTTTCTTTCTTTCTTTCTTTCTTTCTTTCTTTCTTTCTTATAATGATGTTATACTGTAATGCCAAATGTTCATTCTCTAAATTTATATTGCTTGTACATTAGCCCATGTACAGTACACCTATTATTAAAGCAGCATCATGCACAAATATTTGATAGGCACAATGCCTGAAAGAATTAATGGCTAAAACGTAATGCTTTATCAGTAGGGGTTGTATTTCACACAATGCAGTTTTAATTATTATTTGTTTGAAACGATAGGCAGCATGCTTGACAGCAGTTTGTGAATTGCTGCACATGACCGAATATAATAAGTAGCAAAATACGCAATCGTATTAATCCATCATAGTACGTTGAATAGAATAATTATTGTATACAGATTGAACTTGATAATTCAATACACCTTCCAACTAAATTCAATTCCAATTGTTTTTTGTTTGTGTCCATCCCAGATGTCAACAAACGTATATGATCTAAATGTGCATGTCCAATTGATCGCTAATTCTGTTGCCCACTTTAACTGGACCATTATTTTCTCTAAACCGCTAAAAACTCATTAGTATACCGTAGACAAATTTCCACCTTCTTAGGCTTATCCTACTGTTACCATTTTGGATTGTCAACAAGTGGGATTGTCAATTGTTGCATTGTCATGGCTTTGCAGAATACCACATTTTCCATAATCCACTGCCCAAATGAGCAAAACAGCCCGTTTGGCATGCATGCCCCATTTCCAATATGTATTCAGTCGTGCATGCATGCGTGCGTGCGTTTTCAGTATGTATGCATGTGTCAGGGTGAGTCAGAGAACACAATTTGTGCAGAACTACCATATGATTTAAAAATTGCAGATAATTACGTAATGCGAGCAAACACTGAGAACCTCCTCCGGTCACATTGTGCATCTGTGTAACACATAAAAGTGATCTCACTGAAGGCCAAGTACAGGCCTGCATCTCTACGTTTAATGAGAAGAACAGAATGTCAACAGAACAGAATGTCAAATTGAGTTCATAATATGCTTTTATTTTCTAATTCTACTCACTGACACAGTTAAAGTAAACTATTCCATATATTTACCTAAGTATTTTAGAAAGTGCAGGTAGGAGAAGAATAGGATTTGGACATCAATTACCCAGAAAATAAATGCTGAAACGATGACAATTCTAACAATAATATAAAACAAATGGCACAATATCAAAAGATGGACTAAAGAGATGTCTCATAAAGTGGCGCTCGAGCAACGCAGCAGGATGGCTTTACTGCAAGAGAGAGAAATGACCCAGCAGCAGCAATTACTGCAGCCATTTCTTATCAAAGCAGCTCAGAGCCAAGTGTGGGACATTTTTAGTACATTCAGTAGAATACAGTAGAATACATTGAATACTATATAATATCCACAGTTATGTTTTGCCATGGATATGCAATGTGAGATGGGAACGCTCTTTGACCTTTCACAGGCAGGTTCTTGTAAAAGTGCATACTACTATACTGCATACCATATTATATACTGTGCATACTATATACTGAATACTACAATATATACTACTACATACTATATACTGTGCATATACTATACCAGTAAGCTGCGCCCTAAAGGGCGAGGTCGCGTGCACTCATCCGTCTGGGTGCCGGCAGACTGCTGGGCGAGCGCTGGTGCTTTGGCATGACTATCAGCTTCACATATGGAAATCTATGTGTTGTACCAACTTGGTCATTTGCAAGTGTGACTTGCGTCACGGCAACCACACTGGTTATCATGAAACTGTCACAGTATGGCCATATATTGACATTCCCATAATTATATGGGCTTAATATTGATGACAACCAAGGATCTCCATATAGGCTATGGGCATAACAGGGATTGTATTAGGCCATTGTCTGGGAATGCCCATATATGGATGGCGAGTGCTGTCGCTTTGGCATGGGATCAGCAGGTGTTTATGAACCATCACTTTTGTCTCCAAACCACAGTGGTTGCAAACCTGCACCTCACTTCTGTGAGGCGTGGACATGGCTTAAATGGACAAGAGTGAGAAATTAAATCAATCAAAAATACAATTATTGATGGCTAATTGGATGATACAAATTCATAAAATGACCGGCTACAACTCAGATCTTATAGATAGGATATTGGTGGCACTGTCCATCCCTATTATTATTAAATATATTCATGCCCCACAGTGTGTACAGTAAAACGTCACCAAGGCTCCTTTACGCTTCATGAATTGCACAACTATTGCCCCTCTCTGTGGACTTGTGAAGGTCTTGAAAATGTAAAGCTCTCTTCTGGGAACACAGAAAAGCTGATCCTGCAATCTGTAATGCTCCTCTGCATTTCTAATGGTATTATGTGTAGTGGTGGAAAGTAAGTAAGTAAGTAAGGTACATTTACTCAAGTGCTGTACTTCAGTACAATTTTGAGGTACTTTTACTTTACTGGAGTATTTCAATTTTTTATGCATTTGCTTTTACTTCACTACATCTCATCTCGGAGTCAAACCTTTTACTTTTTACTCCACCCGTCCGGCGGCTGGTATCGGTCCCCGTTGCACAACACTCCTCGCGGTGGTCGCAGTCATCATCCCCGCTGCGTAGACGAGATCACGGTCAGGTCCGTTGTAGGTCCGCTGGAACTTCTTCGTCGCCGTCCACAAAAACTCCCCTCCACCGAATTAGACGGGAAAAAAGCAGCTGGTTCTGTTTCATCTGACGTGAAAAAACACACCACCATGACCGGTTTCAGGCACCATCTGATGTATATTTTATACCATACAGAGGAGTAAATGTGCACGGCAGACATGAGACGAGATGAAGTTCCATGATGTTTATTTCAACGAAGTACAGCACAGCAGTGAAGCATAGCATAAGCTCACGCCAGCCAGCAAAGTGTCTCACGTCTCCACACAAGGCTTGCGCCCAACTGAACAAATGATTGTATTCTTGGTCACTACTTTAAGCACTCTACATTGGCGTGGGGTGTCGACATTTGTTTGCATATTATTAGTGGCAAAGTCTTTGATCAACCAGTCTGTTCCTTCAGGTCAACAAACTCCTTTGTTATACATATAGGCTAGCCACCGGAATTCGGCTCCAGGATATATCACCCTGGGACGGCCGACACCCTCGTAGGTGCTAATCACCAAAAATAGGTCTACTGTCTGTAGTAAATTGCACAAGGCAGAAGAACACAAGAACATTGTATAATTATGTAATCCCATATTCTTCACATGTTTTATACAACCTGTGAAATGGGACAGGTACTTTTTACTTTTGGTACTTGAAGTATAATTTGATGCCAATAACTTTAGTACTTTTACTCAAGTAAATTTTGTATTCCTGACGATTACTTGTAACTACATTGCAATATTGATACTTTCATTACGGCTTTAAACACTGCTTATGGTAATGCAGGGCTTGGCACTGTATAGGAAACACAGTAAAATCCTGCAGTGTTAATTTAACTCTGAGAAGCCTCATACAGGTTCATTTGGTTATACATTTGCACAAAATTAACACTGAGGGATTTACTGTGAAGGCGATGCTTTAGGATCACTGAAGATCCACTGAAAGGTCGCAGACTAACTGAGGCCTCCCAGAGATCCCACTAGGGATGAGTGGAAAGGTTAATGTAGCGGTTGGAGGAGAATGGACTCTGAATACATAATGCGATCCAAGACATAGTAAGAGAACAGTAACCGAGGATGGCAAGCAGTGGGGTGGAGGAGTAGGGGGGGGGGGGGGGAAGAATGGGAGGAGAGATAGTGAAAGGTCATCTCTACAGTCATTAGATATGGGTTCTCTTTGTTTTTGGGTGCATGATAGTGTCAGTGTGAGTCTTAATGAGGAGCATTAGGCAGACGGGGACTATAGATAGAAGCTGTGCAGGTGACGCGGGGAACAGTTGAATTTATCAGCGTCGAGGGGGGAAATTATTGCGATAGGGCGCGAGGTAGAAAGAGGCATATCGGTGAAACAGTCGTAGCAGCATGTACGGTACTCTCCATTTGGAATTCCATTACTTCAACCATGCATTCTCAGACAGTGTGAAAATGTAATGATTGGAGGAAGAGGAAGAAGGAAAAGATAAACGAAACACAGCACTGGCCACGTGGCACTGAAACTAAGACGTTCATGAAACCAAGAAGGTGTAGCACTGGGAATTTGAAACAGCATGTTGATTTGATCAACTTTTTACTATATTGCATCACCTTTGAACCACTACAGTAGGCGATATACCTTTGTGGGAACGATTTGTGTTTATGGCTGAGGCCATTACAGTTGAGATCAGCTATACTACTATTCCCACAGCTGTGCACATAGCCCACCTCAGTTGAGAAAATGATATGCGGAGGTTGTTTCAAGTTGAGACGTGGGATACAAGAACCAGATGTTAGACCACCAGTGTATCTAAATGTAAATATTCCCGTATCTTCTCTGTGTATTCATGCATTTATGTATGTGTTGGAGGTCACCTGTATAGTAGGTCCAGCAAGAGCTGCGTGCCTGAGCAGAGAGGCTTCTGGGAGCAGCATTTTGAAGCTCTAAGTAATTCCAGTTCCTCTGCCGGGGTAGCTTGAATACCTTTTTCTCTTACCATCCTCTCATGCTGGAAACACTTCAGAGGGAATAACTGAGAGCCATAGAATATATCATCTTTAAATGCACATGTTGTTTGAATCTCAAGTGTTCATAAAATGCAGGTCTGAAGTTGCAGAAGAAGGACAGTTTAAAAGTATATTCAGTGATTTCACTTAATTCAAATATCACTTATTTTTTTGTTTTGTTGTGATAATCCTCTCTACTATAGAGTGTGCTGACCATATAAGGAGTTCCTCCCTGTCCCCAGTTAACCCCTGGGGGTCAAAAAACCTTAAGTTTAGTTTTTGGCTCTCTATCCTGATTGGATGAAAGGCTTAGGTCCCAGCCAAAAACGAAACCTTTTTTGAGTGAAATCACTGAATATACCTTTAAGCCTTTTTATTCAGGTGTATAAAAAATAATGATGACTGATGTTTCGATCTTGCGATCTTCCTCGGAGAGAAAGATCGATTAACTGACGTTAATAATGGATTCAGACATTATTATTTATATTAGCACCTGAATAAAATGGCTTAAACTGTCCTATAGCTGCTCCAGCATCTTTTCCTTCTTCCGAGTACACGTGAACATCACAAACAACATTTATGATGTTCAATATTTATTCGACAATATTTATTCGTTCAGAATTAATTCCTCCGAACCAATTGAGTTTGCTGCACCTTTTCTGACTTGATTGATTCAGTAATTTGTGGGGGGGAAAAGAGAAAAAGAAAAGCCTGAAAAATTGAGTTTCTGCCAGACAGCAGAAGATATCCTTTGTTTACCTTGAGCAATACAAAACATTTTCCGTTTGGATTCACACATGAGCTCACTGTTGCCTCTGCAGAATAAAGATACAGTAAAATGGCCCCAAAGCCCAAACAATCATTGTATTGCTTAACAAACTGCAGTCAAACGTGTGTTTGCAGGATGGAGCCTGATTAATTTGTGCTCAAGCTCTTCCTTGGCTGCACTGCATGTTGTCAAAGTGTGTAGCAGACATTGGAAAACTGTGAGCTGAATTGCTACCACTTTCTAATCTAATTGGATAATATTCAGCCTGATTTATATGTAGTCATGCTTTTTAGCTTTTTGCTGAAACAGTGCTGGCTGTATTTTATTAGAATTGTCCTTGTAAAGCTCCACGTCCACGCTTGCCAACGCCAATACGACAATACCCATCTTTCTCACCTTTCCATCACACAAGGGTGCTGTTGTCTAATGACAATTTGATTCACCAGTAGATAGAGAGGCAGAAATGGCTGGGTCTAATCAAAAAGGTTTGTGCATGAGAATAAGAATATGAATTGCATACAAAGCATTGATGAACCATACAAAAGTAAAGTTAGTCTGGCTGTGAGCTGAAACCTCATAGTTCTTCCTCTACTTTATAGCAAAAGGGATTGCACAATTCCATGCCGCAGACTCCGGGATGTTCTGATGTCTGCACCAGATTTATCCACAATAACAAATAACTTAACAAATAACATTTAAGAACATTTAGGAACAGTAGGAAATGCCAGAGCAGTTCACAGCGACCTGGCTCGAGTAAAACGATGACACACATGAGTAGACATACATCGGGGACATAACAAAAGAACATAACAACTCATCAGTGGTGTACAAGTATCCAGACACGGAACCAAAGTATATTGGTACTTGGGTTACAATATCACACAAGTCAATAATGTACAACCCCTATGTACTGTAATGTACATTCTATAATAGTGCCAAAAGCACTGTACCTGTTTTAGGAGTCCTGATAGCAGCAGGCATGACTGAGCTGACCATGCAGCCTCCTGCCTCCTCCCCCTTGGGCAGACACCGGCTCTGCAGTGCTGAGGGTCTTGCTGAAAGTAGATCTGGGTGTGGAGACCATCTCTGATCTCTCCTAAGCAGCTGCAGAACAGACTCTCTGGACTGGGCAAAATCTTTCCCCAACCTGACCTGATTCATCAAACTCATGCTCAATCACTCTGCGGTTCTGTTCGCTACAATACAACACAGAAATATGGGCATGGTAAAAGTTGTGGGTGAGCAGTGTGAGATAAAGGTATTCTGTTTGTTTTATAGTCTCTCTGACCTCTATTTGTCCCGGCATTTATTTTAACCATGCACAGAGAAAGCAGCCAAAACTCCACAGGAGTTGAATTAATGATGCAGGAGGGTCTGTCTAGTAGCTACAGTATACAGGCACAGTGGACAATGAAGACAGATTGTCACACGCAGACCATCGTATCCATGTTGTTGAATGACCACCGTAATATTTCATACCTTAGCAGCAGCAGATTATGGCCAATCTGGCAATGCAGGTTTTTCGTTTCATTGAATTAATTCCTCTATTCATCTTCACATATTAATTTATTCACAATTGAAATGCGGATTGTATTAAGCTGATGCCTTGTCATTGTCATTCAGCTGGAGACAGAGCACGTACTTAACAAGCAAAAATCTCATTAGATGAATATTGTTTTCTTTTCTGTTTTCGAACATGCGTCTCTCTCCCTGTCCAATTATGAACGATGAACACAAAATGACTGTGATGCATGCACCATATCATGACTTTTCAGATGAAACCGTGTCACCAATAACAATGGCATTACACTGAAGATTAGAAAGTTGAGCCCTTTATTCTCATTAAAACCACATTCTGTTCTTCATTGTTGCTAATTTTGTTGTGGTGATATTTCCCACTGCATACACCTGTCTATAACAACAAAGCATTATTCTGTCTTTTTATTTGTCAAAGGAATTAGGAGAAACACCAGATTTGAGCTAATATATTTCTGTTGTAACTAGTCTGTAGCAGTCTGTAGCAAGGACAGACAAAGAAAGTGGATAATGGAAACTAGGATATTATTGATACATTCAAGCTTCATATCACGACAGAAATGTACCTGGGGTACAAAGACTGCCTGCACCAACATTCAAGAGATTCAAGGTTCTAGATGCTTTTTTTAAAGATTTGTTTTTGGCTTTTCTGCCTTTATTGATAGATACAAGTGAAGACCGACAGGAAAGAGAGAGAAGGCATGCAGCAAAGGTCGTCATGAACGTGACTCGAACACACGAGAGCCTATATGTGGCATGCGCCTGGATCACTAGGCCAGCGGGTGCGCTTGTTTTCTTTTCTTGTCTTTTCTTTTCTCCTTTGTATTTTACTTTATTTATTTTTGACAAAATTACATTTCTTATAGAGAATTTCCCCATGGAGGGAATCGAAGTGAATACTGATGTATCCTGTAATTTAAATTAACAGTCTCATTCTCATGGCCGCTCAGTATCACACTGTAATTGCTTCCCTCATTAAAAAACATGTGTTGCGTCTTCGTGACTGGCACGAGGATTCATATTCAAAAGGACTGTTGAACTTGACACCACCACGTACATACAGTCTGTTTTCTGTCAGGCCATTTGATGACTACACGGTACGAGTGAGATAGAACTGCTCCGTGGCCCTATTATACTCATTATGTAGGTCTTGCTCCTAGTCTGAACTTCAATTCCATTCAGTGTTCAATTCCCCTTCAGTTATAATGCCTTGATCGTTAGGAAATGTTATTACGCCTCTGAAAGATCCTGAATCTGATGGATTATCCACAGTGGTCTTGAGGCTTTGTTTCAGAGTGGGGTGCTTTGAGGAAATGACCAGAACAGCATGACGACTGGCTAGCCCTTCATTTAGAGGGGTGAGACAAAAATGCACCATTAACTAATCCATTTGTGTGCCATGCTGACATAATGGCCTTCATAGGGACGCTAGAGAAGTACTGGAACAATGTACAGCAGAGCGTGGCATGACTGTGACCTTTCCTAAAAAAAATAACAAAAATAAAACTGATCATGATCACTTTTCAGTGGGATGGAAATGGAGCCCATTGACACATTGATAGACTGTATACAATTTTATAGAAAGCTTAAGTAAATGTCAGCTGGTACTCCCCCTGGCCAGCCGGGGCGCCTGATGGAGAGGAAAGGAACTGGTTGGAATAACGTGTTCCTTCCACGCGCTACGTCCAACCAGGGAAACTCCCCCCTGTCAGGTGCAACTTGGACACTCAGGCATGAAGGAAGCATGAGTTCAAGTCCGTTGCTCTCCCCATGTCCCCCATATATGGGGACTAGGTTGGCGGAGGGTGTGTAGAGCCCAGGATCACATTAGATAATTGACACAGGGGTGAAAAACGGGTTACAAAATTGTGGGATAAAAATAATAAAATAAAAAAAATGTCAGCTGGTATTTCTCTCTCTCTCTCTCTGTCTCTCTTTCTCTCTAAAAGCTACCCTTCTGGGTATACACTTCATGAGAGAGAGAAAGATCCCGCTAGCATGCCCCATAAGGACATTAATATCACATTTGAGTAACTTTAGAATGCCTGTCAGATTTCTCTAAATAACTGTCTCAGCATGTGCCTTGCATGCCTTTGATCTACGTGCAGAAAACATTTTGTTGCCGTATGAATGCGCACTGGCGCATCGGTTGTGTGCCCCCTGATTATTAATAACATCTAAACATGTAACATGTAAACACAACATGAACATAGTACTCTTATTATGCATATCGCATTCTCGCAGAGAAATATTTTCCAGTTAAAAAAAGGGAAAGAAAGAAAAAGAAAAGCCCATTAATTAAGATTCGAGTGCCAACCCTAACGAGCGAAGGTTCGAACCCTGAATGTTCGGGGACAGCCTTAGGGCCGATTCATACTCCTATTTTAGAGCCGAATAAAAGTCGGTTCGGTGCTCAAGAGCCTACAATTTGACGTCATTTGAGGTTCGGGGGGGCGGGTACCGTCCTAAAGTCGGCTCTTCGGTGCTACTGAAAATTTCTGACGAGCCGAAATCATTTTGGCACTACAGCGCCGAAACAGCGGTAAAATAGGAGTATGAATCGGCCCTTATACCCCACCCTGCAGTACTCCTCCACTTAAACTGTCTCCAGAGCACCATTGAGACATAATTTCAGCCTAAAAAAAATGTTAAAAAAGTAAAAAAAACAAACAAAACAAAACAATGGGTTATCAATGATCACTTTCATCTGGTAGGCCTATTGCTCCTTAGAATGACTGATACTGTACCTTCTGCAGAAATACTTGATGGTAGTGTATACATGTACGTAAGATGCATTGTTACTATGTGTTCAATGTGATGGATCCTGGAGAATGTTTGACAAATATGCTTTGAAGAAAAAGGTGCGTAACACTGCACTGAGGGTGCGCATGATGGCTGCCTGCAACTTATCATTTTCAAAAACTTGTTCTCAGCAGCCTAAGCTTAATGCACTTTTGACTCATTGGCAGGCCTGGCTAACCAGATAGTGCAACAAATCAAGGAAAGCCATCATAAAGGCCTTGAGGAGGGCATTTCTAAATCCTGCAGAATGACAAATCTTGCTATGATGATGAAGCCAAGCTGGAGGCTTACTATATAAACCATTTGTTCCCGATATATTCAGCGGAGATGATATTTCATATCCTCTATAGTTCAGCTGAAACCTGATGTGGCTGACAGTAGCTACAGCCCTGTAGTGAAAGAATACTGGCTCTACTCTAATGCAGTAGTTCTGCAAACTTTTTCAAGTCAAGGACCACCAACTTGATATGAATTTGGCCGCAGACGTTTTTGTGCCAGGGACCCCCAGCCAGAAGAGAAGATGTGTGTGTGCGTGCGCGATATCACGCACGATATCTTTCCTAAAACAGTCAGGCAACCAGCGTAGGGAAGTTAGAATATAGGAGTCCTCCTCAGTCCTCACTTGCCTTTATCATTATTTGATCCTGTGTGTGTGTGTGTGTGTGTGTGTGTGTGTGTGTGTGTGTGTGTGTGTGTGTGTGTGTGTGTGTGTGTGTGTGTGTGTGTGTGTGTGTGTGTGTGTGTGTGTGTGTGTGTGTGTGTGTGTGTGTGTGTGTGTGTGTGTGTGTGTGTGTGTGTGTGTGTGTGTGTGTGTGTGTGTGTGTGTGTGTGTGTGTGTGTGTGTGTGCTCGCTGGCCTCTAGAAACGGACATTTTTAACCAGTATTACTTTAGTGAGAGTAGTGTCATTTGGAAAACCGCAGAGTCAAAGAGCACAGACTAGAGTAATGATCGAGTGCCTTTGATTTTTTCCATTTCCAGCAGGGTAGAAGACCCCTGCTAGCTGTACACCACAGCGGCTCCCCTTAATGACTGCCTCTTGTCTGCAATAAAAGACACAGAGTGGGTGGGATGTCTCGCATCACATCCTACGTACATTCCCTTTCACTGTTTACCTACTGCACCTCCCTGTCTTCCTGGCTCACTTACAACACACGTCTCCTCCAAATCCCACCACTTTACAGTACCTGCTAGTGTTTACCTTGGAGTTTAACACTTGTGTATAGGCTCACAGTACTGTCTTGACAAATCCGCCTCTCTCTCTCTCTCTCTCTCTCTCTCTCTTCTTTATTCTTCCTCTATCTGTTTCCCTCTACCAGTGGGATTCTGCTCACTGTCTAATTGGAGAGTAAAGACAAAGAAAGAGGCACATCTACCCTTCATCCTCCCTGTTCTCTCCTTCCAATGCCTCTATAGCTCTTCCCACACAATAGTGCCAACATTGCTGCTGCTGAGCTAAGAGAGAAAGCCCATTTGGGCAGGTGAAATATTACAGTTTGATATTCATGCAATACATCTTGACAACCATTAGTTGTCCTACACAACCACAGGATCTCAAATGTATAGTAATAGTTATATTGTATTGGTTACGGTTTCAGCCTGCTCCAAGTCCTTAAGACTTTAATTGTAAAAATAAATAAGTTTCAGATTTTAACGAACCCCGACATGCCTATTCTGCAGGTGGAACATTCTGCAAAAATATCAAACATCTGTTAGGCTAAGATTAGGAATAGAGGGTTCAAGTGGTTAAAGATTCTCAGTGTTATTTTGCCAAATAACACGTGGCACAGATGTTACATCACCAACCCCAGAGATTGAAAGGTGATTGTCTGTTGAATAATGTATTTTTTCCGAGTTTAGCCAAAGAAGCATGCCAGCTTACCCCCTATTCATTTGAAATGGCGTGGGTTGTGTATCTCTTCATATTTCTGGAAAAGTTCTACTAGCTTTCGAAACCTCGCCCACATCTGAGGTTGTAAACGGTGAATGAATCCATCAGAGTAGATCGTGTGGTATTGACATTCTAGCAAATTGTCAGTGTGGGAGACATTCCACAGCAAAGAAAAGCATGTTTATGTAATGCTGCGTTTCTCCAGGAGGGTTCATTACTCTGTTTCATCTTTCCATCTTGGCATCTTGTGTTCTCTGCTCTCTCTCTCTCTCTCTCTCTCTCTCTCTCTCTCTCTCTCTCTCTCCACCGTGTGTGGATGATCAATATTTCAGTAAAATGTCATTTCTCCTGTCTACATTACGGATTTGAGATGGAATCTTATGAGTGGCTCCTTTCACTTTGTAGTCACAAAGGCAGACACGCAAATGCACACATGCATGCGCGCGTGCACACACACACACACACACACACACACACACACACACACACACACACACGCATGTATACTGTACATATACATAACTGTATGCGCACACACATGTGACCAGTTCCATTTACCACCTCAGCTAACACAGCTGGTCAGACAAAGTGCTCTCCAAACACTCTCCAAATTACCCAGCTGCCCCCTGCTGGGTCCAGCTGCCCCAGTGAGCTATGCTCATTTATACCACTCTATACTGTCCACACATACGCATGCACGCGCATATGCACTCACATAATGTATGCATGCATGCACCGACACACGCATGCATACGCATACGGTCCACAGATACAAACAACACACACTTACACAAACATGCACGCACAGTCACACACACACACACACACACACACACACACACACACACACACACTTTAAAATGTAATTTGTTTTTTATTTAGTTTTGACTTCATGTTTTCAATATCAGTCAGTTTTAAATCATTTTTTAAAGTGGGTTTGCTACGTAGTTTAAATTGGTTTTAATTTTGTAAAAATGCTTTTGCAACTGTAGGTCGCAGTTTACTATGAAAACCTGCATCTCGCGTCCGTCACACCCCGTGACGTCCGTCACATCTTGTGACACGCTCCATATATGGCCAATACAGAATTCATTCCATATGTTGATCTGACCTCACCAAACCCTTAGAGAACTCATCAAACCCTGTACACTCAAGACATATATGCTCCATATATGGCGGGTGTCATATAGAAGACTGGATCATCACCTAGATCTGCATATATGGAGCCGGCCAGCAACTCTACATCTGACCTCACGGACGCCAGATTAATAGTTAACTCCTGCTTTTTAACTGTGCCGTATTTAGAAGCTATAGTCGCTTCTCGACCCTCAGGACGTCTTACTAGTATTTTATTTTATTTTAATATGGGGAAGTCAGGCCTTCATGTATGTTTTTGAGACTACCACACCTGCACTCAACCCTGAATTAAGGACAAAGAAGAGTGCAACAGTTTTCTGAAATACAAATGGACCCAATTGTTTACATTTCACTCAGGCCTCATTCACACGTATCAAACACCAATCAAGAAAATGTTTGGTTGTTTTTTGGGCCACCACAATGCAAACATTTGTGTTTGATTGCTGATTGCCGGTGGTGTTCTGCCCCTCCCCCCTCATCAAACAAAAAATGTTGGTCAAACCATGTGACTCCCATTGGAAAAGCATTGTGGTGGCCTAAAAAAACGACCAAACATTTGCTTGATTGTACGTGTGAATTAGGCCTCAGGATTTTCCGTCAAGGCTGTGTCTCAGCTGGGCCTGGTCGCGCTGCCTTCTACCAGTATACTGTACGTGAACTGCCTGTGATCAGTCACTGTAATGTGAAGAATCCAATCACCAGCCCCTCACACATGGCTTACCCTCCACAGTATGAATAAACACTATTATACACTATTAAATACATACACACTATAAAATATTGACTATTAATCATTTTGATGTGTACCTTATCCATTTTGCATACTGCCAGCCCTCAATGTAAAACTAATGGTTCATTTAAACATACTACACTGCAGTTAAATGAAAGGTCCACATTATACTTACTTAATATGTTTCATCAGTTAAAAAGGGCTATGAATAGGAATTTCTATTTTGTTGTACCCACATGTAGTCTTGCATTTTGCACTACTAACTGTGCTTTTGTCTTTCCTGCTCCTTCTCTGCACCCACGTAGCCTCTCCTCTTCCTCCTCTTCCTCCTCCTCATTAACTGATGTTGTCTCACTTCATTAGAGCTATTTTGCAACTGGCAGAGAATTCAAAAACGAATTTACCCAGGATGTTTCACCATCGTTAATTTCAACCTTTACTGTCACCCATAAAAAACCCATTCTGTACCAGTGAGATGTGAAATATCCCATCCATCGTGTAGGACAGTGCGAAACATGCTAACCTTTTGCTCGCATGTAGCTGAGCTGGATTTGAAATCTGCTCCATGTTTGAGGGCTCTGTTTTGGTATAGCGTTCTTTATTGAACAAAGAGCTTGTGTAATCTCCCCCTGTAATCATTAACATCACGGGTCACCAGTGAGCACTCAAGGACAAAGAAATAGTGACAGCTACTCTGCAGCAAATGGTAATTTTTATAAAATACTTTGTGGGAGAAACTTAAATTGGAAACCCAACACATTGGAGCACTTGAGTCACTGACATGCTAGAATGGCTCAGGGGTAAAATGAGGTAAAATAGAAAACCTGGAGAAGAGATAGTTGAGGAGAAGGGGAGATAGCAGTGTGGTGGTAGGACAGTCCATAGGGAAGACAGTCCATGTTGACATTGAGCTACAATACAGACAGAAATTACTTTTTTCAAAAACAAAAAAGAAGAAATCCAACTCACAGAGATGCTAAACAGAAAAACCAATTCCAATCTCAGGAATTATTGACTCTGGCAAACAAAGAGATGAAGTGAATTAGCTGGATGACGAGGCCAAGTTAAGTACATCTGGCAGACAATAATTATTGGATTAACGATGAGTCCAATGTGTCTTCTGTGCAATCAGTAAAAAGGTTAATTGAAGCCACTCCATAAAAGCAAAATTCCATTCCAGGAGCCTTTTCCGAATTAACATTAACCCTTAAATACTAAACCCAGGTGATTTTCACCCGGACAATTCTGTGATTTTCATAATGTTGCTGATGTCTGAGGTGGGTGGGTCCTTGACTCCTTGGGTAGCTTTGTGATCATGGTTTGTTTCCCTGCCCACATACCTGTTTTGGTGTTCACGTGAATTTCACTCACATGTCCCAGGAATGGGATGAACAAGTTCCCAAATAATTGAAATATTAAAGAAGAGTACCTAGAATGCCATGTATTGTTGTACTTTAATATATTTTGATGAGAAATATTTTGTATGCAATATCTTGACAGAAGTTGTGTTTAGTATTCTAGGCTTAGGGTTTAACATGAAACCTTTTTCAACCGAAAACTAACCACTTGCTTGAGGTGGTTCACGTGAGGCTGGGCTCACATCAGCCTCAAAAACATGCCTTGAGTCCTTTATGCTCTATGGCTGCCCACAATATTGTAACTGAACCGCAGGGATACGAAACTCCCTCAAACAGGAGGAACAAAACAAAAAATATTCACAATAAACAGTCTGTGCCTGTTCATGTTGTGTACTGTAGAATATGTCCTCATCTGAGAGAGCAGAAGAGATCTGTCAGTGCCTGTGTGCGCGTGCGTGCGTGTATGCAAATCCCTACAGTAGGTGCTGTCGCTGCTTTATACAGCATTTCTTTTTTTTTATAACTTTGTTTATTGGTTTTTTCACAGAAGCATTATTTAAATCCTGGAGTTGAGACACAATAAGTGGTGGCATTAACAGCTTATCTTAATAAAGTATAACATACAAGAATAAATACATGGAATTTTCACCCCAAAGAAAACAACAGAAAACAATACAAACAAACCTTAAATACAGGATCAAACAAAGTTGAAAAATAAAGGCAGACAAAAACAGACAAAACAACAGTACACAACATCCTACAAACAGTAGTAAAGTACATGATACATCCATAATCCGCATTACATCACAGCAATCCAATCACATTATACTTTTTTTGCAGACCTCACACATCCTCAAGCAGAGACGGATTCAATTTCTGAATGAATTGGAAGAATGGACCCCATATCTTCCCAAACTTATCGGAAGAACCATTTAAGGAGAGTCTAATCTTCTCCAGTTTTACACAGTAAAAAGTGTCCTAGCTAACAGAGTGACAAAAGCCAAAACATCCCTCTCTGGTTTAGAGAGTGGCGGTACTGAGGGGAAAACACCAAGCAGAGCCCCCAAAGGTGTGGCCTCCGACTCTATCGCTGATACGGAATTAAAGATATCTGTCCAATATTTGTGCAGGGAAGGGCAGAGCCTGAACGTATGGATGAGGTCTACAGGAGCTTGCCGACATCTATCACACTCAGGAGACACATCATTATAAATTCTAGACAACCTGGCCTTGGTGTAGTAGACACGGTGTAGTAGTTTACATTGAATGAGAGCATGCCTCGCACAAATAGAGGACCCATGTACCCGATGTAGAATTGTATCCCAAACTTCCTCAGTTATCTCCTCTCCTATGTCCCCCTCCCAACGAGCTTTTAAGGAACGTACAGCATTTCTACGATAAGACATTAGAATGGATGCTCATTAGTATTCTTTACAGTAAAACTGTATTATGCATTTTGACTTGGTGGTATTATTGAGTTTAAAATGAGAGATAGCTGTGAGTCTGAAGGCATATGCTTTGACCTCTGGCTGTGTGTTATATAGCGTATATATACCGTATATATACCATTTTATATATAGCGTATAACGGTAGAACACACCATGCTGGTTCCCACACAGCAGGCCTGGTGTTCTCTGAGTCTGCCCAGCCCTCCAGATTTCCAAGTTTTACTAGTGAGGACCATACTGTATGCAGTCGATGCACACATGCGTATGCGCACACACGTACACGACATACACGTCCGCACGCACAGTCACACACACAGTCACACGCACGCACGCACCAAGGACCCATGCACACATGACTATGGCCAAAATTGCTGAGCTGAGGGTGCAGAGATGAGCCCCTGTCTGCTGACAAACAACCTGATCTCCTCTGGTTTTTCTATCCAGCAGAACAGAGTAGAGACCTGCATGCAGCCAAGCTAATGCCAGCAGCTGCAGCTTGTCTGCGTGCGTCTGGATTCACTCAGAATCTGGCTGTGCTGCATCTGGCAGAAACCCAGCTCTGGAGCCACCTTAACATCAGAGGCAAGGCCCATGAAATATTGATGAGAGGCCAGTGTGGACGGCTCTCCAGGAGCAGGGAACCGCTAACGGAACCTCTAGTCATATCCTGACACTACATGTCTCGTCCTGATTGAAAGGACCCCACCCTCTAATATCAGCATATTATCTTCATTACCCCTCTTCTCCTGCTTGTCCACACACCGTAATGTAGGCTACAGTATATTCCCACGATCATTGTATGACAATAGCTGCATGCTCAAAAAAGGGAAACGGAATCCTATTCAACCATATTCAGAATATTGTGGTTATCGAAAGGCAGTTATTTCATAATTGAAAAGGATGCAATTTATTTTCTCTTATACATCAAGATATTGACCATCTGTTACACATAATGCTAGCAATGATATTTAAATATCCATATGAAATCCTTCTGTAGTACAATATTCTCATGTTTATGATGCCATAATTGCTCCACCACTGGAAAATAGCAGGCAAGAACAACCTGAAATAATGAAAAAGGCATGGTGCGTTACACATTGATCCCGACGCGCACAGGAACGAATGCTGTAGGTCAATTTTTACCCGACTTGATTGAGTAGAGAGTCAACCATCCATGTAGTGCAGATGACTGTGTCTATGCAAAGCTTGCTTTAATGAATTTAGACCTGACGTCGAAATAAATAAAAACGTTATAAGAATATATATTCAAAGATTTGTGCCGCATTTTCACGATTAAAAAAAAAATAGCAGACGTACAAGCTCGTAGCGCTCCACTCGGTGGAGCGCTATGAGCTTGTAGATCTGCTATTTTTCTATATCTAAAAAGTATGACATAATGCTTAGGTTAAAACACCAAAAGGGGTTCCCGCCCAGAATGGGTTAATGAATTTCAATTCGTCCCGCTTTAAAATGCATCTGAAATGGCTAAAGGAAGTTATAACGGGATAAATCACAACCTTGCCAGTCACGGCAGTGGTCTTGATGAATTTCTTCATCAACGACTTGTCACGGAATGTGGCAGAACTCTATTTTACCTCTGACCATCTTCGTGTTAAATACCTTGTTTTACAGCAGCAACACGACCAGATAAGGCCTTTCACTCCTGTGGGAGAAAATGCTATCATTTTCCATAATTAAACTCTTCCTGTAATACATGATGAAGCTGAGGGAAAAACAGCAAAGCAAAATGTTGTTATTATTACTGAATGCCGACTCTCTAGTCTAAACCAAGCCATTAAGAAACCTTGCCATTGGTGCTGTGCGCTATTGGTGCTTCTTGCAGTAAGCTATTAACCACTGTAATTACTTCTGTAGTGATACATGCATGTGGAATGGAAGAAGATGCATACTTGCATAGTCAAGCAGATGGGCGAGAATAAGTTATTAAAAAGGGTGGCAAGGAAATGGAGGTCTTTTGATTGTGTCTGATTGACCAGCACTGAGCGCTTTTTAATTCCAGATGTAATCTTTTTCCATTATTTGAATGAAACATATAGCCTAAAGATGCCTGTCTCAGAGGAGTTCATTTTTCCAATTTGAAAAAAAGTCTGGAAATGAAATCCCCTGCGTGGCTCCAAATGAAAACTCATTTGTATATCTTTCAGTGGGAGATTTTCTTCCAGGTTTCCAGCCCTTCGGTGGACTCAGATTATCCACATTTTAAGACCGACTGCAGGTGCATTTCCACATTCATCTTATCATGAAGATGAAGGGGAATGAGTGTGGCAGATATGCATGTCGATGAAGAAACATACTGTACCTTAAAGGAGAATTCCATGCTGGTGGTGTTATTTTGTGCAAAAGCGCATTATTGGCTATTTCCCCTACCATAAGCCCTCAATGAATTGAATTGAATTGAATTGAATTGAATGAGCGGATAAGCGGTTGAAGATGGATGGATGAATGGATGAATTGAATGGGGCATTGGGGTGTTGTACTAATTTGCTTATTTCCATCGCTCAAAAATCGTTTTTTATATACAGTACATCCTCTCTTCATAATGTAAATAGTATCCCAAGCGGCACACTTTACCACTTATTTCGATGGAAATAAGCGAATTTGCACAAAAACCCAACCCCCATTGAGGGCTTATATTAAGGGAAATAGCCAATAATGCAATTTGCACAAAATAACACCTGGACCTCTTTGGTGTAACAACTACAAATAAAGGTAAGAAAGCCTTATAGCATGGAATACTCCTTTAAGTTAAACCATATACTGTAGTTAATTGACTGGAGTACCCCATGGGTCTATACTAGGCCTCCTCCTTTTTGACCCCCAAATCTCTCCAAACATAGCTGATCTACAAGCTCACAACAGATATTTGTTATGTGTTCCTGTGGTTAAGCCCATGGCCATACTCTTCTGCCTCGCTTAAATGGTCATAGGACAGAAATTACTTTGGTGTGGGTGTACAGAAAGCTGAATTCCCTCAGCCCTTCAAGGAATCATTAGTTTGAGAGCAGACCTATAGAACCATCTAGAAAGAACCATGTCCCTCACAGAAGGGAGGCCCTCACAGTTCAGGATTTATCTGGCTATGAACCTGCGGGCCCATGGTGGGGCAAGCTGGCTGTGCATGGGTGGTTCTGAAGTAGTGGTGCTTACTGGAGTGGGTTGAGGAGAGGGGGATTAATCTAGGTCCACTTCAGTAGTGGGCAGTGGGCTCTAGCAATGCATGGAAGCAGCCAGCATTCCACTTAGCCAGATAAGGCTGTCAGAAACAGGCTCTGAACCACCTCAGCTGCTTTAGCACACAGCAGATGTTAACACATGCAGGTACAGTGTCGTGACACATACAGTATTTCTCATTTTGAGAACCCCTGCATTGGACCGTGGACCACCATAACTGAGAGTGTACAAACTAAATTTGTACACTCTCAGGCCCTCATTTATCAATTGAGTGTAAACGGTTCCCCTTTTTTTTTTTTTTTTTTAACATATTTTCTTGCGGCTTACGCCTTTTATTGGTTTTTGAAGGGACAGACAGTAGGCTGACAGGAAAAGGGAGAGAGATGGGGGGATGACATGCAGTAAAGGCCGTGTTGGGCTCGGGAGTCGAACCCGCGGCACACTGCGACTGGATTACTAGTTGCCCAGGCGGTGGCGTAACCGTCTGGTTACGTAACCGTCTGGTTACGCCACCGCCTGGGCAACTGTTCCCCAAATTCGAGTGTAGGTTTTGTAGTACACTCACGTCGTGAGTGTACTACAACATTGTTGGTGTTTGGTGCATTATGTTATTCTTTAGCTATTGAAAAATAGCAGATCTACAAGCTCATAGCGCGCCACCGAGTGTCGCGCTACGAGCTTGTAGGTCTGCTATTTTTGAAAAATCGAAGAACGACTGACATAGAAACATAGCTTTTTCAGAAAACTGTCAGGATGTAGAAGACGTTTTTAGAATCTGATGGGTTAATTCCATTCCTAGCAGTGATAAATGTGACGGCTGAAATCAATCTGGCACGCCCTCGTTTTTACGACATGCACAACTGCAATACGACCAAACAACGCATGGAAACCATAATTACACAATGGAAAAAGCCAATTAAAAAGTTTCCCCCGCTTGCCTTGCTGCCCACCTCACTACCCCCCCCCCCCCCTCATACACACACACACAGACGCAAGCACACGCAACTTGTAAGCCCAACTGGTGTGTTGTATCTTAAATAAATAAAGAACAAACACTTGCATGAATTAAATAAAGCTGTAGGCCTACCTTGTCTGTTTCCCTCTCACCTCGCTTGCCTTGCTGTGATGTCTACGCACGCACGCACGCACACACCTCAAGGCTACATGACACGTCGCATCGCCATGAATGGAATACGTTTGTAGGCTAGGCCTATATTAATTTGACCCATTCGTGCGCAGTGCACGGCAAAGGCGATCAGTGAGACTGCGCACTGCTGTGATAAGTGCTGTGGGTGAGTGATGCCTGCATGAGAGATAGCATGTCGTCAAGGCAGTCATAATCAACGTTTATGGAGTGATTTGATCATTGATGAACGAATCATAAACATATGGATGAAGGCTTGCATGTGTGCTGGTATGTGCTGCATATGACGCACACCGCGGTCCCGTCCTCCCGTCTCCCGAAAATGATCTTGCTTTTATCTGAATGACTGTCAAAGCACTTATTTAAATGGTGAATGATTAAGCCACACACACACACACGCGCACGCACGCACGCACACACACACACACAGCCAATCAAATCATTGTGTTTGTGTTCACACAAACAGACAAAGCTGGGCATAGGCTGGACATAGCGCCCCTCAAAAAATTTATCATGATTACCAGTGTGGGTCCTTTGTCACTTGCTCACATTTCTGTCAGAGAGTTGAAAATAGAGCACGGAACAAAATCTTTTTCATGTTGTGTAATGACAATAAACAGTAACAGGCAAGTGCAAAATAAATGGCTTAAAAATGAGTGGGATCAGAGCAAACAACAAACGGCAAACAACTGGGTGCAGGGAAGTGAGAATAGTGTGACAGCAAGGGGGAGACACGTCCTCTGCAGAGGGATATGAGATACAGTATGAAAAGAGCAATGAAGCCTCGGAGAGATACCGTATATGGTGCAGGGTATTGGATCTTTCTGTAAAGGTAATCGCTTACCTACCCAAAAGACACGCATGCGCGCGCACACACACACACACACACACACACACACACACACACACACACACACACACACACACACACACACACACACACACACACACTTCCTATCAACAGTAAAAGGACTGGGCATAGGATTGAAATGTAAAAGAGACGGAGGATCAGAGACGGATATGAAATGAGAGGAGCAAAGGGCAGAGCAAGAGGGAGGCTGCCACTGTGCTTGAACCAAGTACTATAGGAGGTATATGGAAAAACCCATTGTGTGAGTATTTTCAGTCCTAAGAATGTCTAGGCATTAGTGTAGTCGATACCTGGCTATAATGAGGACCTATATCCCTGTTGGATTGGTTGTTGGACCACCCTGCAGGATTTCTTCACACTGCTGCTATGAACATGAGCAAAGATGCTATTGTATTATATCACAACATAATGTTATATCATTGACCTAAATGGCGTTATAACAACAAGGGTAGGAAAGAAACTTTTCGGAAATTACATTGGAAAACTTTAGTTGAACATGCAGAGTGACGCATTACTTTACCTGGGTTACATCGTGTTCTGATACTTTATTGCTTTGACATGAAATCATAATCCCGTACCGTGTACTAGTGTTTTGTTTCATTAGCATGAGCGTGAGACAATTGGCTACAGCTTGTACACTGCAGCAGCTGCTCGCTAAACGCACGTGAATGGTAAAGATACCGGTTGCCACCTTTGAGTGGAGTATGCATGGGTCTTCTCTTGTTGTAATGATTTGGTGCCTATGATAACTATATGTCTGCCTTTTTAATATATGTATTTATATACTGTATGGATGTATTTCCTGAATGGGAGTCTATCAAAATTCGAAAGCCACTTGTCATTATGGTTCATTGTCCTTGTCATGTCTTTGTATATTCAATCTTTTTATTTATAATAGTGTTGTGCCTGAGCTGTTTTTCTTTTCTTTTCTTTCTTTTCTTTTGTTGTTTGTCTTTAAAAACCCAATAAATAGACTTTATTAAAAAAAGAAAAAAAGAAGACAAGCACAGGATTGAAAGTGAATGTTGAAGGATTGTGAAACACCAGCATGAACTCTTGATTGTTACTACAGTGCAATGACAGTTTGTTTCATAGCAGAGTGGAGTTTTCCACATGAGAGATGAGAAGCCAACAAATGAGTATTGTAATGGTTTCAGATATTCCGAATCAATATGTAGCCTATTGATTAAATGTGTATTTATGACAACAATAAACAATAACAACAATAAACCTCATTGATGTGCACTGCACACTACAAATGAGTAGGATATACAGTTTATACAATGGCCAATGTATATTCACATTGCAATTTATTTATGGAAATTCCAAATGGGCTATATCACAAATAGAAAGAAACCATGTGATTGGAATCAGTGTAGAGAGTCCTCCTGAGATTTCCTCACATGCCAGGGGCTTGCACATTTCGGCATGTTGATTCTAAGGGGTGTCATATTGGCAAATTAATGAGAGCTTGAGGTGTGGTGTATTGGCATAATTAATTGGTCCTGGAATGTTAAATGAGGGTAAAGATAGAGCCGAGGTTCGAGGTACTATGAAACTCCTTTAAGAATGTTTTTTTTGGGGGGCCAATGTGAAAAGGGTGGGATATATTCCTCAGCCTAGTAGTAAGCGCTATAACAGGCCGTTCTGGAAAATTTGGGGCAGAGGTTCATCATTGGCATCCAGGGAGTGTGTGTGCAAAATTTGGCATCGACCGGGTTTTAAGAGTCCAGACACGTATTATGAGCATTATACCATGACGTTAAGAATGTCTCCTTGCATCTCTTACACAACGTGAATCACGCATTAATTAAGGCATAAAACAACAATATACATGCACTTACTTTTGTCACTTAGTTCAGTGACTATGTCACTTCTTGCTGTAACTATGGTAACCTGTCCTGAGCATTAAAGGTACATACACCCGTATAAGTCCTGGCCTTTTTAACACTTACAGTATAAGAATCCTGAATGGAACTTGCCTCTGCCTCTGTGCACCTTTTAGAGAGAATTTCACAATTAAGACTATATATGCTCCCAGACCCTTCATGTCCTCATCACCACAGCCAGCATCTTGTGCACATCTGGTGAGAGCGTACGGAGGCTACACCTCAAGGTTCATCATTATGACCGTGGATTAGCTCATTTAATCAGACTTTAATCCCCTCTCTCCTACACAATATGTTCACATCCTTTTCTTCTCCACCGTTGTCTCCATTCACCTCCCCGATCCGGCTTCTCTCGTCTGAGTAACACTAACATGGATGTTCTGTTTTTCTGTGGATGAACCACCCTACCTGAAAGATGTCATGATGGGGAAAAACACAAGGAACATTAACAATGTAGAAAAGAGAGGGCTAAATACTATGGAGGTTGCAACTGGGCATATATAAAAAAGAACATGGGTCTCTGAAGCTGAATGCACAATTCAGTTCTACAAACAACATTGGATAAAATTAGATATTGAGATACTGTATATGTACAATAGAATTGAAATGGCCCTGCACTATAATTAGTCATTTAGTGGGAGGGAGAACACATGGAGGGTTTTAGACGTTTCTCTCTGTATATCCATCAGAGACAGCCAGAGAGAGGGTTCAAGTGTGCGTGCGTGTGCGTGTGCGTGTGCGTGTGTGTGTTGTGTGTGTGTGTGTGTGTGTGTGTGTGTGTGTGTGTGTGTGTGTGTGTGTGTGTGTGCGTGCATATGCGATTATGCGTGCATGTGTGTGCCTGCTTGCGTGTGTGTTGGGTGTTTGTCCTGCATTTGCTTTTAACAGTGTTAACCCATGCAACCCCTCAATGGTATTAGTGTTGAGTTAATGTGGTGTTCTACAAAGCATATGGCAGTTTAAATGGCCATTTCAAAGCTGTATTACATACTGTACACAGCTGGGTAAGGCTGTAAAACACCAGTACTGTATATGTCTGCAATGGTACTCACTGGAAGCTTTGCGTCTTAACACTTAGGGCTCCATTTTCGTAAACCCCTTATCCCTAAACTACTTTGCCTTTTTTTTACTATTTTGAAAAACATTTTTGAATACCGGTAGTTAAAATAGCCAATCTACAAGCTCACAGTGTGTCGATATAGATTAGCTATTTTAACTATTAAAAAATGTTTTTCAAAATAGTAAAAAGAAAAAAAAGAAAAAAAAAGGCAAAGTAGTTTAGTGATAAGGGGTTTAGCATGGACGAAAATAGAGCCCCTAATGCTTTGTGTAAAATTGTAAATCAAGTTGAATTGCCTTGCTGAAATGTGCTAAGGAGGGGCCATGTCCCCCGTCCTCATCCCAGAACCATTATTAACTTTAGCATGATAAAGCTCATGTTACTTGAGCCTACAGTATACCTCATTTGTATTTCTATCTAACTAGAATTTTGAACATTCATCCTGTTACGTTGCAGCGCAATGGGAAGAAGGAAATTGTGGGATTTGACAGACTCCACTTCATGTTTCAGCTGTGTTTTTAAACCCAGTATTGTGCCCTTCACATGGAGGGTTAGGGTTAGGGTTAGGGTTAGGGTTAGTATGGATAAGTATTATTATAATGTGTTGCAGTGGAGATGTGGTCATTGTGGTGTGTGTGTGTGTGTGTGTGTGTGTGTGTGTGTGTGTGTGTGTGTGTGTGTGTGTGTGTGTGTGTGTGTGTGTGTGTGTGTGTGTGTGTGTGTGTGTGTGTGCGGCTGGCTGGCCAATCACAGCTGTGTTTTGCTGCGTGGGGATCGGCATATGAGCGGCCTAGCCAATAAGGGCCCTGCATGTGTTGCGTGTGGAGAATTGTGTAGGTTAGTGTGTGTGGTGTAGCCAAACTGGGTTGTGAGAACATGAAGGGGATGTAGCACAGCAATCTGTGACCCCTACATTAAACCTAACCTTGGTATCACAGGGAATGCACTCAAGTGGCTGTTCTCCTACTACAGTAGGTTTCGTTGAGAGGTTCACTTTCATCACCCCATCCCCTCTTGACCGGAATGCACCAGACCAGAGGTCAGTTCTTTCTTGATCACCTCCTGTTCTCCCTCTACACCAGACCTCTTGGCTCTAGCTGTCATCTCTGTTAACAAGTACTACTTTTCAGCAGCAGTTTTTCTCTCTGCCACGCAGAGCGTATCTCTGCAGGGCTAGCTGACATCTCATAGTGGATGTCTTCCCACAATCTCAAGCTCATAGAACATAGAAAACATAGAAAACAGTGATCTTCTTCTGTGGGAAGTCTTGCCCCCTGCAGGATCTTTTTGTTTCCATCGACAACATCCTGGTGACACCAGCTCAAACTGAGCCAAGAACCAGGGAGTGTGCCATAGCAACTCGTCCCTACTATCCTATTTAATGCTCCAGGTGAACTAAATGTAATGATTGTTAAACACCTAAAGTACACTTGAGATATTGTTGGTCTCATAGCATTATTGCCTAAGTCATAATTCAATGGTGTTCATACCAAAGTAGCCTACCCGCTGCTATATTTTATTATATCACAAATCACAACATAATGTTATATCATTGACCTAAATTACCAATATATCAACAAGGATAGGATGATATAAAAAGGTTAGGCCTATATGTCCTTTTGGACTTAGTTAAACATGCAGAGTGACACATTATTATTTGGGTTACATCGTCTTCTGATACTTGTTTTGACATGAAATAATAATCCCGTACCATGTAGTGATTTGTTTCATTAGCGCAAGCGTGTTAAAATAGGCTGCAGCTTTTTGTTGTTACGCTGCTGCAACTGCTCGCTGAACACACCTAAACATATTCGACAGTGATGTCACTGTTATGCTATGCAACACAGAAGTAACACAGACTCGAAGCTGTTTATAAACCATAGTCAGTGACGAAGCCTTGGTATCTTCATTCGACCAAGTCAACTTTTCACCGGTGTTTGGAAAATCCTGTTGATACATGGTGGGACATATGTCCCGTGTATCGGCAGCGGTCTACGTACCAGTGGTTGGGAACCTCTGATCTAGGTGACTTAGGCAATCATAAGAAAAAAGCAAATTTTGCCTAAGTAATGTTTATCTGCCGTTATTTATCCACCTAACTCTAGGCTACTCTCACTGCTGCCTTATGGCCTATGTTCTCAATATCATATTGACAATGTCAGAACGGTTGTTACATTAACTAATCTGCATAAGTCAAAAAGTTGACTTAAAATTACTTAGGCAGAAAGTGATTTTGGAATGTAACAAGCCTTCTGAAAGGCTCGAGGACCTAGACAATGGCAGCACTGTTAGGAGAGTAGAGTTAGGCAGATTCTTTATTTAGCAAAATAAAATGACTTAGGCAATTATGCTTTGAGGCTAACAATATGCACTTTACTGTACATTATTAAACAAGCAAGGAAATATCTCTGTAAGGGGACTTGATATTATAATGGCCCAGACGCCAGTGTATACTACTGTACAAACACCAGTAAACAGGTTCAACTGGAATCAAATAGGGAAACCTATAGAATACAGTTTGCATTTGTTAAAGCATGCATACCCTCTTTTCAGAATTATTTTCAGTATAAATATGAATATTGTTGTCAACAGCGTAAGTTAATGATGGATTCCAGATGCACACCCATTTTATTTCTACATGAGGATCTATGGCATATTGATGTGTCCCAGTTCTGTCAGTGTCACTAGCTGTTTCTTGTCTGTGGCTCATCTACCAACCTCACCATGTACTCTACATCTGTAAACTGACATTATTATAGCACTGGCGTGTGCAGATTGAATGCTTAGAGTAAGAAAGTAGGTAACAGTGACCATAGGTGACCGTAGGTGACCGTAGGTGACCGCATGCGTGCGTGCGTGTTTAAGTATGTGACCACAATATCCTATCTATAGTACAAACTAAATTGAATATTAAGGGGCCATTTTGTATGTCTCCATGGGGTAAATGGTGATTTTCTTGGCAATTTTACGAGTAAAAATTACAATTACCTTTTGTACCAAAAGATTCAGGTTGGGATCAGAGTTATGAATTATGACTAGGCATTTAGAGGTATTTGGTATTGGGTTTGGGCTTGTATACATGACAAAAAAAATGGCATGTACAAATATGTGCGTGTGTATGCGTAGCACTGCGCTTGTGCATGTGCCTGTGATCTTGTATAGACCAGCAGAACTCCCTGCTGGAACTTGTTGTGACTGATTGGATCTGCTCTCACAGCGTGAACCTTGTTGCCTCATCATTTTGATCTCTCTTGGGCTCAGTGTCGGCTCACACTTCCCATTCTGTCTAAAGAACTAACTTGACTCCCTGGTGAACTTTGTAAGAAAGCCCCCATTATCCCTTTCAAGTAGGCTTTCACTTCTGCAATGGTATGGAATATAGAGAATGGAGAATCATTGTGTTGTTCATACTACAGTACAATGCATGCGACAATGCAGCTGTGAGAGCTTTGATGTTGATGCACATTTAGGGATTCCAATTCCAACAAGCTACACTTAATCCAAAAAAGCCTAGAAATAATCATTTTCCTTAGTTAATTTGCCTCCAAAGAGTTTACAAATCATCGAACCAAATGGACCTTATAGGCCTGTATATGTAAACTCTACGAGTTAAATGAACACAGGATTTAATGTGTATGCATTTGTCTCTGTGCACGTCTTTGCTGGTGTTGTCAATTAACTTCAAATTGGTTTTGACTGTCCCTGTATGGCACTTTGGTTCCAGCCTTTTTAGCCGCCGCTCCGTAGGGATCCTTCCAATAGCTGATGCCTTTCAGGTTTCATTCTGTTTGGATGAGCAAAGCGTGTCTCAGCAGCCATATGTCAGCCTGATTGGTGAAGGGCCGGACTGCAAAAAAAGGAGCTGATGGAAGCAATAGATAAAGGATAATTAACCAAGCAACTCTTTAATTGTAATATCAAACACACGTACGTACTGAGCTGCAGAATGCAGAGCGAGCAGGCTATCAGCTCTGTATCACACAGGCCCGACTTTAATGGAGAAATGCAAGACCTGATCTCCCACCAAGGACAAGATTGTAATTTGATTCAAGTGTGTGTGTGTGTGTGTGTGTGTGTGTGTGTGTGTGTGTGTGTGTGTGTGTGTGTGTGTGTGTGTGTGTGTGTGTGTGTGTGTGTGTGTGTGTGTGTGTGTGTGTGTGTGTGTGTGTGCGCGTGTGTGAGCGTGTGTGTGTGTGCGTGTGTGTGTGTGTGTGTGTGTGTGTGTGTGTGTGTGTGTGTGTGCGCGTGCAGCACATCTTTAATTAAGTGGTTTATGTGGTGGGTCAGAATGCCAAGATGGTGTCAATTTAAAATATGTCATTTTTGTTGACCAACATGTCACAACTCACACAACACTTTTTGGAAACACAGGCTGTTTACTGGCTGTGTCGGTAGCTTGTATTAGATGTAATTGACCATATTCACACATCAGCCATTTTGCTCTCTCAGCATAATGTGTGGGAAATCGCCGGCATTAAAAACATTTAATGCTGATTTGATTGAATATAGAGGAGAGATGCCAAAGCAAAGCCTATGTGTTGTTTTTATTCTGCTTCATCACATAGAAGTTTGTATTGACACTGTGGTGAACAAAGAGCAAATGGTGGACAGTGATCATGGGTCATCAATATGTTCGTACACGGACAAACATTGTCTGTGGCAAGACTTGGCCTTGTCTGTGGCAAATTCTAAATTGTGTTTTTACACACAATTATAATGTTCTTATTTTGATCATAAGTTAGTCAGTCTCCATGTTTTCTTCAGAATATGTATGATACTGATGTACTATAATATGACACTATGGCACATTAGGAGTCCAGTGAATAGGACAGCAGTTCTCAGATGTTTTATTTTCAAGGACCCCCATAACTGAGTGTACAAATGGAACCAAATGGATCCATTAATTTGGTTCCATTTGTACACTCTCAGAGTTACAGACCTGTAATGGTCATTTAAGGGCTACAGTAGCTATTTATGTGTTTTTGTACTCATTTTGTATGTCTGTGGCAAAAATAGAAGCCAGCGCGGTGTTGACCCTCGACAGTGACGACCCTGCATGTTATATGGTGTGATAGGCACAATGCCTTTCTGAGAGGAATTAACAGAGCAGTGAGGACGCAAAAGGAACCATTTGAAATGCAAACATAATTGAGATAATTAATTGTATTAGCTGGACTTTTCCAGGGGACCAGAGATAAAGCCAAACACTTATGGATGTGTCAACAGACAGTGTGACACAGCAGTACACTCGTTTATTAATCAGCCTTGCATGGGTCCTTAAACAGACAGGCACAATACCTAAAGTCTGGAGCTCTGGTGGAACTACGGATAAGCGGTTGAAGATTAATGGATGGATGGATGGATGGTTTCTGCCCGACAGTAGAGATATGCATGTTTTGAAAATGAAGAATGAAAAGACGGCACCAGAAGGTCAATTGAGCAACAGGCAACAATGTCCTATTCTGGTTTAATGGTGACGTATGTGTGGCCTTGTAGAACTGAAGGACATGTGTTCAGCTTGCTAAGAACAATGTGATGGTGACAGCACAAGGTGAAATGGGGGTCTTGGTGGTGAAATCATGGCCAATATCTCTATTTCCAGGAATTTAATTTATTAATCCTTCAATCTTCGCACCAAAGTCACCGATCATGTAGCCGTTTTCATTTGGCCGTGACTTACTTTAAGCTTCAGTAGAAATTAATTTGGCTCCTCCACTGCTCTGCCCTCCTCCACTGCACTGTGACTCGGAGTAGTGTGGGGCATATTGTAGCCCCAGAGTGGAAGGGTCATGAATTGATATTGTGCAGTATAATTACAAAACAGAACTATTTTTCTCCTCAGTTGGGAAACAACCACATGAGTTTGAAGCATTACAGGGTGAGAACACTATGGAAGACAATGCGACCCTGCTCCGCATTAGAATGTATGAGTGCATGGCCACGCCTGTTGAAGATACATGTAGAGCCGTCCCTTCAGCAGGCCTGATTACTTCTATCTGCATGGATATCGTGCTCTTGTATCGATTTTTACTTAGCAACAAATAGTCCTGCTGCTGTGAAGAAGTATGACCAGACCTGTGGAAACCAAAGGATTTGTCATTCCAGGCAGTGCTAAAGCCGTAACTAAGGCATTTTAATTTTGAAGGTGAGAGAGTGGAGCAGTATGGCCCACTCCCAGTTAATTGTTGACAAGTACGGTAATTGCACACGTTCCAGCTTTTTCAGTGGTGAATGAAAGCTGTAATACAACCCTGATTCACCTCAGCCAAAGCTACTCTCTCTCGAGACTCACATTCATTGTCTCCACCAGGCCGAAGGCATGTGGGGAGAGTATGTTTTGCACTCCGTCCGTCCGCGTGTCCGTCCGTCCGTCCGTCCGTCCGTCCGTGTGTCCGTGAACAGCTAATCTCGGCCACCGTTAACCCGGTCGATGCCATATTTTGCACACAAACTTTCCAGAACAGCCTGTTATAGCGCCACCAGGAGGCCGCTTTGTGCAAAACAAGTTTTTGCACAGTACACCTACAGACTTTGTCCAAACATCACGCAAATTGGTACACAGTCTCTCTAGAGCCATTCAACGAAACGGGTCTTTCAGATTTATCAGACTCCATCCTGATTGGTTAAGATTGGCTTCCAAAGTTCACAGGAGTGCTCAGTTTCAAACAAAATGCTGCAAATCATGAACACATCGCGTAATTTCCGTGAAATTGTGCACCCACATTCCCACTAGGCCGAGGACGAAATGCCACATGAACAATTTCAACTCAGCCTCAAGGTGGCGCTATAACTGGCCGAAAAGTGTTTTTACCTCTAACTGCACGGATCTGTGGATAACTTTGTATGCCAACTCCCTAGAGGCCAAGGAAAAACCTTTGCCTGGAATTTTTCACATCTGCTCTTTATAGCGCCACCAGGAGGCCGACATATGTAAAACACATTTTCTATTATTACTCCTTCAGATTTTATCAAAATTTCACGCAAATCGCTACACATGATCTCCATAGTCATGTGATCAAGACAGGTTTGTTTGATTTATCATATTCCATCCTGATTTGCCACGATTGGCTCCTACAGTTTTCAGGAGTAGCCCGCTTTGTACAAATCGCCACAACTCCTCAACGCAGCGCCCCATTGCGATGAAACTGTGCACGCATATTCACACTAGGTTGAGGAAGAAATCCTGGTGGAGACCTGTGCCCAGAAGGGCACTTTTTCTAGTTTTCAAATGCTTCAGCCATATAGTGTGCAAAATTGCGATGAAACTACAGTGGATGTCTGCCTTCCCACCATTTACATTTCGTCATTGCAGACGCTTACATTTGTCCTGTAAATCAAATTGGTCAAAACGTATACAGTATGTTATACTGTAGCTTGCTGCTCAGCAGAATGGAAATTCAAAAAAAAATATATATATATTTATTTTAATATATTTTCCCAAATGGAAATGATGGACAGGCGTAGTTATACTTATGGACTCTAGTAATTCTTTTTATGTTTTCTTTTCGAAGATTGTGTGCCACTTTTCCTAAATGGGTGCATGGCACACATCAGTGCCCAACAGGCACCGCTGTAGAGGCCCCACGGGCACCATAAGCAAAGAAATCTATTAACCCCTGGCCTACCGTTCCCGGAAAAAACGGATTATTGCTAAAAATACAAACCTCCCGTTCACGGAATTAACAGAATGTCAATCAATGTCAGTTATCGGGGGTTCAATGGAGCAAAAATGAGCATTTTTTCGCTAATATCACTAATGTTGGATGTAATTTACCAGAAAACGGCCGAAATCCGCGTGATCGTGCGCTATCGTACACGCGCGCCGTCTCTATGTGCGTCGCTGTAATTCTTTTTTATATTTTGCGGTTGATTTGAGGTTCATTTGACTTAGTTATGAAAAATATAGCATTAGCTTAGCAATCCGGACCAGCCAAGCTATTGACTAGGGTCAAAATACTACAGGATGTTGTTGATCGTTGAACCGGAAGTGACTTAGGAAGATTCGTCTATTTTGGCCAAAATCAGCATAATGGTGCGTTCCCGCCATCTGGTGGCAATTCGAGAGAATACACTAGCAATGAAAAAAATAAAAAAAACATCTGTTCAAACCACCAGATCTTTCTATTAATGTTAAAACGATGAATTAAAAATATGCCAATTTGTTACCCAAACAAAAAAATTGGGATTGGTAGTCCAAGGGTTAAGGTGCAAAGGGTCAGTGCGTACGTGTCAGCCGCATAGATGGCTGACATAATCCACTAGTGGTGTGTGAGGTAGAGCACAAAAAAAGAAGAGTCAAGTACCTTGTAAAATCCAAGGACCATAGTTTAACATTCCCATGGCAGTAGGAATATTCCACAGAAAAAGACCAGAACCATGATTCGATCAATCAACCTGTGCCCCCTACTAACTGTTCAAGGTACTCTTACAGAAATAGACTTTTGACTTTGTAACACACACAACTGCTGGCTCTGGAAAGAAAAAAAAGGATGAACTGGCCACTCTGCCAGTTCATCTTGTGTACCCTAGAGACCCAGACATTGAGCAGGTATTAGCAGGGCCTTGAACCCAAGCAAGCCTATAGCTCTTGGCCTGCAGGCTATTGGCCAACAGGAAGAATATACTTGAAATTAGAAAGCATTATTTTATGTGACCCTGCTGTATGAGCTTCGTACAACCTTCTAAATTGCTCCAATAATATTGAAGAAAAAGCCCCCTGTCAAATTCCCTGATATAAGTTGAGCTTCTGGCTGGAGGGCAGCAAAGGAGAGATGTTTCAGAAGCTGTCACTTCAGGAAGTGGGATTTAACAGACCATCTGCACTTACCAGACATGGGAGACAGCAATCTTGGGATGGGGGGCCGGGTATTCAACTGCAGAGCTACACTGCTTCACTCGTGGCAAAGCTGCTTCCCCCATATCAACGCTTCTTCAAAGCCAAGACTTGAGCTGTGTATTAATCATAGCTATGCTATAAAGGAAAGATATGGCTGTGTCAGTGGAAAAGGATGAATCCGCTCTGTGTAAGACAGGCTAACGCTCTGTTTTGAGGCACATTCTCATTCTTACGTGACCTCTCACTCTTTTTGACATTAATACATCGACTACCGCTCCACGCAAGTGTGCCTTGAAGTCAAAAAGTATAGTCTGTTGTGTTCAGTCAAAGTTCACAGAGTTCCATTAACTTCAGGAGCACTAGCTGAGCCATTTGAGGAAACACTTATTGGTTGGTAAAATCACAGATGACCCTACATTTCAGCAGGCTTGTAGTTGCAGTTGTTAAATGTTTGCTATAAACAGAGTCCACCAGAAACCCATTGTCAGCCATCTCTTCTGATTGCGTTTTTCTCTCAAAACGAATTCTGCTGAAAATGATTTCATACTATTTTAAGAGAGAATTTTAAAGTTGAATTCTCACATGCAATACTTTTAAGTGATGTACAATACCTGTGCACTGTGTGATGTCCTTTACTTTTCACATATTGTATGACCTCTGTTATGTTAGGCAGGCAACGCAGTCACATGATGAAGTAAGAATTAGGCTTCAGACGTGTCCATGATTATGTGTCCCACTGGAAGGTACTGTAGACTGTTGTTTATTTGTGTGTGGATTCTGATGTACCTCCTGTATTGGTGAATAATGTATTCATTGTGATTTACCCCCATGCTGGGTTAGGCTCGTATATGTCTTCTCTGATACACATGAGTTACCAACCGCTTGTCATCTGACAGTAGGCATGTAAAGGTAATAAGGTATACCATTATAACATATTATCGTCAGATTTCTGAGCTCACGGTATGTATTTATTTCTTATTTTGTGCACATGTGACGTGCAACTCCACTTGCATGATCGCGAGTCGCAAAAGACTGATATAGTGATATAATGAAACATTTCACTTTACATAAGATAAGTTGGTCAGTGGTAACAGCCCTGTTTGGTTTTGATTTAAGCATCAGTTTAAAATCATAATTTAATATTTTACTCAATTCATTCATTTGATAGGTTAATACAATATATTTTCTTCAAAGAATGATACTTTCAGATGTTCTTTTATGGGCCACAGTACCAAAAAGGATCTGTACTGTACTTCTCGTACTGTACTGTACTTACAGGTACTGTACTGTACTGTACTGTACTGTACTGTACAAGCCCTCCTCCCTGGCCACAAAGAACTCCCGGAGTCGACGCCACTGGTATACGGTATTTTCTTTGACACCGTACTGTAATATCTTGTATGTTACATGCCTATACCTGACAGTGAGGAAAGCATAATTCGTGCAGAGGAACATTTCTCCCAGTACCGCTTTCTTCTGAACAGGCTGACCAACTGGGAGTCACTACTGCAGTGGTAGAGAATGCACCTGTCGGCTTCACACCCGCAAACATGGCCAATTATGCATTACACAGTACACCAGGCCTCGCCAAAGGCACTATAGAGGATTCGAACCCCATTCTCCATAGCGTGGGTATAGGAACTTTACACATGCGCTACCCAGACACCCCTGTTTTGAGTCTATTCTAACACATGATAAGGAAAGAAAATGAAGTGATACAAAAGTGTCTCAGCTCAGGAAAAGCCAGCTCTGTCATGAGAAGAGAAAAAATATCTTGAGCATGGGTCCCTCATATTTGATCATTTTTTCTCTCCAACTGTGCCAGGGTGGAAATGCTCTGCTGCACATCTCTCTTAGATATTACATTGCAGAGTCAGACTACTATTATGAAGCATATGCACTCTACATAATGTAGAAACTGTACAGTGTACATTATAACCATGCTTGCTTCCTTTGTAATAATGTCATAAAATGTCAAAGAGCTACTTCAAAACCCTTGGGGAATTCCAAGTCAGGATTGAAAAAATAACTACTAAAAGTAGCATATTCATTGTATTACACTGCCTTATTTCACGCTGCTTTCACATGTTCCATTGTCTTGTCTTGTCGGAGCTCTTTGTCATTCTACTCTCTCTCTCCCTTCCATTATCTGCTACTGTTCGTTCACTCACTCTTATTACAAAAACATGACTCTCAAAGCTCTCAAAAATGTGCAAGCTAAACCCCAACGCCATCCGTTTCTCCTGCACTTTTTAATATTTAATCATCTACGTTCCGGTTAATTGCATGTCAACACATGCTTCACAATCACAAAGCCCCAACTTGGCCCTGAGAATGGTCCTGCAAGAGCAAGGATGGCTGCAGGTTGTCTGAGGCCAGTGATGTTGGAGAAATCCCAACAGGAGCTGGGAAGGGGGGGGGGGGGGGGGGGGGGTTAACCCAGAGAGTGTTGTGTTGGAATGTCAGTTGCAACAATACCATAACTAATTCATAGACAGTGTTTCTATAGTCTACTGGGATAGCATTGCTCTTCAAATGCCCTTTTCCTTGAAATTCTAGCCAACCCCCTCCAGTTCTTCAAATATGCTAATAACCACAGCAGGAATTTCTGCATGTGATGCATTGACCGGTGAACACGTATCATCATGGGGTCACACGACTGTAGGCTAACTCATGTATCATGTATCATGTATGGATGTGTTTGTCTGTGTTTGCATGAATTGCTCCAGGCAAAATAACAACGAAGTCGTGCCGCAATCGGCTATATCAGGAGTATCGTCCGCTCTGCCTGGCACACACACCTACATATCATTGCTGCACCTAATACAAGGTGCAGAAACCTTGTATTTCCTTTTTGAGGGGCGCTAGCTCCTGCTATGCCCAGCTTTGTGTGTCTATGTGTACCCCATAGTGATGATTTGATTGGCTGAGCAATGTGTGTACCCCATAGCGATGATTTGATTGGCTGGGCACGGAATGTGATGTATGATGATGTATAATGTATCACACAAATGTGATTTTTACATCATTGTGACAAAAGTAGGGTGATGTCAGCTAATTTGGTACGCTTTTTGGTAATTAGCCTGGGAAACTAAGAAAAAGCGATGCATGACACTAAATTGGTTTTATATGATTAATTGATTGAATTGATTGAAAATATTTATTAACAGTTTTGCAGAAGTACAGTACATTTCAAGCACAACTCAATACAAAGACTGTTAACTGTGAGTCGACGACCCAATAAAGCATTACACTTGTTTACAAGAGGGTCCACCTTGTTCAATTCATCAAAACATTTAGAGACGTACAAATAGACACTTCTATATAGCCAAAGAACAGAACAGGAATTCATCATAAAGGAGGTAAAAAGGGAAAAGAAACATAATACAGTGAGGGGGGGAAAGGGCTGAGTGGGTGGGGGGGGGGGGATTCAGATTTTTACAGGGGCCAGTTTCAAATTGCAGCCGTCCGTAGGTATACCCTTTGAGAGCGGTTTTGAAAGAGTCAAGGGATCCGCATTAATTATTAATGTCAAAACCAACGTTTCAACCTGTAAGGTCTTCTTCAGGGAAGAAGACCTTACAGGTCGAAACGTTGGTTTCTGTTAATACACTTTGAGCATTGTTATGCTATGCAGCCTTTTTCTTCTTTTTCATTGTTCATCGCCGTAGGCCTTTAGCACCTCATTAATATTGGTGTGCGCCCTTCTCCTGCCAGTTCAGTTCAGTTTTATTTTCGGAATAAAAAGGTTGTCCAGCTAAAATGAGCCACTCTATCATCTAAAATTCAAAAGCAAAACAGAGTCATTTCTGATAAAATAACGGCACTAGGCCTACATTTTATTAATAATACCATCAATAGCATATATTAGTTTGTTCAACTTTTAGTCAATTGAACAAAACTCTGTGTTTTGTAGGAAATGTATGTGCATGCAAAAACAGCCCCAATCACACAGATGCAACCTATTTGCAATCACACAGGCGCAAGCATGCAGAAATTACAATAATTGAGGCGCTCATTGTGACCCATTTTTGTTTAAAAAATGGGCCACGTTCATGTAAATTGGGCCACTAACAAAATATTTTATTTCAGACAAAATAAGTTAGCTAAGCAAAAAAAACTGCATTATATCTAATAAAGGCCATCAGAATATATATTCAAAATATCTTTTGTAGATGTATATTAGATTTATTGACTTATAAACCATATCATTGACAAGTAACATTTGCTTGCACGGACACTGACCAAGTGTTCTCCAATGGCAGTCTCGATTTGTGGCATTGCTCCTCCCACCATGAAAAATATAGACCAATCAAATCAATTGTTTTATGTCTTAAGAGCTTGTAGATGGGTTTACGATATATGTGATATCTATTTTGGAAATTGAAAAATAATAACTAGGCCTACTGGTCCATTACAGGTTTTCTTTTTCCATTTACAGAAAAGTTATGTTTTTGTACAAGGTTTCCGCCCGACGGCAAACAATATTAATATTTTCCCCACTTCCTCACCTCCTGCCGTGTGATCGTTTCTCTCTCGCAGCCTCCTGCCGCTCTGCCAAAATCCATGGTGCGACGGAACATCATGACACATGTGATCAAAGTGCACTATTACAGAGACCTCTCCTCTGAAATTGTCAGTTCTAGTGGTTGGGAGGAGAGGAAAGGAGAGGCTAGAATATAGGCTACAGTGAGTGTCTTTGTTGTAATTATTTGGCCATCAGTGACAATCCTGATACGTGTCTTAGAAAGGTGACCTTGGACCTGTGCCCTCCAGGCAGTTGTCCTGTGAAGAGGGCTTCCAGCCTCGTCCAGGACCCCAGGGAGGACAAGTGGAAGATATAGGTGGAACGCAGCTAGCTCCGGTCACATCTCTGCACACGTCAAATCATCACCTCCACACACCATCTGAACCACAGGTCACCCCGCCATCCATTCCCATTACCCTCCTCTATTAGATTTCCATTTGATTCGATGTGAGCCCTTTTTTGAAAAGAGAGACAGGCACCACTCTCCAGACACCAATTTAAAGAGCCAAAGCAAAGTAATCAATTCACAAAACCGGAGACTGCAAACTGAATTACTGGTGGATGTTGAGGCAGGTGGTGCTTAGGAGTGGCAATGAGGGTATGTTTCACACCTATTCATATGAAAGACTTTCAGCCCAGTGAGCTGTTGAATGGTAGTCAGGGATCGCCGATTATTAAAGCTAACCTTGGCACCGTGTTGTATGGCATTTTTAAAAGTCTTTGATTGATTTCTCAGGCTTGCACCTTTGGAACGTCCACCTGCTTTTTGGGTCTTTTCAAGTCCAACTGTCCAATCTTATTATGATCATTTTCGTCTTGACCTCTAGAAATGGAAAAAGCTGTCGTATTTTTTCTTAAAATTACCCATTGTAGGTGACCAGCTGCAATAGGAAAGTAGACGTTTGGTGAATATAAAACAAGTATCTGCTATTAAAAATGTTGAATAATTTACATTACATTGAAGGCTGTAGTCTCCGTCCTTTACTAGCACTATAGTCTAAATTAGAAAAAGTGCCCCTCTGGGCACAGGTCTCCACCAGGCCAGGTCAGGATGTGGCCTCCTGGTGGCCTGTCATGTCTGGTGGACAACCTCAAAACTTTGAAATCTCTCTCTGTCTGTCTCTGTCTCTCTCTCGCCTCCCCTCGCTCTGCTGTTGGCAGGCTGCCTTAAATCATCTATTATTCGTCATTGCCGCCCATAAATCTTCATTAGCAGGTAGAATAAGAGAATTAAGCTATTCTCTGATTCCTTAATGCTTTTGTTATGTAGGGGATGAGGTCTGAAGTCACACTATGAGCACTAATCTGTGACTTGGAACTGGTGAAATGTGCATTATTGATGGTTTGGTTACCCTACTTTGAATTAAAATGCTACATTCCCGACCCCCCATCCATTCCTTTTCCACATATTGTTTCACAGTCAAAGCCCATTAGCTCCCTGGTAAGATTGGGAAAACCTGCTAAAAACTCATTTTCATTTCCCTCTCGTTTCTCATTATGTAGCCCACTGGGATTTTGAAGATCTATACTCACCAAAGTCCCGGACATATTTGCTTACCCCGTAATGAGATAGCACACTTTGTCCTCTTATTGATTTTATTACACCTAGCACTTGGATCATGCGTATACCGGTATATTCAATTTATTTTCAGAGGAGAAAGTGTGCACTCTTCCTGGTAGTGACATCCTCAGCTCACTGGTATAATGGCCACCATGCTTTGTGTGAATATAAACAGGCCATGCATCACGTCGGACCGGGAGATGTTTAACAATAGGGACATTGTATCAAACCACTGCTGCTGCATAGTTGTTCCATCAAACTGCATTTAAACGGTGTAGGCTTTTTTATTTTAAATCTATCGCTTTTTCCATCTCCCGGAGCCCTTATTCCGGGGATGACTGTTACCCACTGATACTATAGGGGTTGGATGTGAAAATGATCTCGGTAATGATTTGAAGCCATCCATGATCCGAGAAGTGACGAGACATTAATGTGTCAGCACTTTCCCTTCATTCATATGTATCAGCGGACTCTATTCTCTCTACGGTTATACCCTGTATCCCTGTTGAAACGTTAAAAGTGGAGACACTGCAAAAAATAAGAAAATAAAATACCGTATAGCACCATTATATTTATCGCAAGCGAGCATAGTGTACCTTACTGTATGGCTTTACTCTTGAGTTTCTTTGTGTGTGTGTGTGTGTGTGTGTGTGTGTGCGCGTGCGTGCGTGCGTGCGTGCGTGCGTGATACCTTCATCCTCCCAGGATCAGCTTCCTCGCATCTCTCTTCATTACCATTACTCCACAGTTAGCTCAAACCCTGGCTCCTGCACAACACACACCACACAGCATCATTCCACAGGACAGCAGTCTCCCATCTGCCCTGGCAACTTCCCTTTACCACTCAGGCCCAATCTACCCATATTACATCCCACAGGCTTCATCTAAGTGTGACTGATAGGGCCAACACAGAGAAACACAGCCCATAACCACAGTCCAACTTCCAATAGGACTAGGGGCTGTGAAGCATCATTTCTCCCTTTCTCTCCTGTTTTCTCTCTTTCTATAGCGTACTCTATATTGTATAGCCTATATTGTATACATTGTATAGCCTCATCGCTCTCGGAAAATGACAGATTTTCAGCATAAAAACGAAGGTGTTGAAAACCTGGACATTTTGGCAAACTATGTAGTATGACAAAGTTTAAATTATACCTCTCACTCTGATAACAGACCTGTTCACGCCTTCTCCAAGTGACTTTGGAAGAGTGGTTGTGGAGGAAATGGATAGATTGTGGGTTGCACAGCAGTAAAAGTAGAATTGATGTTGCGATGCTAGCGGATCAACAAAGGGCAAGAGTGATGCTGTGGCTAATGGAGTTAAACTGTTTTGTGGATTAGACAGAGAGAGGACATGCCTGGGTCCATACTCACTCTACAACCCAACCCAGCACCTACAGTATGTGACTGTCTGTGTGATTGGAGCCTCTCTTGCTCCTGTATTATTCACACCCACCCACCAGTGAAACCATGTTATGGAGGAGATGGAGGTGCACGCTGTGACCAAATGAGATCGGAGTTAGATTTCAGGAGGCTTCTGAGTGCTCTTAGACCTCAGCGCTGCTCAGCTATGGGTCATTAAGAAAGTCGGCTCCTGCCGCACACCATAGCCCATTAGTTGGCTGTCCGGGAGACGTTTGCTGGTTGGTGGAGGTGGAAAGGTTAAGAGGCTAAATGCTACATGAAAGAACCACATAATATAACTTGAAAGACAGGAAGGAGCATTGTGAATAAAATAAGCTGGGAGTGTGAATCAGGATGCTGTTTGTTTAACTGAATCCTCTCTGGGACTGTGGAAAGGGTAATATAGATTTAGATATTTTTCCCTTTCTTGGCAATCAATGAGAATCGTTGGTAATTAAGTCAACGTTGTTTTAGCTCATGAAGAAACTCCTTAGGGTTTGGGCTTTTGAGATGTTGACAGGATGAATGAGACAGGATGGATATTCACTATGGTGATTGGAGTTGGATAGAACAGTAAATTGTTTTCAGCCTTAATGACATGCATTTTTACTCTTTACATTACCAATATGAATTACAGTAATTAGCTTCTAATGTAGCTTATGTGCTTCTGCTTCAAGTATCTGATCTGCAACCAAGCCATTTCTATGACAAGTTAAAAGGTTTCAAAAATTCAAAAACAAAAAAACTATAGGTCAGCAAATATAAAAGCATCCCTCAACTACACAATGGAGGACTGAGGACTGCTTTGAGGTTAATGCACTGGCCAGACTGTTTAATGTGTACGATTGACGCCATCATTAACATCAATTATTTATTTATTGAGACCATATCATTTTGGGGTGTGGCAGTGGGCTTCTGCTTCTCAAACCTATAGATTGTAAGAGCCATTTCGTTTCTATGCTTTTTATTTCTATAAGGCTATAAGGCCAAGGCCAGTTCTTTGTTTTTATTATTATACACGTCTAAACTAGATCTCGCTTTCAGTAACCAGCCAGTGGTGTCAGTTCAGGACTGACATTACATAGATGATTACTGTTTGATTTAATTTTTTATTTCACAGTATGCAGAATGGGTATATTTCAAACGAAAGCACATCAATACAAAAACTGTATCCCCCCAGATGACCCGAGCATGACAGCACCTGACCTTCATCTCTCATCAAAATAAAGATCTTGCGGGAATATGTTTCCATTGTAGTCATGACAACAGTGAAGTCAGGTATGAAATGGGTATATGCCTCTCATACTGTATGTCTGATCATAATCAATGCTGTAATAATAATGATGTTTCACAACGTGTTGTACATTGGGGAGGTCTCCTCAGCGCTATTTTAAACCTGGCTGAAATGGGGACTGGGCGGGGGGCGGGGCATATAGCTGCATAATGCAGAACCTAGAAGGACTTTAATGTTCAATCCTTTATTTCGCATTCCAATTTATATCAGGTGTGTTTTAACACAGGAAGAGATTCGATCTGACATTACACATGTGCCAAAGGTTATGAGAAAATCGTCGCCGATTTCATTTATGCCGGGGGTGGTTTGGGGGGGTGGCTGAGATCCAATAAAGCTCAGCTGTTCCCCGGAAAGGGAAGATGTGAAGCGGAGGCTGGATTTTTATTTAGACTGCCTTTCCTCTGCCTCCCCGTTCCTGTTCCCTTATTGCCCTGGTGCCCAGGAAATGATTTGGGGCAAGCCAGCAGAGTAGGAGCAGGGGGTGTGGGGTGGTGGGCGGAGGATGGGGGGGATGGGGGGCATGACACACGACCTACAGCACATATTATATCTGTGTTTGAGGCTGGTCTGGGCGTCTGGCACAGGAACACCTCAAATGGAGGGATGTGTTACAGTACTGTATTCATTATTCATTCTGAGCCTCCCTCCAGCTTCAAATTCAACTGCAGCATCACTGCGTAGTTTGTTTCACCCTAGCAGCATGGCTCCATAAAGCTACTGCTGTGTGAGAATGGAGTGAGTGAGTGAGTGCGTGCGTGCGTGCGTGTGTGTGTGTGTGTGTGTGTGTGTGTGTGTGTGTGTGTGTGTGTGTGTGTGCGCGTGTGTGTGTGTGTGTGCGTGTGTGTGTGTGTGTGTGTGTGTGTGTGTACGCCCACAATTTGTGTGCATGTGACTGTACTGTCCCTAGCCGGTGATACGAGCGTTGTTTCCAGATGGCCGCCGCCGAGGCTCAGTCTTAATCATTGTCCACACCTGTCCTCTCAGGGGTATTGACAGCAAACCACTTTCTCTCCCCAATTTGATGTCTCCTTCCGCTATCCCTCTTGTTTCTCTCCAACGTACAACTCTCCCCTTTGTCACTCCACATGTTTTCCTCCCCCCCGCTGTGCGCGCAGGTGAGGTTTCCACCTCCTGGGATGGCTCCCTGCACCTCCTGTGACAGGACACATGGCCGTACCTATTTATCACCTTATTAGTGCTGACATTAGACCACATTTGTTAGCCGGGCCCATGTTCTTAATTGTTCAAATGAAAATACCACAAACTGGGAGCTTATAGGTCTTGGATCTGAAAACACCCGTGGTTCCTCAGGTTTAGCTCAGATAGAATATGTGACACAGCTGCCTCCAGCATAGTTCACTTCTTTTTCTTTCTTCTTTTTTTTCGTGGATTCATGCTAGTAAACCATTTTAACCGTTTCAGTTCATACGACACATGAGGCCGTCATAAGGATCCCGAAAAATTAGTGCCTACGACATCTGAGGACGTCCTAGCGACGTCCTAGTGACACGGGGCGAGATAAGAATATTCAGATCGCTCAGTGCAACTATTAGCTTGTCATTGACTCCCATGTTAGCGCGGCGGAAAGAATGACTCGTATCTCCTAATCCAAGGCGCTCTCCGTGGTGATGAATGGATCGATATGCTGGCGCTTCATTTCTGCTCCTCATCCGTCTCTCCCGCAAAATATGAACGCTTTTTGGAGCGTATAAAAATAAATTAAGATGATCGGGGATGTGAGGTCACTTAGTAAAGTCAACTTTTTTAGGAAAGTGTTTCCGGTTCATGGCTTTCAGAATAAAAGCGATCAGACAACTCTGGCACCCCGGAGCTTCTATTTTGATGCACTTCCGGCACTAAATTAAGTACTACACAAAAGCACTGCTTGTACTATATGTTCTGTTTGTGATGTAATGTAAATACATCTCCAACAGATGTTCTTGGCGAGCACATGCAATCGCCCATGGCCATTTCTGCCCTGCAACATCTCCATTTAAACATCTGTTTCCCCAATCCCCATACATATAAGCATCATGCTTATATACTTATTTAAGGCGGCATCTGCCAATTGAGCACCTGTCACGGTATGTTAATCAAGAAGGTAGGACCCAAAAGCAGGACAGGGAGGCGCAGAGAAGTCTAAATGCTAGAGGTTTTATTCACCAAAGTCCAGGATACAAGCAACATCACACTTAAAGGTGTAGGGAAACGGAAATGGTGATCAATTTATTTTGAAGTTTCAACATTTACAGTTTCTACCCTATAATGTTTTCAGATACATATTTTAGTGTGATGATTAAGTTGAAACCGAGTAATACACTGTCTGGATGTTATCTTGAATGGGAATAAAAACGGAGGATTTATTTTAATCAGTAGCAGCTGTGTTGGATGGATGCGCAGATATGGGGAATTAAACGGGTGAGCTTAATTTTTATTGGCTTTTATCGATGTGTATCTCTACACGTCATCACGCAGCACGTTTTCGTTTTAATAAATAAATAAAACAATCGTTTTTATGGACTTTATGGACAGAAATGAGAATTTTCCCATTTTTTTGGCATCCATTGTTAGGTATGCCCATATGATGACCACGGATATGGTCTAAAAGTGTGAAAAACGTATTTTTCATTTCACTACGCCTTTAACAATAAAAAAACCAGGGCTATAAATACTCATTACACACAGGGAAAACAGAGCACAGGTGAACAAAACTCAAAATCAAGACAGTGATTGGCTAAGTCAAGAGACCAACAGGACACAGGTGGAGCAAACTAATAATCACAGGTGGTGAGACAACACCGGTAACAAAAGCAATAGAGGAAACCAAGGGACCAAAAATACTACAAAATAAAAGCACAACAGAAAACGTCACGGATCGTGACAGCACCAAAGGGCCAGGATCGAGCCATGCTGCACGTACAGTACATAGATCCAAACACAAATGTGTTAAACCAATTCTGACATGTCTTTGAGCCGTGGCATGCACGGCATTGCACGCATCAAGGTGGTTAATACTGTACCCTGACAATAATGACAGATTCCTCTCTGAATGCAGAGATAATTTAAATGAACTGGTGCACTTGGCTGGTCTGCTGAAGAGGAAGCATAAGTTGGCAGGACATATATGGCACCTGGTCTCAGGGGACAGGCTGTGAACCCGTTTTCCCCTCCTGGACAGAGAACTGCTTTAAAGCTGAATACATTACTGTACACTTTGTATTAATTATTGTAGCTGTAGATGTAGGTGGCTCTGCATTCGCGGAGTTATCCCAAAGAGCCAATGACATATACACAATAAAATCTTGGGTGTTAATTTAATTCCGCCATAATTGTTCAGCAGACAGTTAACACAACTTAACAGTCAACACACGCAGGGTGTTGCTGTGCAGAATAGATGCTCTCTTGTTTACTACTGGCCCTGCATAGAAGTAAAAGATAAAACACAAAACACAAAACGTTAGACATGAAAATAACTTGTCAATTTCAAACAATTAAAACCATCTAGATTATATAGTGAAATCCAATAAGCAATTTTTGCAGATGCCTTGGCTCTAAATTATCCTCTGGCAGGAACACTGTAATTGGCCTTTCATCACCTTATGGGTACAAGCTGTGTTTTCATGGTGTTAATAAGCCAAGAGTAAAATGCCATCTGTAAAGTAGCCATTAGCAGGGCTGTCAGAACCAGGCGTGCAGGGCTGCAGTAGTCATCGTTTAAATGGCATATTGGTCATACACACAGCCCAAGCTAGACTGAATAAAGGCTCTGCCAGTCCAATGAGAAGAAGGTATAATATGGCCCCTGACACAGCAATCAATAGGGCCTGTCTGTAGAGGGAATATTGTTTTCCTCTGTGTGCCCTGATGGGACAAGCCGCCTTGTAACAGAAACCGGTACAAGGCACTGAAGGCAGGGTGGATCACCGGTGCTGTATAGGTTTGAAGGAGTCAGGGTGCAACCCAGGGCGACGGTGCGTCACAGTTTTACTGAAACTGCCCTGCATTTACCATCACCTCCCACTCCAGTGTGTTTACCAGAATTCCCAAGGATTTGTAGCCTCGATACTCAGGCTTTCATTTCGTCTGCGCGAAAAATCTACAGTAACTCTCTCATCACAGCCAAATTCTGTGTTGGCCATAGCTTGGATCTATGGATCTTTGGATACACAGAGGGACGGCTCAGACAGAAGTCCAGAGCCATACAGAGGGACGGGCTCAGACAGAAGTCCAGAGCCATACACAGAGGGACGGGCTCAGACAGAAGTCCAGAGCCATACACAGAGGGACGGGCTCAGACAGAAGTCCAGAGCCATACACAGAGGGACGGCTCAGACAGAAGTCCAGAGCCATACAGAGGGACGGGCTCAGACAGAAGTCCAGAGCCATACAGAGGGACGGGCTCAGACAGAAGTCCAGAGCCATACAGAGGGACGGGCTCAGACAGAAGTCCAGAGCCATACAGAGGGACGGGCTCAGACAGAAGTCCAGAGCCATACACAGAGGGACGGGCTCAGACAGAAGTCCAGAGCCATACAGAGGGACGGGCTCAGACAGAAGTCCAGAGCCATACAGAGGGACGGGCTCAGACAGAAGTCCAGAGCCATACAGAGGGACGGGCGGACAGAAAGACATACTGCCTCAGAGGACAGCCTGATATGGCTTCTGAGAGACAGAGAGGAAGCATAGGGTCTCTTGACAGCGGAGAAACACACACATTATTCTTGCACCGATACTGTATACTTGTGAGGACTTTAGACTGATTTACCTAAACCTTTTTGGCTCAGGTACCCCTTGGAGGGGAGAATATTTTCCAAGTACCCTCTCATCCTCGCAAAACACTGATAATCATATACTTACAACCACATTGAAACTATTTGAGACGCATTCCATAGTCATAAACAGAAACCACTACTATAATATGTATGATGTGCCAATAGTAATTTTATTCAAATTGCTTGTGTGCAAAACCCGACAGCACATTTTTCAATTACATAACCATACTTGTACATGTACAGCATGAAATGGAATCAAGTTACAAGATGTACAGTATTTATATTGGCCACATGACGTCTTACGTATTTATTTAGGGCCCTAAACAGTGGTACTTGAGCCCCCCTCTGGTGGTACACAGAGGAGTCACCCAAAAAAGGAGAAAAAAGACAAAAGTGGAATGAAATATTTATATTACTACAGGTAGTTATTCTGACCAAGAAATTGGGTGAAATACAGTAGGCTATCCAGCCACGTGCTGAAATGGGCATGACAGCACACCTAGCCATTAATAGAACATTTGAGAACGGATTAATCACATTAGAAATATCATCAGCTGTGATGATTAGTGGTTAGACAGAGTTTTGTCAGAGCAGCAGCATCATTGGCGTAGGAATGGAACAAAACCCCACTTTGAAAACTGTGGCACTACATTAATACCTAAATCCAAACCCCAAAACAGCATCCTGTAATGTGAGGTCCAGCTAAATGTCCCTCATCTTGTTATAATAGTTCTCTCAAAGATAGCAGTCCACGTGCACGAACACACACACACACACACACACACACACACACACACACACACACACACACACACACACACACACACACACACACACACACACACACACACACACACACACACACAGTCACACACACACATGCGTAAAGGTGATGGACAGAAGGAACGGGGAGTAGAGGAGTGACAAGCAGGGGTGCAGCATATAAGGATGAGAGACAGGAAGGAGATGGATGAAGACAAGGCTAGTAAACAGACAGAAACAGATGATGATAGGAGAGAGAGAGAGAGAGAGAGAGAGAGAAGAAACGAAGTATAGCTCTTGTCCTAGTCTGTCTCTGCCCTGTCTGAGAGGGTTAATATAAGCTGTACACCACTACTTAAATAATACACCAGTCTCTAGCACTTAAAGTGGATAAACATATAAAAGATTCAGCAACCCGACATAGAGGAAGGCCATGGTGTGTGTGTGTGCGTTGCGTGCATATTTATATATTACAGAAATAAAATCTACATGTTACGAATGAAGGTTGTAATGTTCAATACTTTAAAAAAGTATTTATTGGGTTTCCTCTGTAAAGTTGAGCATTAAGTCTGCTGATTAATAACAAATGGCATACTGATTTAAGCAGCCCAGTCATCAATGCTGTGTCAGGGAGTCTCAGCCAAAACCTGTCAAAGGCAATTTACACAACTGAGAAAAATCTCACTTACCTATGTTCATTCATATACTCCAGCAACATAGGCCGTAAGCAGTGTAGCTAGCTGTGCTATTGCATTATTGCACTTATTCAGTGACACATAAAATAATAAAGCCACTCAACTCAAGTGCACGTACATCCAACAATTGTATGTACCACAGGCACACCTTCCCTTAAGTGGGGATGCAGCCCAGACGGGCTTCTTTGCAAGCTTCAGTGCTCTCACAGTTCAATTAGTGGAGCCACATCCATCTCTGGGCCAACTCCCAGTGGGCCTGTCAATCACACACTCAGAATCTGTCACCGTCCTGCTTCCAGCCTGACAGCTTCGGACACACTTAAGCACACACATCAAGCGTGCACATCAACACTCACATCACATACAGGCACACACTGTGTGGTCAAATGCATGTGCACACACACACACACACGCATTCACACTACACCACGCATGCACACTACGCCACGCACACACGCATGCACACTATGCCACGCACGCACACACACACACACACACACACACACACACACACACACAAACATACACCCACCAACTCCTTCAGTCAATTCTTGGAGAGACGCTATGAGATCTGGGCCTAGAGACTTTCTGTCCTCTGATCTAAGCATCCTGCTAGATATTTACTGTTACAGGACCACACCCCACTGGCTAAGGGCTGCTCCCAGACCACAGAATAACTCAGTATGCTTTAGCTCAACAAAGAGGAAAGGCCAAGTAGTCTTCTTGCACTGCGTGTGTTTTGCGCCTAACACCATCTTCCAGCGTCAATGAAGAGACAAGGGAAAACAACGTGTTGGTAAAAGGGGATATAGTTCATGGAGAAGTATTTGAAGGGGTGCATTGTAAAGTGGATGGTGGCTATAACTGTTATTGTGCCATTAATCAAAGTGGCAGTTTTCTGGCTGGTGCACCCATCACACACTGGGAATTCTCCCCAGTGACATACTGTAAGTAGGTGGAACAGGCCTACAGTGAGCCACTCCTGTCCATGAGTGACAACAGTGTAACTGACCTCTTGTCTCTTGTCTATTTTCGGATGTGGCGCTCTTTGCAGCCGCTGGCTGTCATTTAGTCGTCCATCTGCAGTTTGATACACAGTAAAATCCTCAGTGGTACAAATAGAGCCTTACGGGTCCATTTCGTTACATTTAACACAGAGGATTTTATTTCTGAGAACAACGGATGTAAAAAAAAACCATTATCACAGCTTTGCCTGCTTCTGTGGTTCTGTGCAGGAAATGGACGTAATGTCATGTGATTTTGACACGACATTCATATCGCTGTGATGTCAAATTGACTTACAAACATGGATTTATTTGCTTATCCTTTGACCTCCAATATGAAGTGATTTTAAAAAGTTTAATAGGCACAATTAATAGACAGGATACCATTGATATGGTTGACTGTACGCCATTTTCTTTTCAGATGTTTTCCATGAGCTTTCTATCATCTTATTATATAGTATGCAGTGTCACTGAGCAGTATGGGTGGGAGGGTTTTTTGTCTTTTGTTAATTTTTTTCTTTAATTTTGTTTCATAAAAAAAGTATTTCATATTATAATGTTTGTAATAATTTATAATCTGTTCAATAAAAACATATTTGACAACAAAAAAAAAAGTTTAATAGGCTATTTCAAAAAGTACAAAACATGTTATGTGAAAGATATTCACAGATTGATTTCCTTGGCATACAGTAGTGTGCACAAGAACACTTCTACATGCTGGCCCCTCCAGTGCTATATGCTGTAAAAATGAGAATCAGACAGACACTTTAGACTGCATACATTTCCAAGTCTTGTAGCAAGCAAAATCCCTATGTGCATTAGGCAGTTGTGTTAGTTTGATTCTGTCCCTGATATTTTCAAAGTAAGCAATTCAGAGTGGGAAGTTAGACAACAAGATCTATAGTATAATTTACATCTAATGGCTTTAATTGATTAATCTAGCAATTCTCCATAGTTTCACAGTTGATATAAAGTATAGGCCAGGGCACTGCTGCAGTCAGGTTTCCACAGGGCTCTATTGCTAGGGGTTCACCAAATGCCAAACACATAGATCTAAGGTGCAGTGAAATGTCTATTTGAAGAATCCTTATGTGAAAGATAAAATGAAAAAAAGCCTCATTCATTGGAACAATTAAGCTACGCAGACGTTCACACTCTTTCTCAATAGACCAACACACAGCATATCTTATAATTAAACCGATAGTAACATAAAAGCATGGAAATTCTGTGTCCCTGGGAAATACTTGTCTGTATTGTCTGTCTGCATCAGACAGGTATTGTATTTGCTGCCCCAGAAGAGCACATTGTTTCTTTATCTCCTCGAACTTCAATGTTCTACCATGCAGCAAACAAAAATATCAAATCAACACAGAAACACTGAAATACACAAATACATAAAATGCTAAATGCAGTTTATTGATTACATTCAAACACAACACAACACAACACAACACAACACAACACAAGGGGGGTTGGGTGTAAGGAGATCAAGGCAAGAAAAATAAAGAAAGTTTGAGTGTTTTTTTATTGTCATTGTCATCATTGTGTTCACACTTCACAATACAAAATTCACATTGTCTCCCCAGAGAGACAGCAGCCACATCAGTAAAAAATTATATTAATAAAATGAAAGACAACATCTGAACAAATAAATAAAACAACAAACATACATGATGTGTTTTTACCACATAAAGTACAGGTAAAGGGTGTGGTTCTTTTCTTAGATATTTACAAGCTTTTGCCACAAATGCCACGACCAAAATATCTCTTAGCTTAATTACAAGCATTTGCTTATACATATTTACACATAGTACCTGAGATAAGATATATAAGGTGCGTGAGCATAGCAGCTGCTGTGTACTGTGCATTATATATACTTACAGTAAGGACATTATTCAAGATGCTAAAACATGGATTAAGGTGGAAGCTAGGAGTCAGTGCATGTCAGCCTATAAAGGGCCTCTATACCACTGGTATAGAGGGCTGACCACTGGTATAGAGGGCTGACCACTGGTATAGAGGGCTGACCACTGGTATAGAGGGCTGACCACTGGTATAGAGGGCTGACCACTGGTATAGAGGGCTGACCACTGGTATAGTCCACGGGTGGTTCAAAGAAGAGCTCAAGTCCAAGTCAACTAGTCCCTGCAATCCATACAATGCTAGTAATTGGCAGATTATTTGATTATCACAGAAATTCACATTTACAGTTTATTATGAATAAGGAATTAAACATATTCAAGCCGCCCTAGTTTCTCAAGGGGACATGTATGTGCTCTCCATCCACAATTGGCCTCGTCCAGCCAGTCACCATCAATGCTTGCAAAGCAACTAAGTACACACTTCACTCCCTTCATAGTACTTTTATTCTCTCCCAGAATCACTCAACCTTGCATTTGAAGGAGCTGCATTTGAAGGAAAAAAACATTTGCCTTTGCTTGCCTTCGTCCCCTGGACTCCTGGCTATAGACGCACTGTGATGTGAAGGTTGAGTAGAGACAAGGGGCTCCATTTTCATCTGATCTTTCTAAATGTTTCAGGATTTAGCAGTGTTCCCCCACTAAAGTTGGTATTTTGGTTATCTGTCTAAATCCCTAAAACACCTCCGTTACTCGTTTTATGCATAGGTGTGGTTTGGGCAACCACAATTTACAATAATTAAACCAATCACCAGTCCACGTGCCTTTAAGAGATCCCTTATCCGTTGCCCTTTAGTGCTATATGGCTTCATAGCCTTACGGTCTCACTTGTGCTGCCTGCCATGTTGGTCTCTAGATCAGTAAAGGAACAGAATGACTATTGATAGAGAATGAAGGGGAGATTATATAATAAACCTTCTGCCTTCCGTGTCTCAATGAACTATCACCGCTGGATTTATTTAATTCAACATGGTGTAATTTGGTGGTCAGAGGTCAGTGATGAGCCTCACTGTTCAACTAGGGTGAAAACCTACCGTTTCTATCATGGATGCATGGTTAACATACAAATTACATCATGTTAGTGTGAGCTGATAAGAACTGAAGAGGTGGGTAATTAATGCAGCTTAAATAAATTAATGGTTGGATAATAGCACACTCAGAGACAAATGTCTGGCCTAACCTATGTGCACAAATTAAATCTCAAAGGCCAAACAGAGAAAAGTAATAAGCAATTATTCACTAATACCACTGTTTACGGGGAGTGTTTTGATGATAATGAGATGTGGAAGAGATGCAGGGGAGGCCGTGGAGGGCAGAATCCTACTGAACAGTTTCTTCCTTCAAAGCTCCTGTGATGTAGCTTTCCTAGATATCAAAATCTTCTCCACCCTCTCTTCTTCTAATACATCATTTATTTCTATAGGCTACATGCTGAAATAGACGCTGTGTGATATCTGAAGCATACCGAGACGACTCTATGAGTCTGTGCAGAATAAATGTTGGCCATGTTGCCCTATAATCATTACTGTTGGGCAAAAGCCTTATTGTTATTATTTAGTCAGAAGCTATATAATTGAGGGTGTTTTCCTACAGAAAGACACATGGATGTTTCTGTCTGTGGGGGAGGGGGGACCGCTTTGAACTTCAAACGGGTCGTGTGTACTGGGTTGATTGATTGGGCCATAAAAGGGTCAAACTCGTTCTATACTCGATCTGCGATTCTACCTAGTGTGCCTTTAAATATTTTTCAAAACTATTTCGGGCGGGTGTCATTTTTTTTATAAACCTCTTGATAAAAACATGAAAACATATCAAGCTGTCAACAGTTTTGATTGTCATTTTCTTTTGTGATACTGTATGCACAAGGAAAAACATTGCCTTGCGATACTGTATGAATAGGGCTTGATGTTGCCATGTTGATTTCTTTCCCCGCCTTTCCTTCATTTTCATTCCGTCATTGAAGTGTTTTCAAGTATTGGTTAGCAATGTTATCAAGAAGCAATCACAGGTTGATTGAGTCGGGATCAGGATTCCACAAAACAAAATGGCTGTGAGGAGAAAGGCCGCCTGAAGGGTGAAGGAACAGTTTGGAACCTGAAGAGTCAATTTAATGTGGTGTTTGTTCAGACCTGGCCAGTTATATAACTATGTACCTGTGCAAAGGACAAATCATCACCTCTGCCTTTTGTAAAATATAGGCATATATATAGCTTATTTGGAGTTTGATGTCCAGTAACAATCCGCCCACTACACTTTGCCAATCTACAAACTCCCGATGTGTCATTCAACAAAGCATTTAAATCAGCCTTTACACAAAACAAGGCGGGGAAGCGATGTGGATTTTTCCAACTAGTGTCTGTATCTAGATTCGCCATTGTTCCTTGAATGCAGACCCCATGAGTCCTGATTGAAATCAATGACTACTGTTTACCGACTACTGTTTACACTGTAAAATGATAGACAAAGTGTTCATTTAACTCTTAACCCATTTTGACCTGAGATTTTTCAAAAATAGCAGACGGTGGCGCGCTACGAGCTTGTAGATCTGTTATTTTTCAATAGCTAAAGCATAACATAATGCTAACACCGAAAGGGGTTCCCACCCAGAATGGGTTAAAACTACAAATGGATAGATTAACAATCAATCTTTATTTCATAACAGATAAAACAATTCAGGGGACAACACAACGAGAATTAAAAAGAACAACAAAAACAAAAAACATATACAAAAATCTCTCTCCAATGTTTCCAGAAACAGGAAGAGTATACCTGATGCTGCTCTCCTACTAGGCGTGGTCAAAGTCATTATGATTTCATGTTTTGAGTCATTCAACCTCATCATAAAACTGAACATTAGATTCCTGAGAACAGCATCCAGAGTAGGAACACCACTGTTTACCAACAGTTGGCTGGCACTTGCCCACCTCAGGAGCCTCAGCAGGATTCTGAGAGCATCATTATATGCCACCAGCAACTTATTATATTTACCTTTACAGTAACTGCACCACAAGTGGGCACTATACAGTTGTGTACAGTAAGCTTTAAAAAGGGCGATCGTGTCATCATCAGTATACTTACACACATTTACGAGACAACATATTGGCTTGTGTATACAATTTGCAATACTGTCTCTGAACATCATCATCACTAAGGTCATCCCTTTTTCACTATGAGGTCAGATCAACATATGGAATTTCAGGTCAGCTCCATATATGGAGATCTAAGGATGGCAGCGGGGGCAGTGTCTTGAGTGTACAGGGTTTGATGAGGGCCCAGGTAGGGTCGGGCCTTAATTTTCGGGCCTGTTGAGAACTCTAGTTTTTGCCGGCTGGTCAGATGTAGAGTTGCTGGCCAATCTTGATGACATCAGGGATCTATACATATAATATATGTATTAATTAAGCCCATATTATGGGCTTAATTGCCACAGCAGGTCGCTTTTACTATGACATCAGGGATCTCCATCCCTGATGATGTCATGTGATGTCACGACTCGACCTGGGCACCATATATGGGGCTTTCCCATGTATGGGGATTTGGAGTGATAAACTGATGGACAAAAAACTACGATTTCCTAGTTATTTTAAAATGTTTAGAGAACTACATCATGAAGGATAGAGAACTTGAAAGTCTATAATCACATGCTAATATCTCTGAAGCCTTTTTCAGCGCAACAAGCACACCCAGTTAGCAGATAAAAACTATCCTGAAAAACTCAGTTCCCAGTTCATATTCAGGTCAGAATGTATTCCTCACTAGGTACTGTATGTACAAGTAGGTAGGTAGTTAGGTACTGTAGATATTGTACTTACTGTATATTGATCCGCATAGGGGATGGTTGTCATGCATCAGCAAACTGTACTACCCATACGCCACGCCACGCCACGCACGCCTACTACTCTTTCCTGAGTAGGCCAGTGCTCAACTGTGGCACCGGTCTAGAGACCGACTGACTTAAAACTCTGTGTACTGTATGCATTTCCAACTTGCATCGTTCTCAACCTGCAACATTCCTGAGTAGACATGTGGTGCCCAACTGGCACCGGTCTGGTACAATAAACACATACTCAAGGCAACACTCCAGCACTCTGCTAGCCTCGGTTCCAGGCTTACTCATCTGCAAAGAGAAAAGCCTGGTCACAATATGATAAAAGGCAGAGACAGCATAGCCGGAAGTGTCGGTCCGGACTCCGGAACATCCGTCAGATGTATATCCCCCGGATACAATTATTTTTTGACCAATCACAACACTTGTTTCATTCACCTAGAATGTAAACAGATTTGTAAAGCATCAACGTCATTTCCTTGAGCGGTAATTCCGCCAAAATCCCGCTTGCCCAGCGTGGCACTCTGCAGTGTAGCAAACCAGTAACCCGACCAGCAAGTTCCTGCTCCTTATTGCAGGATGTATGAGCATGCCCTGCAGCGTGTCTTTTGGTGGCTTTGCCCTGGCATCAGACATTCTGTGGAGGATATATGCTATGTGGGCATTCTACAGTATACCTACCTCTTACCATTTGGATAAAACCTATATATTTATATGAGTGAGCAAAGGAAATGGAGATTTAAGGACACCAATTCAAAATTGCTCGCTTTGTGTTCACGCCAAACAAAGAGTTTATTTTGTACTGCAACGGAACAGTTATTGTCCACTTTTGCATCGTCTGTTCAATTTGCGACAAAGAACATTGCAGATCAGCATAATGATGCTGAGATTGAGAGGCTGTCAAATGGTGACGGCGTAATAACAGAACAGATAGGAAGCTTTTCAGTGGCTATAAAGGAGAGGAGACAGCGTCAAAGGAAATAAGATCTATGATTATTATACTTTGTGTGTGTGTACAGCAGGGGTCTGCAACCTTTTTGAAACAAAGTGCCATGTTTTTAGTTTCTGGATAGTCAGCGTGTCACTTTAATGACACCACACCACAATTCCAACATGTTTTGATTGTCCACGAATATAACCTTTTCCCTTGTTAAATATTTTCACATTGTTATAATGATCATTAGACTCAGAGCATAGCCCTCCTATATCTCCCTCCCCCAGTCAGAGTTTAGAGTTTTAATGAATGTAGAATGATGTGCAGGATGCATACAAATGCATACAAATATGAGTGAATTCATTTATTTGACTAAATTTTTTTAATTGTTTATTTACCGGTAATTGGTTTTCTTTATGCCAGTGTGCCAGTGATCACCCTCCTTTGTGCCAAGGTTGGCACCAGTGCCAAAGGTTGCCTACCCCTGGTGTACAGTACTCTACTAGACGCTGCAGTATATTAGGCCTAGGGCTTTGTTGGTTTTGTTTTCTTGGCTTTTGTAGGCATGGTGCCTGCAGGGAGAATTATGGTTAATTTACTTCGTCATACGGCGATCTACAGGCTGACAACGTGCTGTGAGTTTGTAGATCAGTTAGTCAATTTCCAGCAAGTGACACGACTCCGAGTCACACGACACAGTCATAAGTATAAATCAGGTTTATTTCTGCTATTTATTTAAAATAGCAGATGCCTTGCATGGCAAAATAATTTAAAATGTTTTATGTTTCATCAGAGCAAACAAGTGCTCTTTAAAGACTTTCAGCCTATCAGAGTCAGAAATGTCATCATATGTTCATTCATGAACTAATGGCACTACTTATCTATTATCTTCTGTGTAGGGCAGGCGATCATGTGTGCAGACAGTGGCTAATGCTTTGCATGCCCAGGGATACGTGCACTCTTCTACCTAGTCAAGTACTCATAAATGACTACATTCTTCACTTCTGGTACTATATGATGTACTGCGTGCGTGCGTGCGTGCGTGCGTGCGTGCGTGCGTGCGTGCGTGCGTGCGTGCGTGCGTGCGTGCGTGCGTGCGTGCGTGCGTAGGTGCGTGCGTGCGTGCGTGCGTGCATGCGTGCGTGCGTTCCATGTGTGCATGCTCATGTTTGTGCCATGTGCGTGTGTGCACCCATGGGCAATGCTAAGACATGCACACATATCCATGTGTGTGCGTGTGTGCATGCATGCATGCGTGCGTGTGTGTGCTGCGAGGCTGGGTGCCAGCTGTCAGGGAGTTCACGCTGTAGTCATTCAGGGGGAACAGGGCCAGGGAAGCTGCCAGTCAGCCCCAGCGCTGCTACTGCTGTCCCTACAGTAATGATGATGCCAAAGCCCGGCCAACACTACGGGAGCTCATTAAGGGAAAATAATTGGCGTTTGTTAAAAACAACAATCCGCAGGCTAGGGAGACAGGTAGGTGTTTGTCCTTGTTTGGGAAGACACACTACCCCATCCTCTCTTTTTTTTCTTTTTCTTTTTTTTACCTGTCATCTACCAACAGAAAGTGGTAAACCTCCCAAACATCAGACTACACTACAGGGTACATACAGGGTCCATAGGGAACTTAATAGTGCGCTGTGCCGCTGGCGAGATGCGGAAAAGTCCAACATATTAACTATAATGCAAAGCAATATTAGCATGTCAGATGAGAAGAAATTTAACACATACTGTATAGAAGGGCTCGTTTGCTTGCTGTATAATGCTTTACTGCTATAATGCTAATTGCATCCATTATATTATTCTGTAATCAGTGAAAGACTAATTGAGAGTAAGCCCTTATTAATATTCCAGTTCATGTCAAATATAGTTTTCATGCATATATTATACTGTGTCTTATGTCATAGTGTCGGGGGCTGTCCGAGTACCTGTTGTAGTTTGTACCCTCACCATCTGTCTGTCTCTTTTGTGTCCATATAATACAGCATGTGCATGTTTGCTGTCCGGCAGAAACCAATCAACTATTAGCTAACTAAATTTTTCATGTTATCGAGCTTGTTTGTGGTTAACTTATGTATGAGTCATAGTCTCGTGTGGTCAGACTGTTCTGAAGTTCTTTCCATGAGTAAATGATAAAGCGGATGTGACGCAACCCCTCACTTGGTGCATTTAATTGTTATATTTTTCTGACATGTTCATACACAGTTTCAGAATACCCTGCCATGAATGGTCTTCAAAGGCTCTTCTGATTCTCAGTAATTACCCAACACTGACAATCACTGTAATTACATTTCGATGGATCTCACCACAGATACATGCAGAAGTTGTGGAGGTATATGGGGAAACATTTGATTCTGCAATTTAAATTAGATGCAACACAACACGTTAACAGACGCATGGCAGGTGAAACATGCAACTAGTCCAGATCACAAGACCTCAAGCCAAAGCCACTTTTGAGCTGTGCCTATAACCACTGTCTGTCTGTCTGTCTGTCTGTCTGTCTGTCTGTCTGTCTGTCTGTCTGTCTGTCTGTCTGTCTGTCTGTCTGTCTGTCTGTCTGTCTGTCTGTCTGTCTGTCTGTCTGTCTGTCTGTCAGCCAGCCAGTTGAGCGGTGTCGTTGAAACATCATTTAAAAGCCCTGGGTTATTACTAGACTGTATAATATAACTATTTGCATGATCACAACTCATGAAGATGGCAAGAGATCATCAATATAGTTTCACATTATATTTTGATATAAAAACACCATTATGCCAAAATTGGACTGACACTTATTTTACTTTAAGTTGTACAGTTGTACAGTCAGTGTGATAACTTGGACTTAATTGGACTCTTAATTGGGACCCACATTTACACAAATGTATTATGAATTGACCACTTAGACGATCTACAAGCTCAGAATGTGTTTGGGGGAGGGCAGGGGGGGTGTCCTTTCTAATACTAGAGTGTTTACTACTAGAGTATATACTTTGTCCACCACTGGTGTGTTGTGTGGCTTAAATGTGGGATTATGGTATGTAAGGCTGCCGAGTGCTGATACCTGCCCAAGAGACGACGTATTGCAATCTCATCTTTTCTTGTATTGCAAATCCATCCATCACCGAATCGTACTGTAGGCCTATAGGCCATAACATTTCAAGCACATGAGAAGAGCACTCGCTCAGACAAACAATAATGTGCAAAAAGCTCAGTGCAGTGAATGCTATTAAAGTGGCATGGAGGATCCTAATCCATCTTAATGTCTGGGAGTGGAGTTGCATGTCATGATTAGTTACGTTGCCTGCTCCCCTGTTTCACACATTTCTCCCTAAACATCGGGGTTAGATTTCGTTGCTGTCGGGAATCCTTGTATGTAAAAAAATACCTGTGTTCCAATCTACTAGTTATTATTAGACAGGCAGATGTATCCACATTCAACCTGGCCTCTCTATTTTGGGCATGCATGTCAGAGGTGAATAGCATATCTATGCGATGCTTTTGTGTAACACTGTCATACGATGAAGTATAAATAGGGTTTATTAATGTATACAAATATTTCTGTCTGACATTCACAGTTTCCCATGATTTTCCTTGGCCAACACACCTACTGAACATATTTATTATTATTATTATACTTTTTTACATATTCTTTTGCGTCCACAATTCGAATAGTGTGTGCTCGGAATCGGATGCAGGAGCAGGCCACCAGACATGTGTGATTGATACGTGTATTTTGTGTCTGCATACTGTATATGTTAATAGTGTTGGAAAAGGGAGACCACATTTTTGTTGAATGGAAAGCATCCCTATTGACAATATGCACACAGCTGCCATCTTGCCAGCAAGGTGCTAACTAGGTGCAACTTCCCATAGACAGCCCATTCATCCAAACATCTATCTAATCTAATTGTATTAAATAACATCAAAATCACCAACATTGCATCTGTACGAAAAGCTTGAATTATCGTCTTACTATCTGCAAAGTGTTCCAAAATCCACCGTAGACATGTTATGAACTACTTCCTGTCAAGAAATTACTTGCAGATGATTATTTTTCTAAGTGTCAGAGTTTGGAAGTCGTTACCAGTAACGACCAGTAACCGGTGGTACGCAACTACGCATGGGATGTTGAGTGATAGTCAACGAGCACTTCCAAACTCCAGCACACAAAAGATCATCTGCGAGGAATTTCTTGACAGGGAGTAGCTCATAACATGTCTACAGTGGGTTTTTATTAAACAAACACATTGCAGATAGAAAGAGGATAATTCAAGCTTTCCGTACAGCTGCAATGTTGGTGAGATTAGATAGGACTTTTCTGTTTGGCTGTCTATGGGAAGTTGCACCTAGTTAGCAGCTTGCTGGCAAGATGGCAGTCGTGTGCATATCGTCAATAAATAATGGAACATGAATGAAGAGCCACCGGCAATTCATCTCCCAAAGGAGATTGAAATATAATCATTTGAGGGATGAAAAGAAAACATTGAGGGACATTGATTTACAGGCTTTCATCGACCATATAGCTTTCATTGTGTTTATTGCAGCTTCCAATGAGATTCAATACCTAAGTTCTGCCCAAAAGATCAGAGATATGAGACAGTATTTACAGTGTAGCTAATGTGTTTTGTGAAATGTGTGGAGTGATTTAAATAATAATAATACATTAAAAAAAAAATAGAATATGGGCTTCTGTCTGACTGTCTGTCTGATTTAGACAGCATTAGGGAAAGAGAGCATTGTCCTCGTATAATAATAATACCGGTAATATAAAGTTCACCATCTCTTAGGATAGGTATTATTATTATGTTTTCCAGCTGATCATTCAATGGCAGGCTTTCAGACAGTGAAATGCAACCTTCTCCAATCTCCATGTTTGTCAAAGCAAATGGTCGGCATTTGTTTTGTATTAAGCCATTGGATTCCATTCATTTCAGTACAGTATGAAAATCAACTTGCAATCTTGTAACTTACTTAAAATAGGCATTCCAGCACACTAAGGTCACATTCCCACCTAATACTTCGGTAGACTCGATGCGAATGGACGAAGAAGTTGGGATTATTGCATATTTAATTTGCTGCGGTTTGCCTTCACACTGCGCTGTATAACCACAGCAATTGGAAACGCAGCAGGGACTTTAACAATATGTTCAATTCATAAACTATAGCCTACAGTACACAGTGAAATCTATGGTGTTAAAATTATACTCCTTTGGGCATAGAGGCACAGCTCTGAGCGCGCTCAGCGCACTGAGCACAGAGACAGACAAAGTCCCCGCACAGACAGACAGACAAAATATTCTGTAGTCTATCCACGGTAACGGGACATCTTTGCGCTGTGTAAAATATGCCTTCTCCGTCTCCAACTGTGTTTAGCTCCTCACCCGCTGCTTCATTTCCTTTATTTGCTGCGGATTGCATTCCCACCTGCACCGAATCGTAATAAAGTGCGAATGGAAGCGAAGTGAAACCACTGTTTTTGGTCAGAGTAGAATGCGGTTCTTTGATTCGAATGAGGCTTAATTCACACCTGCCAAACGAAGTGCACTTTCCGACCATGTGCAGCAGGATTAGTTTTAATCGCAGTAAAGCTTTCTGGCACCTGTCTTTTTAAACTTTTTTGATCATGCTGAAAACTGAATAAACATTGTGGTACGCTCTGCCTTGTTCTCTCTCTATGATTGTGCGTATTTTATACCTTTACTTTTTAGTACGATACTGCGAAAATGTTTTTCGCCATTTCCCCCTATGTACGGATAACTTCTTTTCGGAGCTAACAGCGGGTGGCTAGGTTCCAGACGGGGCTAGTCCTGTACTGTATACACTACAGTCAAACACAGTTGGATTTAAAAGGGATCCTGGTATTTCTGAGCAATATACTGTAGTCTCTTCTGACTTTGAGAAACAATTTTCTTGCTCTGATGAAGGCTCATAGCCGAAAAGTGTTTATTGAAGTGTGCAAAAAAAATGGAAATGGAAGTGGAAATGTGAGTACTTTGTCCTTTGAATTTGAATTGCTACTTTTTGGGATTTTATTTTTCAATTCCTCTTTTTGGTACTGGATTTTGGGTCTAGCTCCACTGAGAAAACCCATTGTTGTTGCGCAACCTCTTTTTCTTATTTCATTTTCTTGAGGTTATTATGGTCCTCTTTGAGTCTTCGGACTGCAGCCAGGTGTGCTATTTAGGTGCTTCTGGTTAGCCTCATTAGTTCAGGCAGGCAATCATCCAGATACTGTATGTGCCATCCCCAAAAAACGACAATATTGTATAGCACTTGCTGATCAGTAGCCCTTTTCACTCCTACAGTGTATGGAATTTTTTTATTATTATTTTTTCCTTTTTCTCTAGCATAACAATACAGACAATTCCATGCTGTTTCCCAGAACCAGCAAAACCAACTAGAAAAAAACAATCGAGAAACTATTCATTATCCTTAAAAACGGGTACAATTAACCACTAAACATATACATTAGGCATGTGTCACGGAATATATAGTGAAGGTTATGGTGATATTCAGATGTGGCAGCATACATTTCTATGTGCAGCGTCCTTAACAATAGGTATTCATAGGCCTATAGTAGAATAATCAGTAACGCCAGGGCTCCACTGGGCGCGTTGCGTCACGCGTGCGTCACGTGTGCGTGCGTCAAAAAACGAACCGGTTCAATTTTATGGTGACGGAGACGCAACGCAACGCGGGCAGTGGAGCCACCCTCCATTGATTAAAAGGGCACATTCCCGACACTGACGGAGACGCGCCGCATACGCGCAGTGGAGCCCTGGCGTAAGGCTCTTCACAGATTGTGCCTGTAGCCTGTTGCCAAAACGAAGGACAATGCAAGAGGTTGTGAGATGCCTGACTGCTCCCTCAGGATGCAACTGTGGCAATTCAGTGCAATCAAGGAATTCAGTTTAATGTAGTATAATAATGAATTAACTGGCCACTGCAAAATGTATAATGTTCACGACTTTCAAATGGCAATTAAAACATACTGTGCACTTGTGCAGTTTGACCAGATTTCACCCATCCACACACACACTGATGCCGGAGGAAACCATGCAAGGCACCAACCTGCACATCGGGAGTAATTAGGGGTTCAGAGTCTTGCTCAAGGACACTTCGACACTATAACTCTGGGGGAGCCCGGGGTCGAACTGGGAACCTTTTGGTTCCCATCCGGTCACTTTACCCCTGAGCCACTGCCGTTATTAATGGTGCACAACTTTAATCTGACAGCAAAGGAGTGTGTGCAACTGTGCATGGTTGTCGTCACCAAACCAACACAGCATGTTATGGCAAGCTTTGTGAATTCAAATCAACAAAATGGTTTAAACTGTTTATCCCTTGAAGGCTGCAGGATCCCGAAAAGAGGTCCTGTTGCTTTTACAGCATGTAATACGATTGCATTCATCAGTCTTATGCTCATCACAACCAATTTTGGTGGGACAGGTGGACTATAAAAGTCTGAAATGGTTGGCATCTACATGCTGCGATCCTCTTCCCATCACTCACACATGAGCTCCATTCCTCTGTCTCCACTGCCCCAGTCATTGCGGCAAGAGACATATTCCTCCAATTTCTATTTTGTCATTTCTAACTGAGGCAATCCACTGAATTCCCCTCCGTGTACCAAAGTAGATGTCAGAGAGAGAAAGGGACATACACACGCACGCACGCACGCACGCGCACACACACACACACACACACACACACACACACAAACATTCAGAGAGAGAAAGAGAGCGAGAGCAGGGGGGCACTAATAAACTTCTAAACTTAACAGGAGCTTCTTCTTCTTCTTATATGCAGCGTTTGCTGCATAGAAGTTTTCACAATCTCCATTCCTCAAACCCCTTCATGGCATTAGCCTCCGAGGAAGATAGAGAAGAAAGTACAGGCTTAATTTTCTATTTTTCTCCAAGTATACGGCACGGGACGCACAGCATTTATCTCTCCCCAGATTTGCACTTTCAAGTAAGTAGGCAGTGTGGGAAGGATGGGAAGAGAGCAGTAATGTCGGAGTGGTGAATGCAATGGATGTAGTGGCAATTGTCACTCACTCAGTCACTCACTGCCTGTATCTGGAAATAAGACAGAACAGAATTAGCATGCTAATTCCTACAGTGTCTGTCTAGAGCAATGCACGCTACTCATGCTACATTAATTCTACATATTACTACTTACCGTATGTAGAAATCCCAAAGGTATTTTCAATACTGTCAAAAGACGGTCCTCTCTCGATTAAACTGATACGGAGAGGCTGTATTGTAGTGCATATGGAATCATGAATATATTGCCACATAAAAAGGCACATATATATCTGTATTTTGAGATGACTATTTATTATGCAGTGACCATAAGTATTTAAACCAACCAAGACTGGTTTAAGTAGGTGAATTGCTTAATGTTAGACAGCAGCAGGTCAGTTTTATTTTTACACAAATGCCATCAACTACATTACTACAGTGTACCATATAGCCTACCCAGTGAAATGTTAGGAAGCAAGGAAGGTATGTAGATATGACAATATCCCCCCGGGTATGCATCCAATCAAATTGTATTATTATGAAGAAACCATTTGCCTACAACATTTATAGTTATACACACAATAACATGTCATTAAAATTGCATGCTGGAACGGATGCAATTTGAATGTAGTGCTGCAGTTAATAAAAATGGTAGGAAGGTATTGGATCGAATATCCAAGTGCAAACCTGACATATCTAAATGTATTTGTAACGATAGTATTTGTAAGTATTTGTAAAGATACATTAATTAACAGAGAGTAAATATCATATCATATCATAATAGCCAGTGGGCAGTTTACGAAAACAGTTTTGTGAAAACGAATGACTTCTGTGGGCAGTGAGTGAGTCTATGTCTATGTATGCTTACTATATCAAGAATACACAAAGATACAGGCAGCCAGGCAGGACAACCATTTTAATGTTACAATAGCTATAACAATTGCACCAAATGTCTTTCAACATGGTTAGATTGTCACCGCCACGGATGTAGATTGATGTTCAAAAATAGATGCCCTGTTTGGCCTTTTCACTTGTAATGGTGTCTGTGGTTTGATGTGACAAACAGGACATTCACTGCACTTAACACATGGCTGAGGTTTGATGTGACAAACAAACAAAATAGATTAAATAAAGAGATCTGTGCATGATAGCATAGTCGTTATTGTACAAAGACTGCCACGTGCAGTTTGTCCTGAAAAACACCCAGTAACCAAATTGGTATAAAAACACAAACATTAACTAAGACACGAGTGGCGCGAGTGGCGCACTGACCTGACCTCAAAATAAATAAATAAATCTTCTAAATCCTCCAGTTTTCTGAAATAAATATTTTCACGATTTTTCAAAAATAGCAGACCTACAAGCTCGTAGTGTGCCACTCAGTGGCGCGCTATGAGCTTGTAGATCTGCCAGGAGTGAAGTCCTCAGGGTGGAGCCGGTTGGAGGAGCAAGATGAGGAGCAGGCGACCAATGGCAGAGCGTCGGGAACGCTCCCCACCAATGGCTGGGCTGACGGATCTGCAGGGACGAATAGACAAACGTGGCATTCGCACATATGACACAGACCCATAGCAGACCCACATACCTACAGCCGTAACAATAGCCCCAAGAATTCCTCACACACACACACACACACACACACACACACACACACACACACACACACACACATACACAACACATGCATGTGCAAGCACGCAGTGTTGTTTTTGGCATCAAATTTCTATTTTAGTTTTAGTCTTTGTTTAATAAATTGTCAGTATATTTAGTCTTAGTTTTAGTCATCATAGATAGTTTTCACTTAGTTTCCATTTAGTTTTCGTCAGTGGAAAAAGGTAGTCGACGAACATTTTTCGTCTTAGTTTTAGTCGACGAAAACAACACTGCAAGCACGCACACATTTTCAATGCAGACTATAACACCTACTCTATTTTTACTCTACTATATTTGTGAAGAATGTCTGCAGGGAAATGTAGACATTCCTCTTGGGAGTTGGGAGATAACTGTCCAGATTATTTCTACATTGCTTTATCTGTAGAGATTTATTAATGCGTAACTGTGAACAACCAAGTATGTGTTGAAAAGATCTGCTACAAACTTTGACTCAATCCGGTTTTAATGAGTGTGACTTTATATAGTACCTCTTATCTCTGAAAAGAAGCATTGTTTATGACTAGCCTGTTCTGTTCCTTTATACATCAGCTTCAATGTCTCTTTCTCCCCAGACAACAGTATAGATCGTATGATGTATCATCCTTGCCTATACACCCCATATCGTGCTAGATAAATAAATTAACATGTTTACCATGTTATATTTAATATCTTTACTACTTTTCTACTACTATTCTGACACATTGTTCCCTGTCTTTAGGCTATACTTTACAACAGTGCTATAGCACAAATAAACCATTATCTTCATTACTACACGACAGTTCAGAAAAGTGAGTCGCTTTGGAGAACCATCAGATCAAAGTCTCATGGGGGGGTAGGCGTAGCAGCTGTTGTGGGAGGAGCATGACGTGTGTAGAGATAATTGTCCCCGTGGGGATTGGTTGAAATATGCAAGGCAGAGGTCGGTGCTTTACTGGGTTCGGCCAGTCTGGCAGTGGTGGAAAGTAACTAAGTACATTTACTTAGTTATGTACTGCACTTAAGTACAATTTTGCGGTATTTGTACTACTACTTCAGTATTTCCCAATTTGCAATACTTTTACGAACTACTCCATTACATCTCATAGGAAAATATTGTACTTTTACGCCACTACAATTATTTGAAACCCTGAGTTACTAGTTACTTTTCAAACATACTTTACTCACTTCAGCCCTATATTCATTTCAGCCATTTGAAAATAGCCAATCTACAACCACATGTTTCGTGATGCAGCACATTGTGAGCTTTTAGATCTGCTATTTTCAAAAGATTTGTATACATTTGAAAACTTGAATTGAGTGAAATATTATTATTATTATTAATAATAATAATAATAATAATAATAAAATAAAAACGTTTTCCACCACTGCAGTCTGGTGTGAACAGTCCTACAATGCACACGATAATCATGGCATAATCTTCAGCTCATTCCATTTGCTATGTGGTGGCTTTTAACTTCTCCTCTCTCTCTTCATCTGTCCTTTACTCCTCTCTCTCTTCATCTGCCTCCCATTCTCTCTCTCTCTCTCTCTCTCTCTCTCTCTCTCTCTCTCTCTAAACAAACTCGGCCTCCCTCCGTCCTTGACTTTGCATCTTGTTATCCATCTTCAAGGATAGAGGAGAGCGTGGCTAGAGGGAATTATAGTAGTAGTCATATATGCACAGAGAAGGTCCATAGAATACTCTGGTCTGTGCTGGACTTGAACCGTCCACGGTCCACCCTCTGGTTCCCTATATATAGACTGAATGTACTGCTACCACTACTAGCACAAAGGGCTAGTAGTTTCCACAACACGTTTTTGTAGGCTCTGTTGTGGTCATTATTTCAGAAAATGCCCTTACTGCCAGCAAAGAAACACATTCTTTAAGTGCGGTACTTGAGAGGGTACATTTGGAGCAGCACTCACTTGTTGACAGTAGTTGCAGGTTTATGATGTAAAGAGGAAGAAAGTAAAAACGGAAACTGGCTATACTGCCCCACTGACTCACATTACGAAACACTAGTGTGTCTACGACAAATCCACTGTCAGGTTATTTGTCTTCCTTTTGGGGGTACAAATAATAGAATACAAATAAAGATATCTAACTAAAGCAATGAGGACAGTATTAATGGTTAAGGCATTTGAAGGCTTGCTGATGGGACACTTTGAAGTGAGTCTTTGCTTTAGTAGAGTGCTCAGTGACTCTCAAAAGCTGCTACTATCTCAAACGGCCAGCCTGGGTTCGTTTTTTTTACTAGGCAGTAACTATGTTTCATCCAGTGAAGCCTCCTTTCTTGGATCTTTGCAAAACAGCACCCAAATGGTGTAACTAAGTGCGGGGAGGACTGGGGGGACTTGAGCATGCAAGAATGGAGCAATGGAGAATGATGTTAACTAATGTGGGTATCAATTAACGGTGTTTGTGGACAATGAAACATACTTTGCATACAATGTAAACGACCATGGTTCCAGGCAGGGAAGTGGATGGGGAGCTGGTGAATCTCTAGGGAGTGTGTGTGTTCAGGGTCTAACTAGGCAGAATGGGGACATGCATAAATTGCATATTGAATAATTAGTGAGGCAAAAGAATAGAGAGACAAGACAAGGTTCCAATCAGGGAGAAAGAAAATGTACAGAAGAGGAATTGCTCTGACAAGCCTTGGAATGTATAAGTTACATGTGATGTGACCCAGAGAATATAGCAGCCCATCCTCTGTCACTCGATGAAGTGAAATGCAGAGTATGTGTTGAGAGAGAGTTGACGGCCTTCGTGGTGATAAGCCTTGCTGAGACCCAGCACAGTTAATTAATTGACGTTACACCAGGATCAATGGCAAAGCTCTCAGTGTCTGAAAAAGTACACTTAATGAAAAGGGATTACTCTCTTAAGATTGAGGTCTTTTTACATACTCTCATCCCCCCACCTTCACCTTTCTTCCTCTTCTCTCCCCAAGCAAACGCCATTTCTTTCACCACATTGTCCTTTCTCTTTTTTGCACTACCCTGCCTCATCTGAAAGGGCACACATGCAAAGAGGCACACATGCACCACCACAGCACACCACACATGCTTTCCATTGCAGAGTAATTGCATCAGATTGCTTTATGTAATTAACAGTAGCCTGTTTATGTTTATGCACACTTAGTTCAATTGTGGGATAGCATCTTGAGTCTGTGCTGCGTCTGGTTGCGCCGCATATTTTACTGGGGCCTTTGCCATTCATTGCATTGCGTGAATTCATTCACACCACATGCACGCACACACGCACGCGCATGCACGCACACACACACACACACACGCACACGCACGCACACACACGCACGCACGCACACACACACACACACACACACACACACACACACACACACACACACACACACACACACACACACACACACACACACACACACACGCTGCAATGCACTGCATTTCTCATTTCTCCATGCCTATCTGGATCCATTAGGAGCATCAATTGACTCAATTCTATTGTGCACATGGGTGTGTCGACACTATGTGTAAGACAGCTACAGAAAGAGACACGAAGAGCAGTGTGTGGGGGGGATTCTGTGTGTGTGTGTGTGTGTGTGTGTGTGTGTGTGTGTGTGTGTGTGTGTGTGTGTGTGTGTGTGTGTGTGTGTGCGCGCGCGCGTGCGCGTGCGTGCGTGCGTGCGTGTATCATTATACATACATGGAGCCAGACCAACTCTAGGAGCCAAACTCACCTGCAATGAATAATTGATCTGTTGAATCTGGGGCACATGAACAGTTTGTATGCAAGGGCAGTAGTTGCTGTGCTGCAGAGGTTCTTTACCCTTTTTTAGGGGATACATGTAATGGGTGCCAATGAGAGCAGAGAGAAGTGAGTTAGAAAATGGTATCTTTAAGCACCAATAATAGGACCGCTACAGTGAGCTGATGTACCCATATACTGTACACAGTGTACAGTATAGCTAACTCAAGTTCTACATCATTCACCAAGAAAAGCTTGATGAATGATTTAGACTAGAGGCTGAACTATCATTTCATATTACATGCACTGCATGTGCATATATCATATATGTATGCTATATATACATGTATGTATGTACAGTTTACAGTATATATATATATATATATATATATATATATATATGTTGATATATACGCATGCATGCACGCATGCACACACGCACGCACGCACACACACGCACGCACACACACACACACACACACACACACACACACACATTCTATATATTGTTGCTGTCGGATGGAGCCATATATGTCCAAAACTGTTACTTTTCAGAATTTCAATGAAAAGAATCACACGTGTGAAGTGAGGGGCGATCTTATCATCGTATGACGTACATCATCATGACGTACTATGCCTATTTGCTCAGACACTATATGACACTATTCTCCATTCATTGTCAATGGAAATATAATGTTTATGTAGGACGGAAATCAACACTAACAGCTGCATATAGGATAAAATCACACCCGTGTGAAGTGAGGGGCACTCTTCTTATCATCATACATCACAGCCAATCACAAGCCAATGTTTGTGTTTACACAAGTTTACCCAGAAAGCTGGGCATAGGAGGGGATAGCGGCCCTTAAAAATAACAACAGCTGATCTGAAAGCTCAAAGCACGTTGCAATGCAACATGTTTTCATGGCACCGACTACACAGACAACCATGTGACTGAATGACTAATTAAATGCATCTTTAAAGGCTTTAACGTGTCACTGAATGCCTCACCTATAACACCACCACCAACATGACTCACTTCATTCTCACCTGGTGGGCCTTTCAGAACTGGTCCAGAAGTAGGAGGGATTCAGAGATGAGCACATAATGGCTTTGAGTATTTTATTATTGTTAAATCACAATAATGAAAACAAAGTGATTTGACTCCCTAAATAGCCGCTCCAGTTCACATTGTTAGACTAGTGAGTGATGCTAAACGACATAATGCAAGTGTTGCATTATGATAAATTAAGACGCTCGTATTGTGCTGAAATGGGTGTTGGGTAGTCATGTACTTTTATGGAATATACTGCAGGCAGCATCCATTCATTTGTTGTCTCCACCAGGCCGAGTCTCCACCAGGCCGAAGGCATGTGTGGCATATGTTTTGCACTCCGTCCGTCCGTGTGTCCGTGTGTCCGTGTGTCCGTGAACAGCTAATCTCGGCCACCGTTAACCCGGTCGATGCCAAATTTTTCACACACACTCCCTGGATGCCAACGATGAACCTCTGCCCCAAACTTTCCAGAACGGCCTGTTATAGCGCCACCAGGAGGCCGCTTTGTGTAAAACAACCCGGTCGATGCCAAATCTTGCACACACACTTCCTGGATGCCAACGATGAACCTCTGCCCCAAACTTTCCAGAACGGCCTGTTATAGCGCCACCAGGAGGCCGCTTTGTGCAAAACAAGTTTTTGCACAGTACACCTACAGATTTTGTCCAAACATCACGCAAATTGGTACACAGTCTCTCTAGAGCCATTCAACGAAACCGGTCTTTCAGATTTCTCACACTCCATCCTGATTGGTTAAGATTGGCTTCCAAAGTTCACAGGAGTGCTGTACAAATCGCCACAACTCCTCAACGCAGCGTCCGATTGCGATGAAACTGTGCACGCATATTCCCACTAGGCTGAGGAAGAAATCCTGGTGGAGACCTGTGCCCAGAAGGGCACTTTTTCTAGTTGTATTTGTTTTGAGTACCGTTTTATTGACTGCTAAGATGTTAATTAAGGATCTGTATAGCATCCTCCTGGTGGACTGGAGCTAGCTATGTGCCCATGGGACTTATTACCACAATGTCTCTGTGGCTAAATTACCTAAAATGATCCATTAGAAGAGATTACAAAAGAATCAGACCGCAAATGGACCTCCATGCAAACCCTATTCCAGTTGTTTAACCACTAATACATTTCCCTTCCCCATGTTCACCAATCAGCAGCTGTCTTGACATGCTTCTATAGTCTCTTAGGTTTGTCAGGCTTTTGGTCCGAGCATTAATGCATTAGGACTAATGTAATGACTCTCTAGCCACTGGCTCTGACCCTGTCTGTTTCAAAAACTGCTTGGGTGGCGCAGTGGTAAAATCCCTGCCCACCACCATGGAGGTTGTGGGTTCGAATCCACCGTGGTGCATCCGGCTTTGTCACAAACATAATATAGGCTCGTATTCGGGGGAGGGAAGCCGGGTGTCGGGGAGTGTGATAATTCAGTCACTGTATGTAATCCTACGGGGCACCTGTCAGCAGGGAGTGTTGGGCGGGGGGGTCCTGACAGTCCTGTCACTGGCAGGTGAGTCAGTATAGGATACAACAGCGGTGAAAGACCCATTTCAATACTCCCATTTCTGACTAAGGCCATTCTTCAACAGCTGCTGTCTTTTATTAAACAAAAACACCACATTTAAGAAACATTATAGGGGCAATAAGGATAAATCAGTGTGATACATGAAGGGAGTGTGGCGAGTTCTAAAATAAATCAGGGATTCCAAAAAGAAGTGCCCATCATTTGAGGGTGGTGATGCGATGCTGGCAAACAAGCTGAATGCTTTCTATGGACGGTTCAAGGAATACTAACCTGGCAGCTGCATGGCGTCGATTGCCCAGCAACCATTGTAGGAAGGGGTTGTTACACCCCTGATACAGCTGCTGTAGCATGCTAATCCTCTCCTCGGGTTCATGGGTTCCAGGTTCTTTATTGTTACGTTGAGGTACGGTACAATAATTACACTATTGTGAAGTGAAGAGCGCTAGCTCTTATCAACATACATCAATGTTATGCATCATCACATTCTGGCCAATCGCAATTTGCGTCTTCACTTTTTATCCTCAAGTATGTACTTTGCTCAGCCAATCAAATTATCACTATGGGGTGATCAGCCAATCATATTATCATCGCTATCATTCAAACAAACAAACAAACAAACGGTGGGAAGAATTATTTTAGTTCAGCAACTCAGATATTGCAGTAGTACTGTATAGTCACATAACAACAATAATGATAGGAAAAAAGATGCAGTACATACTATACTGTACACCAGAGGTTCCCAGCCACTGGTACGTGTAGCCTACCTGTGCTGGTACGCAGGACCGGTACTGGTACGTGAGAAGGGAATCCCAAGTTTTCCCAACCGTGAATCTATAACCGTGCGTCACCAGGATCAATGATTATGGTCAATGACAATGATATGACATTATGCTGTGATATAATAATATAGCAGTGGGTAGGCTACTTGAGGCCAGTCAATTGTCTTCCGTGTTTTGGCGCGCACACACACACACACACACACACACACACACACACACACACACACACACACACACACACACACGCCGGTCCGTGGTAATAGTACACAACAGATTATACAACCCTACTTTAGGTGAACCCATGGTGTTTTTCCAGCGCCTTCCAGTGTCAGCGCCAGCGTCTTCAGCCAACATTTCGAGTTGGGTTTAAGGATTCTAGGGGCCGCTAATCTGGTCCATTCTTTTCTTCTCTTTTTTTTTGGCCGATATCATATTGGCACCAGATAGAACTCTTCTATCAGCTGAAGGCGCCAGCCCTTCTTGTATACATTAAAGACTTGTTTAAAGACTATGTTATACCAGAGCCTTCTGAGTTACACCATTAAGCCTGAAAGCGAATAATTAGCCTCTACACCGCTGCGAGCTATACAGGAACTGCATTACAGATGCCCTGTATCACTTTGAGTGAAATACGTGAACTACATGAATACACTTTGGATGATTTATATCTTTGGTGGAACCATTAGTTTAATTTGGGCAGTGCAGTGAAATAATGCCACAGGGAAGGCAATATATTTGAATCATTTAGCGTTGTGCTGTTATGATAAATGGAGGTAAGTTAGTGGCGCATAGTCTTTCCTCAATATCATGTCCTCGGCTGTAGGGTGTGTGTGTGTGTGTGTGTGTGTGTGTGTGTGTGTGTGTGTGTGTGTGTGTGTGTGTGTGTGTGTGTGTGTGTGTGTGTGTGTGTGTGTGTGTGTGTGTGTGTGTGTGTGTGTGTGTGTGTGGCGCCGCATGTGTGCGTCGCATGCATGCTCACATGTGCATACATGTGTCACATCTATCAATATTTCTCAACCGAAAGCTATAAAGGTATTGAACCTTAAGTTGTGGGCACCAAAAATATGCAAATATAATTTGTACCTATACTGTATGTCATTAAAGTGGTTGATTCTAACTTTGGTATTAAATATATGTGACTGGCTCAGGTGTCCAACTCAGCTTCACCTTTGAATTCAGTCTCGGTAACTAATTACAGTAGCTCTATTCATCTGCACGTGCTTCACACATATTCGCTTTTATCCAGACATGCTCCATATGGTACTGCTTATGTAGAAGAGCCATTTATAAAATAGGCCCTCTGATTCCTAAACCCAGAAGAGGATGGGTTTTACCCTATTGTTTGTGCAAGCATGTTTTTTTGTTGAGAAGCAACATGGTCAGTCATCCTCAACTGTCTGACCTTGGTTTCCATGTGTCTGCTCTCTGCAGTTTAAGTTGAGGGAAATATCTCTATCCGAATTGTCTACCACAATCTTTCATCTCCCTTCCCTTCTTGCTTCCCTCATGTTGTTCTCTCTGCTCACCTTCTCTGAGCCCCATCTCTCACAAGCTGTGAGTCCAAAGAGATTTACTGGCAGGGCCAACGCTGCTCACCATATCATATGCCGATAAAATAAAAAGCACTTAACAGACATAAACATCAATAATGAAGGAGTCAATTTATTCATGACAGACTCTGTGTGCTCATCTCTCTCCATTGCAATTTAACCAGAGAGGCGAAGAAGTGATAATCCAATACAATAAATGTAACCACAGAGATGTAACCAAGAGTGTTATCAGAATTACTCTAACTGAATTAAGTAGTAAGTGGACACTGGACAACTGAGTTTCAAAGCACAGAGGACAGCAGGATATCACATAAAGTACAAAACATTGACAATATTCACACTGCGGCCATTTTGTTGATTATGTGGCTCTGTGGTGAATATTTTCATTTAGTTTCACTGCATTACATTCACATTCATTAGTCTGAAAGCCCTCTCGGTGCAGCCATTTTCTGAGTTGGGTGCATGGCCAAAGTGGGATTGGTTCATACTGGATTAACCCGATTGGGCCAGTTATATTTTCACTCGCCTTTCTACAGCGTAAGCAGACCATGAATGCGAGGCTAGCGATTCAGGCCAGGGGCTGAATCTATACACTACAGGACTTCCCAAATATGACATACATTTGACATAAGAGTATATGGCGTATAGGAGCAAAATGGTCACCGTGTGAATGTACCACAGACTAATAGGCCTACAGGCCTATTATGGGAAACGCTGAACATTTTCATTTCAAAACTACTGTGCTTTCATTACACTTTCAGAGTTAAAATGAACACTCAATATAGGTATCATTACATGCATGAGTAATCCCACATTTGCTGAGGTGTATTCTCCACTTACTTACTCCTCTTCGTCCCCTATGGGACATAAGGCTTCAATGAGCACTCTCCATTTCATCCGATCCTTGGCAGCATGGTGCACCTCTCCCCAGGACAGGTTCATCTGTTCCAGCTCCTGCTCCCAGGTTTTCTCTTTCCTGGTGGTGTCCATCTTAAGGTCACCTTTGTGATGTGGTCCTGCTTCATTCTCAGCACATGTCCAAGCCATCTCAGGCGTCGATGTGTAATCTCCTTGGTGATGCTCTGGCTCCCTGTTTGTTCATTATTAGAGATTTTATTTGGCCAAAAGATCTGGCATATTCTCCGGAGGCGTCGGTTGTGGAACACTTCACTTTTCCTCACGTCTGATTTAATTACTCGCCAGGTCTCGGAGCCGTACAGCAGAACAGACTTTACATTGCTGTTGTATAGGAGCATCTTGGTTTTAAGGCTGTATTGCTTTGACCGCCAGATGGAACGGAGTTGGGAGAAGGCACCCTGAGCCTTTCCCAGCCTTGCCTTTATGTCCTTCGATGCCCCGCTGTCCTTACTGAGGAGGCTGCCCAGATAGGTGAAGTCTTCCACAAACTCAAGTGGTTCCTCGACTTTGCGAAATTGTTAAGCCTGTCAGGTATTCTCCACTCCAGAGGAATAAATCAATGCGAAAAGTTTAAAACCGTATATGAATGTGTTCACAAAGAAAAGATGAGGGAATTGTTACTTTGAACACAATCTGGGAACCCATTGGGTAATACATTTCATTTTTATTTTGCACATAAATAAAAACTAAACTAAAAAAGGAAAAACTAGACATTTATTTCACTTTGTTTTTCCCTCTGGGGCACCACCTCCTTTTATTTGTAGAGAAAGAACTCAGTTTGCCTCCTACAGTATCTAGCCTGGCAGTGGCCATAGCCAGGCTAGCTCCTTTCTTAGTCTACTTCCTCCTGGGTGCTTCTGTGTTTATTCTTAATAACAACATTACATGTTTATGGCAGTGGTGCAGAATCCAAAACTCTTTAAAACTGAGCTCCCTGTCGGTCAGTTAAAAGGAATGCTCCAGAACATTTTTCACCGTGATTGCTCCTACTTCAATTGATTTATTTGATTTGATTGACTGGTTGTTCTGCATAAAGTTCCTTTGTAATTTATCCTGATTTATAATGTATTGTGTTGGATGTATTGTTTTTGATTGTATTTTGTGTATTGTAACCTCGGCTACAATGAGGGCTTGCTAAACTAGAAAAAGTGCCCCTCGGGGCACAGGTCTCCACCAGGCCAGATCAGGTTATGGCCTCCTGGTGGCGTTATAATAGGCCAATGTGAAAAGGGTGCCATTTGTTCTTACACCATTAATGGCAATTGGATGATTTGAGGCATTTTGTTCCGAAAATGTGTTTTGCAAAAATCCACCTATTGGTGGCGCTATAACAGGCCAATGTGAAAAGGGTGAGATATATTCCTCAGCCTAGTAGGAAAGTCTGTGAAATATTTCATGTAAATTGCATGCTGCGTTCATGATTTGAGGCGTTTTGTTTCAAAACGGCCAATCCTGCAAACTTTGAAAGCCTATGTTAGCCAATTTGGATGGAATATGAAATATCGGACAGATCCATCTAGAAAACATTGACGATAGAGATAGTGTGTAACGATTTGCGGGATTTTTGGACAGAATCTGGAGCAGTAATATAAAAAAAAAGTTTTTCAAAAGTCTGCCTCCTGGGGGCGCTATAACAGGCCGTTCTGGAAATTTTGGGGCAGAGGTTCATCGTTGGCATCCAGGGAGTGTTTGTTCAAAATTTGGCATCGACCGGGTTAACGGTGCCGAAGATTAGCTGTTCACAGACAGACAGACGGACGGACGGACGGACGGAAGGACGGACGGACACATGGACGGACGGAGTGCAAAACATACTCTCTCCCCATGCCTTCGGCCTGGTGGAGACAATAAAGGTGATGAACAGGGAACGGGTATGGCACCTCCTGGAAACTCAGGGCAACAGTTATGCAAAGAGCTATAACTATCTAGTTTGAAAAGTTCATATTTTGGCCTGAGGGTTTGGGCTTAAGGACAGGTCAAGGGGTCACTCAAAGAGCGTGAATGTGCTCAGCAAGTTTCATGCCAATCTGCCCAACAGAACAGATGTTCAAATAACTTGTGGAAAGTTTGGCCTGAGGGCGATGCTAGAGGAAAGGCCATGGGGTCACCTAAATCACTAAAGTCATCCTCCTGAGAGAATGACAGAGTGAGTTTCATAGCAATCCACCCTGTACAGTTTGAGATGTCTGAAAATTCAAAAAAAGTCCAATGGCAGTCCCTCAGTCAAACAAAATCGGTAGGGTCCATTGTCTGGGGAGTTTGATGGTGCACAGAAGATTCCATTATGGCAATCCGTAGTTTAAAAAATATATATATCTTGTTTGGGACCAAAGTGGTGGTCCGGTGAACCAACCAACTGACTGACAGACCAATTGTTTAGTAGACCAGGGCTTGTCAAAGTGGGTGCCGTGGCACCCTAGGTTGCCTTAACGCAAGCCCAGGCGTGCCTCAGAATACTTTGATAATAATAGTTGGAATGTATAACCACTTCAGTTTCACTTAGACCCCTGAGACTTAGTTAACGGACCTGAGTTGCACTGATATATGACAGTGGAGTTTAGGGGTGCCGTGGATGAAAGCGTTATATCCAGGTGACATGATGAGCCAAAACGGTTTGAGAACTGCTTCATGGTGTGGTCGTTACAGTGCTCCTTTATTACCAGACTTGTGTGACTGATGATTCAGTCTGCAGTATCCCTCTGTAAACAAACAATGTGACACCAAGGTAGTATCACACAACAAAAGTTCCAAATATTAAACACATAGGCCTACAGTAGATTATATATATATATATATATAGCCTATACTTTACTGGACGTCATTGGACGTAAATACACCGGATATAGCACAGTTGCTAATTTTCATCCGCAGTCCTCACAGGAAACACAAAACGGAAAAACAGACAGTGAAACAGTGGAATACATTTACATAACATTACATAGGGAACACAGCATAAAAAAAGAAATACACCTAGTGTATCATGTTTACACAGATGAGAGTGAATCAGTACATTTACAAATTAATCTCAATTGTGTCCATGGCATGCCTGTCCTTTGAACGTTTTGACCCAAAATGTAATCATATCTTTAAAACAGCATACTGATAATTCAATTGACCATGACCTGGATTGTGACCGTGAATGTGTTGACCCCCAAAAAAATCTCTTTTGGGCAAGCCACCCTACTGATTCGTCCCTCCAGGTCTTATGCCCATCCATTCTAAATTAGCTTGCTAACAAACAGGACCAATTGCAATATTTTGCCACACATTGCTACAGGCAAGGTGATAAAAAAAATACAATATACGTTAACTATGCAAACTATAGACAGTATTGGATCTTGTTTTCATTGGCAATATGTTATTATCTGTTGTGTTGTGTTGTGTTGTGTTGTGTTGTGTTGTGTTGTGTTGTGTTGTGATGTGTTGTGTTGCACAGCATGTTTAGTACCTTTAATAAACTATTTTACATATACTATTACCTACGATTTACAGATATGTCATATTGTTAGTATTGTTAGTATTTAGTAATAACAGAACTCTGTTGAATTGTCCTGATGACACCTGGATTTGATTGCCCATGTTTTATAATGGCATAACATCACACCGCTCACAAAGTGCTAATTACATTGCATAGTTCCTAGATGTGCACTCCAGAAGAGTCATTTGAATCAATAGTATAATTTATTGCTTTATCTGCTTATACCATCATGTTGAGCACACATAAACACATTCTGAAAGGGTCGTGAGCCATAGTGTTATTTATGGTCAGCCAATAGCAAGAGTAAAAACACCAGGATGCTTATCAAGGTCCTTGGAGAGACACAGTAAATTGAGTTTGTCCAGTTTAACGTGGGCAGAGTCACGGCCTGCCACAGACAGACCGTTTCCCTCCTATTAGCAGAGATGTGTTATTCATGAGGGCAAATCTGGTGTGAACTATGTTTCATTGATATTCTACACAGTCATTTTTCATTGTCCGTCCTAGGTCCTAAGACTCTTCTATTTTATTCATTTATTTATCATTTCCCCTTTTGTGTATGCAAGGAAGAAAGGAACTTGGAAAAATGTGGGGTTGCAGGGTTAAACTTCAGACCCAGTCGTAAGCAGTTTAATCACTATCTTTGTAACGAGCTATCAACTGCACCTGTCATCATGAACCCGGGAGGAAGTGGAGACCTGGGAGGGGAGGGTGGGAGGGGAGGGGAGGGAAGAATAGGAGGTGAGTATAGTGACTAGGGTATTTATACACAGCTCAGAGCATCTCCTTTTATTCTGCCAAATTCCAATAGGCATGAATAGCGTATACATGCACCGTCGTATCCAAAGCTATTTATATAATACAATTTCAGCTGAATACCTCATTATGTGAGAACATACTGCAGTTATGACACAAATTAATGTTTAACTTTTTCATTTTTATGACAGCAGTTCCACATCACCCCCCAGTAAGCAAGTGCAAGTGCTATTACAGTAAAACACAGTCTGCATAATACTCTGAGCAAGCACTCTTTCTCCATGTCACGTGTTCACAATCAGCCTCATTCATTCCTTAATCATGCATTAAGCATGCAGGCTATACATATAACATGCAGGGATCTTTGCTTGTGAATGCATGTCTGTGCACGATCGTGTGTATCGTGTGTGTGTGTGTGTGTGTGTGTTTGTGTGCATGTGTGTGTGTGTGTGTGTGTGTGTGTGTGTGTGTGTGTGTGTGTGTGTGTGTGTGTGCCTGCCAAGCACAGCTGTGCAAGTGCATTGGGGTGATGAGATCAGTGGGCTGACAGGTGCGAAGTGCAAAATCTCTCGTGGCAGTAGTGTAGTTTATGCATGAGACACAGCAGCAGCAGCATACTGCTCCTATACTGCAGCGAGTGTGGCTGAAAACAGCGAATAGGGTGGAGTCGCCTCTCTCGTCATTCTCACTGCATCCCAAAGGGGACTCGTGGGTTATTTTCAGCATCTGTGCAGGATTCACATCAACAGACCACCCTGTCTCTGTCATCCTGCATACTGCCATGCGGCTATTTTAGTATTCTTTTCTTTCTCGCTCTCAGAAATACAGAATTTGGCAAGATGCTAAAATCAGTCGTTTGAGATTGAGAGGGAAAACCGGATTAACCGTGGCAAAGAATCAATTACGGCATCCTGACAACCTGAAGAGAGGAGGGGCAGCCATTATGTGTCCAACATGATTAGCATCGCGATCACTGATTCAAATTGTTTCACTATCCAAGCAGGATCTGCAGCCTCATTCTCTTGCGCTTCCTTATCACTCTTTGCTGCTCAGCCACTGAGCATTTTGCAGTTGTCACATCTGATACCTAATTCTATTTAAGACATGCGTGAAATAAAGAATAAATGGAGATAGTGGGTCTCAGAAAATTTATATAATTAAAGCAGTGATAAGAAGATCCGCTGAATGGATAATCATTCTCCTGGAAGCCAGATGTATCAATGCATGATAAAGACATAGATTATGTAGTGAGAATGCAACAGTGAGAGATGTTTATGTTCATAAGCTGTATTGTGTATTAAAGACTTCCCTTGTTACAGTCAGACTACATTGCTACAGTGTAATGGAAATGTGCAGTAGGTGAAGCAATATTCAGCAGAAATTCTGTCAAAGACATTCTGACAGGGCTGTGTTTTGAGTAGTTGCCGTGCGCACTCGCACCTATGTATAATGCAAATCTTGCACAGGCAGAGGACTGATGATTTACTTTGTCTTTTCGTGTTCATTCGTTTGAGAAATACAACCAGCTATTTATTTCCTGTGAGAAATAACTTAAGTGTAGGATAGATAGACAAAGAGTTTGCAGTGAGCGATGTCTCTGTACTGGTAACCCACAAAATGACTAAATGAGTCGTGATATCAGTAGTGCTCTGGTGACAAGGGCCGAAGGCCTCATCATTTTCTGGCATACTCCCAAAAACAAACATGGCACATGTTCACCTACTTAGAGTGGTATCTTTATGTGCATGTGTGCGCTTGCACGCACGCACGCACACCGTTTAACCTTCTGATAGCTGCTCACCCATAAAGAATCATCTCATGTTGGGGACACATTTGTTTGGTGGTTAGGGACGATGCATTATTTCCCTATTGTCACTTAGTGTGAGGGCTTAACACAAAGGATTACCGCAGGGCCCAAGGGAGCACGCGCCTCCTGCTCAGGTGACACATATAGCTAGCACTCCTCTCACTCTCTGGCAGTGCAGCCAAGACACAAAGCGAGAGAGAATTACTGCTAAAGGTCAGTGGAGTCAGACGCTGAATGTCACAGCTTAGCCATCGTTTGGGGAGAAAATATATTCAGGTAAATACGCCTGTCTCCTGCAAAGGAATAATTCTTCTGCTCCTGAATTCCACCGTAAAAGCCCTAGGATTACAGGGTGAGTTAAAAGGCAACAGAGGTATATCGATTAGGAGCAGTAGTGATTCACACTGCCACTACGCATTGAATAATAAATTAAGTAGAACACAGCCAGGGGTTGTCAGTGGGGACTTTTCATGATGGGATGTGAGTCGTACTTTCTTTTCTCTTGGGATGAGGCTGTGGATAAAGTCACAGCTATAGCAAGTCTGGGAAATCATGTCACCTCACGGCAAGGGGGCTGAATGTGTCAGAGCAGCTTACAAATGAGTTTAAGCAAGCATTCCATGCCCCGTTTAACAAGACAAACTGAAACTGGCTGATCACGATACGGCTGCTGCATAGCCATGCCGATGGACATAAATAAACTATACATTCTTATAGAACATCTCCCCAAGGCTGGAGGAATATGGGGAAGAAATAATGTCCGACATGTGCATACAGTACAGTATGTGTGTAAAGACCCACGTGTTGCTCAGGGATTCAGTCGGCTTCGGCTGATAAATGTAGTTACTCACCTAAATAAAAAGAGACACAGAGGGGCACCGGAGTATTTAGACTTGAAGATTCCAGGCCTAGAGAGAAGAGTTAAACACTGTCCATGTTTGTGTCAAATAATGTGGTACAAATGCATCATGTCATCATGCCTTAAAAAAAGGCTGTGCCTATCAACAAGTGTCCCCATTTGGCAGTAATAATTTATCAGAGTAGTTATTCTCCCTGCATGTGATATAAATATATCTGTCATTCTGCACGGCCTCTTCGTCATCCCTCCGCTCTCACTCCCTCCTCTTCATCATCCATCCGCTCTCACTGTTTAGCCCTGTCCTGCGTCTATATTTCACTGCCTTTCCACTGCTTAAATAATTTCTATCTCCCACCAATTTCTCTGGACATTTTTTTTTTAAATAAATTCCAAACTAATCTTCCACCCTTTCAAGGACTGAATTGAACATCAAAGTATTAAGGCTTAATTCTAATTAAAAATAAAATAGTCCAAATATACGTATACCTCCACTAATTAATTTCTCCCTTTCTTTGTGTGTGTGTGTGTGTGTGTGTGTGTGTGTGTGTGTGTGTGTGTGTGTGTGTGCGTGCACATTCTCGCTGCAGGCTGTGGGCTTGAGTTCCTGCTGGTACTCTGTGGGCTAGAGCTTTCCTGGTCCTGCCCTCGTCACTGCATCTGCTACACTGCGCCCAGCACCGTGTCCTGCCAAGCCCACAACTTCATCTCCGTCCCTGAAGGCATTCCTCCCGACAGCGAGCGGATCTTCCTGCAGAACAACAAGATCCACCGGCTGCTCCAGGGCCACTTCAGCAGCACCACGGTCACCCTGTGGATCTACTCCAACAACATCACCTACATCGAGCCCTCCACGTTCCGCGGCTTCACGCTGCTGGAGGAGCTGGACCTGGGCGACAACCGCCACCTGCGCTCCCTGGCCGCGGACACCTTCCATGGGCTGGGCCGTCTCCACGCGCTGCACCTGTACCGCTGTGGGCTCAGCACGCTGCCCAACAACATATTCCAAGGCCTCCGAAACCTGCAGTATCTCTACCTGCAGGTACGAGGCAGATTTCTACAGAAACCTTAATGAAAGACTGTAAGAATGATGATAATAGAATGATGATTGATATGCACAGAAATAATAACCAATAATGTAACCACGGAACACAAAGAATACAATAGTAGCATGATTGTCAAAGCAAAGTGATACAACGTTTGTAATGTGTCTGTCTGTCTTGTGGGCGACGGCGTTATCATTTCATTGTGTACCATTTGTATGTTCTCAGGATAACCACCTGAAGTCCCTGCAGGACGACACATTCACGGACCTCCACAACCTGAGCCACCTTTTCCTGCACGGAAACCGCCTGTGGAGCCTTCACCAGAACACCTTCAGAGGCCTGCGGGCCTTGGACCGCCTGCTCCTGCACCACAACCAGCTCCAGTGGGTGGACCGCTTGGCCTTCCACGACCTGCGACGCCTCACCACCCTCTACCTGTTCAACAACACCCTGAAGGAGCTGTCCGGGCAGTGCCTGGAGACGCTGCCCGCCCTGGAGTACCTGCGCCTCAACGACAACCCCTGGGCGTGTGACTGCAAGGCCGTGTCGCTGTGGGAGTGGCTCAAGCGCTTCCGAGGCTCCACCTCCTCTGTGGGCTGCCAGGCCCCGGACGACATGGTCGGAAAGGACCTCAAGCTGATGGTCAAGGAAGACTTTCCCAACTGCTCCCCGACCGTCCCCAACTCTGAGTCCAGAGCCCAGAGTAAGACCAACAATCTGTCGGGCACGGTAAACCCGTCGATAAACGGTGGCGTGGCAGTGGGTTCTGGGGGACAGACCCACATAGTGCACCCCTCGAGGGCCGGCCGCGCTCGGAACTGCACTAAGCCCCGTAACAGGGCAAACAAGGGAAAGGGAGATAACGAGGTGCACCTTTCGAAGGAGGTCATGTCAGACAAAGAGGATTCCTCACCAGATTTCACAGATGGTGGCAAATATGACCACACCTCTCCAGACGGCACCATCACGCGGAGGAAGCACAAGTGCACGCCGCGGACCACTGTTCGACCCCCTAGTGGGGTTCAACAAGCCACCAATGGGGCGACCTTATTCCAGTCCTTAATATATGTCTACACCGCGTTGGGCGTCTTTGTAGCCATAACCACTGACTGCGGTCACTACATTCTTCGTTGACCTGATAGATAGTTGCTAATCATTGACAACCCCTTCGACCCTCTTGCTCCTGCACTACAAGTCCTGTGTGTCTTTTGTGTGTGTGTGTGTGTGTGTGTGTGTGTGTGTGTGTGTGTGTGTGTGTGTGTGTGTGTGTGTGTGTGTGTGTGTGTGCGTGCATGCGTGTTTGTGCGTGCGTATTTGTGCGTGTTTGTGCATGCGTGAGTGCGTGCGTGTTTGTGCGTGCGTGCGTGTGTGTGCGTGTGGCGTGTGTGATTGTGTATAAATGTTGTGTAGGGAGCCTTACTGTCTAGAGTCTCTAGACTATGAAACAGACCTCCAAACATCCAGAAGGAAAGACTCACATTTCTGTCCAAGGGACCAAGGGTCATGGAAAGACAAAGGAGAAAAGCAGACTAAAGCTTGCACTGCCATATTAACATTATGGTTTCATCACTTGCTGTCTTGACACCTGTTATTTTTTTACATTCTGTCATACACACAGCTGGGATTCAGATAACCAAACTAACTAGAGATAGAGAGAGAGAGAGAGAGAGAGAGAGTTCAGTCAAGTTCTATTTTTAGCTGTGAGATGAATAAGCTCAAACTATTATTGTTAAATCCAGCTTTACTTTTCACATACAGGTTTCACATTAAAATCCTTATCATGATGTATCATGACCCTATGAAGCCCCCGAAGGCATGCGCTCTCTGATTTGCATTATGTTGCCAAATATATTTTTCTACTGCATTCTTTGACAAATTTGGTGCGGGTATTAGGCTACTTCACATCAGCAGGGAATTGAGATATGTAAGCAGGGAAATAAACCAACCTTCTGTACCAGACGCAGGAATGTGCTATACCCACTATTCAGCAGAATGGAAATCTGCAGCCACTATAGTGCTGTTAGGGGTCCAAACAGAGCAACTGGTTAGCCAAGAGATATGTAATGCAGAAGCACTTGCAAACAATGCCCTGAATGCATATTTCTAAACTGGCTTCTGTTCCAGATACTGTACCAGCCTCATGCCACCTTAATATAATTACTTTTTCATGGTTATAGCATTTATCCGTAGCCATCTTTCACCACCATCATCACGCCATTTCTCTTCTCTCGTGCAACTGAATATTGAGCTGCCCCCGCCACTCCAAACACAAGCTGCTAATACGCTGTACGGAGGACTGACGTGCGCTATTCTCATTTGCTTGGAAAACAACAATGTGTGTCTCTGGGAGAACAAGCTGTGAATATTGAAGAGCCTATCTGTAATCCTATGTCAAATGTTGTTCAATTGATTTGTGTTGAGGCTCAATAGGACCTAGGGATGGACTCTGCTTCGGGACAAAACAGCAGAGAACAGAGCCTTAATTAAGCGCAGTACGATAATGTGGTGTGCCGAAAATAGCCAATCTACAAGTTCACACGGCTATTTTTGACGTGCAACATCATTGTACGATGGAGTATTACATTAAGCATTAGGTGTCAAGGGGAGGATGGGGGCTTTCTCAACTTCCTAGTGAGGTTGTGCCAGGCTGAACTCATGCCTCAGGGGGAAGGGAGGGTGGGGGACATATATTTTTTTCTAATCAATTAACTTCAAAGGAATACAACAGACCAATAACTCGAGAAAAAAAAAGTGTGTACCTTAAATGACTTCTGTGATAAATAAGTCTCAAGGGGGAAAAATATATATAAAAGCATGGCAAAATGGAGAACTTTGAGGAAAGAACTGCGATTACGCCTCTTCATCAACTGACGTGAGTGACAAAGGATGAGGGGATCAAAGAGCAAGACAATCTCTTCTAAAGTAACACTGCAGGAAATCTCCTTGTACGTCTGGAGCTTTTGTGACTCCCTTAAACTAAGGACATGCTGGTGTTGTAACATTGATGTGAACTGTACCATTAACGATGAAGATGAGAGGACTTCATTGCAGTGCTGATATTAATCATTTTCTGTATTTCTAGGAGAACAGTATCAGTGACAAGTGACATAACAGGGTTTTCGGCTCCTCATGTCGAGGGGATCTTTGTTAAAAAATAATTTACTTTATATGATTTCACTTTTGCATTTCTGGGTAATTAGTTTATATATTTTTTCATGATACCCTTTCAGAACCTTTATTCAGTAAAGAAAAGAAATGCACAATTCCTCATTTCCCACTTCTTATTCTACTGTATCCCCATCTCCTCTCTTTTGCCATAACTCGATTGTTCAATAACTTAAAAGTACAACAATACAGAAATGTTTATAAAGATATTAAAATCTATATCTTCTTATGTTGACAATTGCCATTTGAGTCTTTCCTAGTCTTCCATTGAGTGCAAAGTAAAATATATCTTTCGTCTGTCTTTTACTTGTTAATTTTACATTTTGATTTCCAACAGCTTGGCTGTGCCGTCTCTTGAGAAAGAAGATATGCTCCTTCCACCCACCGCTTGCATTCTCATTATAATTAATTCAAACCAAGAATTGATTCTGTCAGCAAGTTTTTCTTTGCTAAAATCTGTTTCCCTTGATCAGATCATGCAGGCTAAATGGGCTCCTTTTCAACAAACAGAGGCACAGCTATAATTTAGAAACTATACAATGTCAATACAATACAGATGACAGAAAGAAAATCAAAGCACACAATTTGTCGACAAAGGGAAAACATCAAGGGGACTTATTGACCAACAAAATGGAAAGCAAAACCAAAATCGACCAAAACCGAAGTAATACTGTATAATTCAGACTACGCATCCTCCATTGTCAAACCTGATTTATATTTCATTGTAAATAGCCAATCTACAAGCTCACAACATTCATGGTCATCATGAGCTTGTAGATCTGCTATTTTCGGTGTGTGACACCATTGTATTAATCAGTCTTGGTGAGGTACGGTGCAGTTCAATAAATCATTTAAAAGCTCAAAGGGTATTTATGAATGTGTCACACAGAGTCTGCAGATATTCAGGGTTATTATTATTATTATTAATGGACCCCAGAACATAAATTCTATTTCCTCTCCTCATATCGCTCTCACCATGATGGAAATTGATCCTGCGAGTAAGTGCACAATTTAGTCCACCCCCCTTTCGTATTCTGTTAAAAAGAAATATGAAGGAGAAAAAGAAAAAGAAAAGAAAAAAAGAGAGTTAGTTTTATGCATGGTTGACGATGGCTGTGGAATTACATTTGAATTGATGAGCTGCTCTGGCAACTGGCAGTGGATTTGTATCCACTGCCAGTTGCCGTCCGTCCGTCCGTCCGTCCGTGTGTGTGTGTGTGTGTGTGTGCGTCCGTCCGTCCGTCTGTGGACGGCTAATCTCCGGCACCGTTGGCTTGATCGCAGCCACACTCTGCACACACACTCCCTGAATGCCACAACTGAACCTCTGCCCCAAGGTTTTCACATTGGCCTCTTATAGCGCCACCAGGAGGCCGCTTTGTGCAAAAACAAAATTGGACAGTACACCTACAGATTTTGTCCAAACATCACGCAAATTGGT